>NC_048435.1:14672166-15272166 GCF_004353265.1 Vitis riparia | reverse complement strand
AATTAAATCTTAGTGTTGTATGTCAATCTGTCAAAGAGGAAACATTATCATTACAATATAATCCTAATAATACTAAAACCTTTGTTCCTAAAAAACTAAAATGGAATGAAATTACTCAAGGAGGACAATGGGAATTAAAAGATTTAACAAATCCAAAACCAATTAAACCTTTAACAACTCCTTAAAAAATTTTACAGCATACAGATGGTACTGTTCAAATAGAATTTAGTCTAACTTCAAAATATTCATTTAACCAAGATTTTATTTCGACAAGATCTTCTACTTCAAATACAAATTTAAATAGTGTCGATTTTACTCCAAAAATTCATATTCCTATATATCAACAACAAGAATCTCCTCCTACGTTACCTACTTATTCTAACATCTATCCTAATCAAGTCAATATTATTCATAAAAAAAAATTATAAAAATACTCATTTTACTCCCAATGTAGAATGGATCGATAAAATTAGATTATTTTTCCTCTGACAATAGTCATAAAATAGCTTATATTCAAACACTTCCTTCTCAAACTAGAAATGCATTAAGAAAACAATATAAAAAATACATGAATCAAAAGAAAACGACTATTCCTTTTTTCTATTGGTTTTTTAAACTTAGAAAACAAAGAAAACAATTCATAACTTTAAGAAATGAAGAAGGACATCAATTAGCACTTAAACACTCAGAAAATGTTCAAAAAAGAATTTCAACAATAACCTCAGAATTAAGTTCTCAACCACCCCTAAATAATCATCAATTTAACTTTGATAATAATTCAATTTCTGTTTCACCCTTCAAAATTCCAAGAACCAAAGATGAACAAAGTTCCATAATTTACAAAGATATTAGACAAGTTCAACAACAATTAAATTACACAAATCACTCTTTTCAACATTTAACTCAACAAACAACAAAAAATTTCTCAATTTTTGTTTTCTTTTGCCCTAGGAGGGAAGATAGGAGGAACATCAAAATGTCAGAATGAGTGGATGACACAAGAAGAAATTCTTGTTGTTGATATATAGAAATATGAATTTTTGGAGTAAAATAGACACTATTTAAACTTGTATTTGAAGTAGAAGATCTTATAGAAATAAAATATTGATTAAATGAATATTTTGAAGTTTGACTAAATTCTATTTGAATAGTACCATCTGTATGATTTCACACCGAGGACATACAACAGTTTATGCACACAAAAGATTAATTATATTTATGAACTCCAAGCGTAAAAACAGAAATATTTAATGTCTAATTCTATTAAATTTATTACAGAAAATTGAACAAAAGAACAAAGAAATTGATTCAAAATAAAACTTTTGTATTGAACATTATACCTTGATTACAAAGTTGAACTTGAGTACAAAGTGGTTGACAACAAGGAGTGAATAATGTTAAATAGTATCCAAATAGTGTTCAAATAGCAAAAGTTGTCTTTCATTTGGCAACTTTGATTTCAAAAGGAAAATGTGCGGATACATGACCTTTTTACCTTCAACAACGCTGCAGAGATTTAAAGCTTTTGTTTGAAGATGGGAAAAAAGAAGCTAGTTGTCTTCTGGAATTATTTTCAGATTCAATCCATGGATTTCATCAAAACTCACATCCACCCACTTTTTCTATAAATAGATATGCAACCTTCATCACAAGGCATAACAAACAAAGCGTAGATTAGAGCTTTCAAGAGTGTTCCTAAAAATTTCTCTTAGCTGTTATAATCTCCTTTCCTTTCAAAAATCTATTTCTTTGTATTTATCTCCCTATTGTCAACCACTTTGTACTCAAGTTCAACTCTATAATCAAGGTATAATTTTCAATACAAAAGTTTTATTTTGAATCAATTTCTTTGTTCTTATGTTCAATTTTTTGCAATAAATTAGACAAAATTAGACATTAAATATTTTTGTTTTTATGCTTGGAGTTCATAGACATAATTAATCTTTTGTGTGCATGAACTGTTATATGTCCTGGGTGTGAAATGGTATCAAAGCCACGTTCTGCTTAAGAACCAAGTGGTATTATGAGTTGCAACAGCCTTTAATCACTAATTTAGTTCTGAGTTAGTTTGAATTAAATTTCCTATGAACCGCTTGTTGAGCCTATATAGCGGTGTTTAAGGGCAGAAGAAGTGTAAGTCTCGTGTTGATCCGTTTATGGTGGTCCCTGTTTAGGAAATTATTTGAATTGATTAAAGACAAAATTATGATTATTTTCTATGATAATGAGTAATATTATAAAAGGATTAAGTAGAGCTAGTTACTCCAGATCTCTTAGGCCCATAATAGTTTTGCATCTTCATTAGATAATTCTGCATACAATTTAGTCAGTTCTTTATACAAGTTAAACAAATCTACAAATTCATTAGCTGCATCATTATATAATAATCACATAAAATTTAATAATTCAAAATTAGATAAGAAATGGTTCAAATTGAAAATCAACTAAAAAAGTTATCAAATATGTCAAGTTTTGTTTAAAAAATTCATCTTTTTGAAGAAGAGTCTAAGTCAACTATTTTCTCTCATCCTAATAAACTTCCTTTAAACAGAAATATCATTAGAAGAAGATATATTAAAAGAAATCCTTTTGTTTATGACGTAGAATGGATTAAATTAGATTATTTTTCTCTTTATAATAATGCTAAAAGAAATTATTTTAAACAACTTCCTCGTCAAGTTACAAATGCTTTAAGAAAACAATATGAAAAATATATGCAACAAGTTAGGATGACAATTTCTTTTTTCCATTGGTTTTTCAAATTTAGGAAACCCCTTAAAAGAATTGCAACATTAATCTCAATAAAATAAATAGAAAATTCTCCACATAATAAAAAATTATTAGATCAACAAAACTTAAACCGAGAAGAATCAAGATAAGAGTCAAGTGAAACAAAATTTGATCAAATTTTGTTTTTTTATGCCCCGGGAGAGGTGGAGGAAACATCAACATTGAAGATAGATAAAACAACAAGTGAAATTAATGAAGTACAAAAAATTAAAACAATAAATGTAATATCTTCAAAAGTAGGTAAGTATTTTTTGATGTCGTAGATAAATTAAATGATGAAGAAACACAAAGAAATTATTTACAAAACTTAAAAAAATTAATTCTCACCAAAAATTCAAATAAAAATCAAGAAATCAGACCTACATAATACTCAATTGATGACATTTTTAATAGATTAAAAAAGATTCAAAAGTATATAATTATTGAAGATTTGAAAGAAGAAATACAAGAAATAAAAAAGCAAATAGATCAATTAAAATAAGAGAACGAACAAACAAAACAAGAAAATGAACAAATAAGAAATATAATACAATACAAACAAGAAAATTTTGCCGAAACATCTGATAATCAAGATCTAGGAATAATAATACTTGATAAACAAACTCCTAAAGAATTATTTATAAATACAATATCAAAAATAGATTTTCAAATATGGTATACAAATGTAAAAGTCATAATTGAAGATTTTGAAATAGAAATGATAGCATTAATAGACTGTGAAGCTAATATGAATTGTATTCAAGAAAGATTAACCCCTATTCAATATTATGAAAAAACAAGACAAGAACTTTTAGCTATAAACAAAGGAAAATTAGACATAGAATACAAACTTCAAAATGTTCATATATGTCAAGAAAATTATTGTTTTCAAATTCAATTTGTGCTAGTACAAAACATGACCGAACCTTTAATCTTAAGAACTCCTTTTATTACATTGCTTTACCCATTTCAAGTAAGTGATGAAGGTGTCAAAACTACAATATTAGGAGACACCATATTTTTCCCTTTTATATATCCATTAACTAAAAAGGAAATACATCAAGTCTAAAGTGATTCAATAAATAAAATGATAAATTTAATTCAAAGAAAACAAGCTCATATAAATTTTCTATCAAAATAAATTCAATATAAGAAAGTAGAAGAACAACTTCTAGAAGATAAAGTTCAAAAGAGAATAAAAGAAATTCAAGATCTTTTTTAAAACGAAATTTGTTATAATCCTCTAAATGCTTTTTGGTCTAGAAAGAAACATGAAACAAGTTTACCTTATATTCAAAATTTCAATGAGTCTAAAATTCTCACTGAAGTTAGACCTATTCAAATAAATGAAAAACTTTTAGAATACTGTAAACAAAAAATTAATTCATTAGTAAAAAAAAAAATTAATTAGACCCTCAAAATCTCCTTAGAGTTGTGTTGCTTTTTATGTTCAAATTGTTGTTGAACTAGAAAGAGGTGCACCTAGATTAGTCATTAATTATAAACCTTTAAATAAAGTACTACAATGGATAAGATACACTATTCCTAATAAGCAAGATCTACTCAAAAAACTTCATAGTCTGTAGTTTATTCAAAATTTGATATGAAGTTAGAATTTTGGCAAGTTCAAATTAAAGAAGAAGATAGATACAAAATTGCTTTGACAGTCCATTTTAGTCATTATGAATGAAATGTCATGCCTTTCGGTCTTAAAAATGTCCTTTTTGAATTTCAAAATATTATGAATGACATTTTTAACCCTCATTTTCAATTCATTATCGTATACATTGATGATGTTCTAGTATTTTCCGATTTATTAGAAAAACATTTTGTTCATTTAAAAAAGTTTTTCAAAGTAATAAAAGCAAATGGAATGGCATGTTTTGCTCCAAAAATGAAACTATTTCAAACATAGATTGGATTTTTAGGACATGAAATTTATTAAGGTAAAACAAAACTGATTCAAAGGTCAATAGAATTTGCTGACATATTTCTTGATGAAATAAAATATAAAAAAACAATTGTAAAGATTTCTAGGATGTTTAAATTATGTTTTTTATTATTTCAAATATTTGAGAATCATTTGTGAACTTTTATATAAAAGACTTAGGAAAAATGCACCTGCATGGACTGAGAATCATACTAATTTAGTCAAAGAAATTAAATAAAATAGTCAACATCTACCATGCATTAACTTCCCTCATCCGAATGTATTGCTTATTGTAGAATTAGATGCATCTAATTTAGGCTATGGAGACATATTAAAGCAAGAATATAACAATCAAGTGCATATAGTTTGATATCATTCAAGGATCTGGTTGGGCGCTCAAATAAACTATTTTACTATCAAAAGAAGTTTTATCAATGGTTTTATGTATTTCAAAATTTCAAAGTGTTTTGATAAAAAAAAAAAAATTCTTTTAAAAATTGATTGTAAAGGTGCAAAAGACATTTTACAAAAGAATGTTAAAAATTTAATTTCAAAACAAATTTTTGTAAGATGACAAGCTTTACTTTCAAATTTTGATTTTGAAATTGAATTTATTAAAGGAGAGTTGAATTCCTTTCCTGACTTCCTTACTCAGGAGTTTTTGCAGGGTAAGGATCCTTCTCTATCCTAATGGGTACTCCTATTAGGCCCTAACTTCCTTCATCATCTAAGAAAACCAAAATTTCATATGCGATGATTTCAAATGTTCCAAATATTCATCCTACTTTTCCAATACAAACATCAAATTTTTTTCAAGTCTTGGGTCCAAACTTTCCTCCTCTTAAACCTTCAAAAAGTTTTATTCAAGCTTCTAAATCAACCTTTAAAAGTATTTCTGTTCAGAGTCAATCCAGCCCTAACATTATTTCAACACTACCTTCTCATTCTTGTTTTTCAACTAGTCAATATGTCAAAAAACTCAAAACGTTAGAAATTGTTTTCAGTGAGCCAGAGTGCAATTATGAACAAATCCATAGAATTCTTCCTTATGTCTTTATTCAAGGAGTCAACTTCAATTCTAATGATCCTTTGAAAACTTGTCAATTTTATGAGTTCATCTTAGTTGACGCTGATTCAGTTGAAATTATTCAAAATACTGATAAAAACAATCCTTAAAGGATTGCCTTTTCCAAATTTCAAATTCTTAAAGTCATGACCATTGCTGATTGGAATAAAAAACCTTTCACTTGCAAGGCATTTAGTCAACCTTTCCATCCCATGAGTTACAACTACATAGACTATATGAATGGTTGGTGTAGACATAAAAAAATTAGTGGATTAAATTACCACTAATTTAGTCTTCTAAAAAAAAAAATCATCTTATGGATAAGTCTCTCTCATCTCCAACTATAAAAAGGATAATAATAATAATAATAAGAAAATTATTATTATTATTATTATCTTGTCCAAGCTTGACACATTCTTCAACAAGCTCGTGGAAAAATATCAAACACAATACAAAAATGTCATTCATCCACTTTTAAGACTGAAGAAAATCAAGACAAATGACTTCTTTTGTCCTCCAAAATGCTTAAGAAAGGTTTTACGAGTTTGGTTGAGAATAAGTCATCTTTGACCCTCAATTAAACTTTGTTCCAAAGACGTGAATTTATCATCCTTCGATCAAACTCAAGACAAGTGATGCTCCTGGCTTGCATGAGCATAAAATGCGTACGACGCACAAAAAAAGAAAAAAAAAAGTTTGCTAAGTTGAAAACCTGAAAATGCGACTTAGGCAAAAGTTAGGACATATGCTAGCAAGATTAAATCTTTCTTTTAGTTTTAGCAAAAGTTAAGAGCATAATATATATATATATATATATATATATATATATATATATATATTATTATTATTATTATTATTATTATTATTATTACTTCAAGACTCATCCCATCCACATGACAATGCATGTACGTGATGTGTATTGAAGTGGGGGCATTTGTAGACATAAAAAAATTAGTGGATTAAATTACCACTAATTTAGTCTTCTAAAAAAAAAAAAATCATCTTATGGATAAGTCTCTCTCATCTCCAACTATAAAAAGGATAATAATAATAAGAAGAAAATTATTATTATTATTATTATTATTGTTGGTAAAACCTCCTGAAAAAGAAAATTTGCTATAATTAAGGACTAAATCCCTTGAATTAAGCAACTAAAACTGGGGAATTTGAAATTCAAATTCCCTATCTTCACCTATAAATAGAGATGTCTTCCATCAAGGAGGAAGGAGGAAGAAAATTCAGAAATCAAAGAAAAACTCCAAAAACTTCGTACGGGAAAAAAGGCTTCACAACAAAAGAAAGAGCTTCATCAAATCTCCCTACAAGTTCAGTAAGCGACAAAAGAACTAATACACTCGTTCGTTGTCATTCAACAAGGTCATTCGGGAATAAGCCACTTGTGGCCCTCGATTGACCTTTGAAATCAAGAAAACGTCATCGTCGTCTTCCAAAGTGCGATCAAGGCAAAAGAATCAGAGGGAAAATATTCTTTTGGAAAGAATATTATTTCTGAGATTGTACCCGCAATATTCTTAAATTTAATAAATCACTTGTTCGTGTTATTTTTCCTATTTTATTTTTGCTAATTTTTTGCAGGATAAAATTTTACGAAATTTGTGCGTATAAATTTCTGGCACGCCCGGTGGGACCTCTCTGCCTCTCATTTCTTTTGTTAGTAAATTGATCTTTACCATGTCGATGACACCCAAAAGAACTCAAGTTGTGCATGTCAATAAGGGCAATGACAAGATCGTCATAGCATAATCGACACATGACACCGCTACGGGCCCCATGACTCGTAGCAAAGCAAAATCAACATCTTCACTCTTAACAAAACAAACAAGTGAGTCTGCTTGTTTGCTAAAACCGGTAAAGACACATGATGAGCATCAACCGCTCATCACCTTGGTCTCTTTAGGGGTAAAGAGCCATAGTCCTCATAGTAGGGGAAAACTCTCTTCAACACTAAGGGACTTTGGGGATAAATCTTCTTGCTCTATTACCGACGCCAACTCCAACACTGACTCATACTCTGGATCGCCAACTAGAATGTCAAAGGAGGAAAACTACTCCAATCATTCTGACTCTTTTACTTCTCCCTTCTCGATGACCATGTCGGTAATGGCAACCGGAACTACATCCGTAGAGGAACAATTAGCAGAGATGGCTAGCGTCATCGCCAAACTCACCAAGACGGTTGAGGAGAAGGATATGCAGATAGCCTCTCTCATAAACAAGGTTGAGACACAAGTACAAAATACGGGTGAGTCAAGTCACGGACTTAACCACCCTTCGAATGTTGCATCTCCTCTTGATGATGCACCACATACCTATAGGACAATGCAAAGTGAAAAACAAATGACGGAATCTGCCTCAGTGGCGTCATTATCTGTCCAACTACTTCAGGACATGATAACTAACACCATTAGGGTGCAGTACAGTGGACCATCACAGAGTACACTCATATACTCTAAACCTTACACTAAGAGGATTGATAACCTACGTATGCCTATGGGTTATTAACCTCCAAAATTTCAATCATTTGACGGAAAAGACAATCCAAAACAACATGTTGCCCATTTCGTTGAAACTTGTAACAATGCAAGTATAGATGGTGACTTATTAGTTAAACAATTCGTCCGTTCTCTTCAAGGGAATGCTTTCGATTGGTACATAGACCTTGCATTAGAGTGTATTGATAGTTGGGACCAAATGGAACGTGAATTCCTCAACCGTTTCTATAGCACCCGACAAACTGTAAGTATGATGGAACTTACTAACACTAAGCAATGGAAAGATGAACCGGTTGTAGACTATATCAACCGTTGGCATTTCTTAAGCCTCGACTGCAAAGATAGATTATCGGAGGTATCAGCGGTGGAGATGTGCATACAAGGAATGCATTGGGGTCTCCTATACATTCTCCAAGGGATACGACCCCGTACCTTTGAAGAATTAGCTACTCGAGCACATGACATGGAGCTCAGCATCGCCAAACATGATGCTAAAAATGACCTTATCATTGACCAGCAAAGAGAAAGACATAATGGGAAAGCAAGTGATAAGATTTCAATAAAACCCATCCAGGAGTCAATGATGGTAAATGTGACTCTTGCGCGAGATAAAAAGAAAGAAGTAAAAGAGGTTAGACCAACCCAAGAAAATGAGATGTGTCGGTTCACCTTTAAGGAATTAAATGAGAAGAGGTATCATTTTCTTGACTCTGATGTGCCTAGCATGTTGGAAGACCTGCTCCAGAAAAAAGTTATCAAGCTACCTGAGTGCAAGCGTCCAGAAGAAATGGGTCATCTTAATGATCTGAACTATTGTCATTACCATCGAATTGTCAGTCACCCGATGGAGAAATGTTTCATCTTAAAAGATCTTATAATGAAACTTTCAAAACAAGGAAGAATTCATTTGGATCTAGATGAAGTAGTAGAGTCAAATCATGCTACAGTCACATTTGGGTCCATCGATCCTGTTTTGTTACATGTTCCACTTAAGACATTGGAGGCATGCGTCGATACTATCCAATGCGAGTCACCGAAACCAAAGCAAACGCAAGTGTCATGTCAAGACACCATTCGTCACTTCTATTTTGATAATGAATCAATGTCGTATAATGAAGAAGGTTGGACATTGGTGACACGAATAAGACCTCACAAGAAGCAAGAATCTCATCCCTACCCAAATCTTTCTAGGAAGGAACAACGTATGCAAAATATTCATCGATATGCGAAGAAGAAAGAAGAAAAGAAACCTAAAAGAAAACAAGCGATTGTACAAGTTGATGATCTCTTGGTACAAAAGCTCATCACCCCTATCACCTTAGAAGAATACTTCCCTCAGGAGTTCTTCAATAGAAGGATGGTGACATCAACTCATATGGTCTCTTATCATGAGATTTCGAAAGAAGATGAGTTAGGTAAAGATGAAGAAAACGCTTTCAATGCAAAGCCAAGCAAAACCAAGAAAAATGATGAGATACATAAGAATCCATCATTTTATGCCACAAAAATAAAGGGGGCAAAACGATTTGAAGACAAAGGCCACGATTGTGCAACATGTTGTGCAAACATCACCTACACTAGCAACAATGAAAATGGTGTGACATCAAATTTTACCACAATTGTTTTCAAACCTCGACATTCTAGTGATGCTCCTTAAAGCATGAGCCTAAATTGCATATTGCTCCTATCCTACAAGAGCTTAAATTGTATTTAAAAAAAATCATTCTTGGCAAACTTCTTAAACCGAGGAACAAACTCTTTGTATTAAAGAAGTTAAATTCGGAGATTCCAAACGAAAATCTCTAACTTCTCTACATACAAGTGTTCTTTTCTTTCAGCATGACGCGTTCTCAAAAGGGCGATGCAACCTAGAAGCTAAATCCAAAAATGAAGCTTCAAAAGTCAAAATCAAACTCCAAACATTCTTCAACAAGCTTGTGGAAGAATATCAAACACAAACAAAAGTGTCATTCATCCACCTTCAAAGCTAAAGAAGACAAGGATGGGTTCTTCAAAACACTTGAGGAAATTGTTGATAAGTTTACTTGAGAGCAAGTCATCATTGACCCTCAATTAAATTTTGCTTCAAGAACACGTTTTTTTTACCACTCTTGGATTAAAATCAAGTCCAAGCTTGACACATTCTTCAACAAGCTCGTGGAAGAATATCAAACACAATACAAAAGTGTCATTCATCCACTTTTAAGACTGAAGAAAATCAAAACAAATGACTTCTTTTGTCCTCCAAAATGCTTAAGAAAGGTTTTACTAGTTTGGTTGAGAATAAGTCATATTTGACCCTCAATTAAACTTTGTTCCAAAGACGTGAATTTATCATCCTTCGATCAAACTCAAGACAAGTGATGCTCTTGGCTTGCATGAGCATAAAATGTGTATGACGCACCAAAAAAAAAAAAAAAAGTCTACTAAGTTGAAAACCTGAAAAGGCAACTTAGGCAAAAGTTAGGACATATGCTCGCAAGATTAAATCTTTCTTTTAGTCTTGGCAAAAGTTAAGAGCATAATATATATATATATATATATATTATTACTTCAAGACTCATCCCATCCGCATGACAATGCATGTACGTGATGTGTCTTGAAGTGGGGGCATTTGTAGACATAAAAAAAATTAGTGGATTAAATTACCACTAATTTAGTCTTCTAAAAAAAAAAATCATCTTATGGATAAGTCTCTCTCATCTCCAACTATAAAAAGGATAATAATAATAATAAGAAAATTATTATTATTATTATTATCTTGTTGGTAAAACCTCCCGAAAAAAGAAAATTTGCTATAATTAAGGAACTAAATCCCTTGAATTAAGCAACTAAAACTGGGGAATTTGAAATTCAAATTCCCTATCTTCACCTATAAATAGAGATGTCTTCCATCAAGGAGGGAGGAGGAAGAAAATTCAGAAATTAGAGAAAAACTCCAGAAACTTCGTACGAGAAAAGGGGCTTCACAACAAAAGAAAGAGCTTCATTAAATCTTCCTACAAGTTCAGTAAGCGGCAAAAGAACTAATGCACTCGTTCTTTGTCATTCAACAAGATCATTCGGGAATAAGCCTCTTGTGGCCCTCGATTGATCTTTGAAATCAAGAAAACGTCATCGTCGTCTTCCAAAGTGCGATCAAGGCAAACGAATCAGAGGGAAAATATTCTTTTGGAAAGAATATTATTTTTGAGATTGTACCCGCAATATTCTTAAATTTAATAAATCATTTGTTCGCGTTATTTTTCCTATTTTATTTTTGCTAATTTTTGCAGGATAAAATTTTACGAAATTTGTGCGTACAGTTGGTATAATATGTTTTATTTACAAAGTTACTAGCATTCATGGTTTATTCAAATTTCAAGAAGATGTAATGCCAAATTTCTTGTTTGGTTTAAAAAATGGTGGACTTTCTTTGGTTTACTACAAAAGATTCTTGAAATATTTTATTTAGATTGACCCATAGGTCCACCATACAGGATAAACTTGGGGTTGGTAAACTTATTTCATGTTTCTTTTTAGACAAAAAAAAAAAAAAAACAAATTATATATAGGTATTTGGAAATATAACTTTTATAATATTCTACAAATTTTTAAAGACGATTATATATGATAAGTTGTTTATTCATTATAATATTATATATTATTAGAAAAAAATGATTAAAAAAAAGTGTATTTTCTAAAATAGGTTTTGATATAAATATGATTTCCGTATGTATACACATAATACCTTCAAATGAAAATAAAAGGAATTTTTTACTTAAATAATATTATTTTTTCAAAAAAATATTCATTTGATGACGTGGGACGTGGTTTTATCAAGGGAAAATTATGTTTTTGGGCCCAGTTTAGTCCATATAACTTCCATAATTGATGGATATAAGATGTTAAAAGACCAATATATCCTTCAAATTTTTATATATTACCTTTTAAGGATATAAAATAGTGATGGAATAAAATACCCAATGACCTTTCACATAAGCTTTTTTTTGTCTTTATTACACCACTATTCATGCAACCATAATAATTATATTTTAACAATTTTGATTTTTCATTGTTTTTAATTTTTTTTATTTATAAATAATTGAAAATCAACATTATTTTCTATTTTAAATTATAAAGAAAAATTATCTTCAAAAACTATTTTAAAAAATACTTTCTAAAAAAATGATAATATGATTTATATTTTTTATATTTTCTTTTTGAAAAAACATTTAATTAAAAAATGAAAACTATTTTTAAAAATAAAAATTGAAAACCTTGTTTAGTACTATTTTTTATATGAAAATAATAAAAAGAATTAAATTTCATTAATTGATTATCTATTTTTATTTTTTTTTTCCATTAGTTATTTTAATAAAAAAATAAAAAAATACAATATGTTTACAATTAAACAAAGAAATTGATCAATTATGTGTTTTTTGTGGGACTATCTTTTACATGAAAAATAATTAAATAACTAAATTATATATATTTATTACTCTTTTTAATTTTATTTTCTTTATTTTTTTTTGTCTAATAGAAAATTTTAATATATCCATAATTAACAAAGTAATAAATCAATTGTGCACATTTTAATCTATTAAAATAAATTGCTTTCTAATTTAAATAAATAAAATGAAATAAGTAAATAAATTTGAGGTTATTTCTATTTTTTAACATATCTTATATCAATATTTTTTATGGTTAAATAAATTTTTTATTTTTTTCTTTAATTCCAAAAATAAAATGAAATAAATAAATAAATTTAGTATTTTCTAACTGATCTTATATTCATATTTCTTATGGTTAAATAATTTTTTTAATTCTTTTTTCTTTATTTCCAAAAATAAAAGGAAATAAATAAATAAACTTGGTTGAAATAATAGTTTTTAAGTAATTTCTTTGTCTTATTTTTAATTACATTTTACATTGAAAATAAAATAAAATAACGTTTTTTTTGTTTTAATTATTTTAAATGTCAAACTATTGGGAACATAGTTTACATACTCACGTGGATATAATTTATACATATATATGAAATTTATACCATTATACAGGGTTATTACACTAATTGTACAAGGGGTGTACAAAACTGTACATTTTGAATAACTTTTTTTTTTTCTTGTCTTCTAAGGATTATACGTTCTCCTACCACAAATTCTTTTATTTCATGTACTTTATTTAACTCGCATATAACAATTCAAATACTTATCTTAATAATGATGTTTAGAGAAAAATTTTGTTTTTACGTTTTATACCATTTTTTAATTCAAACCATTGGAAACATGGTTCACACATCATATGTGGCACATAATGTATACATATGGATGAAATTTGCATAATTGTACAAGGGTGTTATACTAATTGTACAAGGTAAATGTTCAATTGGACAAGGCAAATGTTCTAACCGTATAAGATAAATGTTCTAACTATACAAGGGGTATACAAGACTATCTTTTGTGAAAGATTTTAATCAATTTTGGACAACTTTTTTTTTTGTCTTGTCATTTAAGGATTTCACACTCTTAAAGTACACATTCCTCTATTACACACTCATCTTATGCACTTTATTTAACTTGCACATGATAATTCAAATACTTATCTCACTAATGATGTTTGAGAGAAAATTTTGTTTTTCCATCTTCCACTATTTTTTGAAATAAACCAATGAAAACATGGTTAACCTACCTATGGTTACACATTGAGTAGGGGGTATATGGAATTTGAGTCACTGTACAAGGTATTTACACTAAGTGTGCATGACAAATATACTAACTGTACAAGGATGTACAAGACTATTATTTGTGAAGGATTTTAAATGATTCTGAAAAATTTGTTTGTTTATTTCCCCTAACCGAAGATAAATGACATTCCTTACCCACATTGGTTAAGCATACATTCATTTCATGAACTTTATTTAACTTGTATATGGTCATTTGAATAGGTACCTTACTTATGATGATTGAAAAACAAAATTATACAACATTTTTTTTTTTAAACCAAACCAATGCAAACATGGTTAACCGACCTATTGTCAAATATTCATGAGATGATGTATGAAATTTGAGTTATTGTACAAGGGTATTACACTAACTGTAAAAGATAAATTTACTAATTGCATAAGGGTGTATAATACTACTTTTTGTTAAGGATTTCAAGTGATTTTGAAAAACTTTCCATTTTTTTTCATTCAAAGATTTTTTTCCCCACTCAAATTCTGTCACTCAAGAATTGTTTTGAATTTTATTTTTAAATTTCATCATTAAAATTTTGTAATTGTATAATTTGTTTTTGTAATTTTAGCAATGTTCTTTCTTTCCACTATTTTTTTTTTGGTGAAATTTTATCAAAATGAATCTATATTTAAAATTATAATCATATTATAATTTTTTTTACTAAGATTATCTTTAATTATTTTAATATATTTATACTCATTTATTTAAAAAATGAAAAACTAATTTTTTTTTTTTGTAAACATATTCTATTACCTTTCAAGTAAAAAATTAGATAAGTTTGAAAGTCAATAAAAAAAAAATTAAATACTACTTTCAATCATTTTTAGATAAAATTTTATATAATATATTTTATTTGAAATTTAATTTCTAAAGTTTAACTAAAAAATTGTATTGACAATTTTCTTATTGTGAGTCAAAATACTTTGCATTAATCTATCTAGATAATAAAAATTATTAATATAATATTAGAACTTCATATCTTAGTTATTTTTTTTGATATATTTATCTTTTTAAAAATTTTAAAATAAAAACATTAAAAATTAGAAAGCTAAAAGGATATATATATATAATAAAGTGAAGTGATAGTCAATTTTTAGATTTTTTTAAAATACGGTTAATGTAGAAAATATAAAAAATAATTAAAAATAAGAGAAAAATATAAATGAAAGGGTAATATAAATTTAAAATAAAAAATGAAAATTAAACTAAAAGATAAATACAAAAAGATAAAAAAATATTTGGATGAAAAATCCCAAAATTTTTATCATTGCTTATAATAAGAGCAAAAAGATTCAATATCTTTAAAAATGAAAAACAAGAAAACATTATTGCTTAGAAATGAGTAATACTTAATAGGGAATAGAAAAGTAAAAAAAACATAAAAAAATTAAAATTTACAATCACTTGTGCCTATGTGGTATTTTAGGGATTAATGAAAGACAATATCCTTTATATCTTAATTTTCATACTTTGTTTGAATCTTGAGCTTAAATATGCATAATATATAAACAAAATATTAATTTTTGGGTCTAAAATACAATTCTCCCTTTTATCAAATGTGCAAATTCATCCATACTTTTTAAATTTGAATTACTTTGCACCAAAATAATTAGTTTTTTTTTTTTTTTTAAATAGTCTAATCTCCCTTGTACAAGTGGATATACATCTGCTCGTACAAGTGGATGTATATATAGTTGTACAGGTGGATGTAATCTCCCTTGTACAAGTGGATATACATCTACTCGTACAGGTGGATGTATATATAGTTGTACAGGTGGATGTACAAATGGAAATAACGTTTTTTTACATGAAGATGATTATATGGGTATATTTTTTTCCTTTTTCTAGGAGGTGATGTTAATTTTTTTGGATGAGCTGGAGCTTGACGTTTCTATCCTTTTTTTTAGCATGGCGGATTACATGGAATATATACATCTATTTTTGTACATATTAAAAAAAAAAAAAGAAAATCCAACTTTTTGCGTATACGACTATACGTATTTGAATTCAAACGCAGTCTTAACTAGCAAGAAGCTTCTTTTAATCATTCTCGTACCACGTCAACAGATGAAATTTATGAACTTCGAGATTCTTAGTTTTGATCGTCTAGAAATTTAGGGGGAAAAAAGGAAAAAGGAAGTAGAAAAATTGAATGAGGAAGTGGGATTGGTGATCAATGGATCACAGATGACGTGGCCAAGACCTTTTAAAAAAACACGCTTTTTCTTTTTTGTTTTTTTTTTTTTTTTTTTTTTTTGGAGTTAAAGATAAATGCTATAAATAATAAAAAAAATACGGAAAAGGGGCACAAGAAACCTACATGGATTCATAGTCCGGTGGCATGGCCCATAGGGCCATCACAAATAGCAAGTGGGTTTTCAATACGATGGATTCTTTTATGACTCAGTCATGACTATAAAAGGGCTTCCACCTCCCATTTACCAAACCACACCACACACTCGACACTTGAAAAAGTAGGGAGAGATGCGTTGTTATGGATTGATCTCTGGAATTGGAAGCGAAGCTCGCTTCTCTTTCCCCGCAAACCACAGCCTTCCCACCACCCCTATCCTACCTGATTCTTGTTCTCGCCTCTCCTTCAGGCCTTTCGCCCCCATCACCGTCTCCCCCGTCCGAGCTCGGTACGCCTCCCTCAAGACTAAGGCCACCATCAACGATGGATTCCTCACTGAGCCTGAGGCTGCCGCTATGAGCTTTTATGAGCTTCTGGGCATCCCTGAGTCCGGAACCTTGCTCGAAATCAAGCAGGCGTACAAAAGCTTGGCCCGGAAGTACCATCCGGACGTCTCGCCTCCGGGTCGGGTCAAGGAGTACACCAGGAGGTTTATTTGGGTGCAGGAGGCCTACGAGACGCTCTCTGATCCCCAGAGGAGAGCTTTGTATGATCGGGACTTGGCTATGGGTCTCCACTTGGCTTTCTCCGCCCGTAAAACTTACCACCGAGATGAGGTATTTCTCGAATTATTTGGTGTTCTTTGATGCGGGGGTGAGAAATTTTTTGTTTGATTTGTTGCTGTTGATGAGGAATTCATCTGGGTTTTTAGGGATTTGGGGGTTTTATTATTGAATTGGTGTTTTTGGGATTGATGTGTGCGGGGATTAGGATTTTGGGGAATCAGGGGTTCGATGTTGCCCAGAAAATGTAGGAAAAAAGACTACACCGGGGGAAACGCTAATCAGGAAAAATTATTTGTATTTTCTTATTGGGATTAATCAAGTGCTGTTCTTGGGGGTTTTAATCTGGGTATGGGGGTTTTGTTATTATTGCTATTTTTATTTATTTATTCTTGGTTTCTTTCGCCATGCGTTGATTTGGGGTTTTAGAGCAATTTAGGGTTTGTTTTTGGGCTCTTTATGGTTATGGTGATTTCTAATTGATGTGGGTATGGGGATTTTGTCTTAATTTCCTTGTTTTTCATGGCTGGTTGATTTAGGGCTTCCAGGAAATTTAGGGTTTTGTTTTGGGAAATAAAACAGAAGAACGTAAAATTTTGATTCTAATCCTCTGCTTAGCTGTTGAGTAAGGTGAAGAAAAGGAAGGAAAACATTAAACAGTAGGCTTTGTATACTTCTGGGTTTTTTCACAGTGAAAACAACCTTCTGGTTTGTTGGCCAAATTGTTTGGTTGCTTCTGAATGTTTGTGGTTTCCCCTCATCATGTACATACATTTGATATTATTTTAGATCATCCCCATCTCATTCAATTGATTTGGTTGGTCTCCAATCAGGGCATGGTGGCACAAAAAGAGTGGAGGAATCGGTGGGAGGGTCAGCTATCAGAGCTGAAGAGAAGAAGCATGAACAAAGATGCTGCAGCAGCCGCTGGAGCAAACATGTCATGGGGAGCCCGAATGCGCATGCAGAGGAACCAAGCGGCATCTGCTGATCTATAAATAGCTTCCTTCTTGTTTGTAAATACACATCTCTCTTTCTCTCTCTCCCTCTCTCTCCATATATTGTCACAGCTTTTAGGCTGGTGGGTCTAGAAAAAGGATCAAATGATGTGTCCAGTGTCGGGTAAAAACTCTTGAGTTCAGGCAGAATGGATACTTTGTACATATGATCTTCAGGTTTGAGATTTGTGTTTCTTCCTCTCCTGCTTCAAATTGTAGATGGCTTTCCTTTGGTGTTCTTCCTTTTGGTTGGGTTTGAAACTTTGATGCAATTTCATTGAAGGGCTTTAGAAGTAGCAGGGGAGACGGACACACATTTTTTCCTTTTTGCAATTTATGTTATGTTAAAAATGTTTATATCTAGAAGGGACGAATTGCTTCTTTTCTTCTTTTTTTTTCATTTTTCAATGTTAAAATTTGATTATTTTTATTATTTAATTTTTTTTTAGAATTATTTGATTATTATTTTTAATTAATTTAAAGAAATTGTACGATATTTTTATAGCCCCATATGATGATACCAAGTACCAAAATCATGGGGCTATTTATGTATCCATCAAAATCAATTCTAAAAATGAAAATAAATGTGGAACAGAAAAAGGCGGATGATTTTATAAGGATGGGAAAAGAGAAGGCTTTAATAGTCTCATCTTCTAGTTGGAGGCGGCCTCTGGTCATTCTCCAAACATCATGCTCCTGTCGCCATCTATGGCTTCCAGTCGATTCTCTTTTGTCTAATTGCTTGCTCTTCGTCTTTTATGATTTGGAGCCACAAAATGCATTTAAGTTTCATTTTCATATCTCCAAGTTTCCTTTTATGCAAAACAATTTGCTTTTACAACCCTTCCCCACTCCCACAAAAAAAAAAAAAAAAAATCTCATCGCCTTGGTAATTTTGGAAAATGAATTTTAGGCATGTTGAATTTTTATTTTAATATAATATTTCTAATAAAATTATTTTTATTATAATTTTGTACGTGATATTTTATTAAACAATTTTTTTATGGTATATTCTTATCCGTTTCTATTTAAAATATTTAAATTTATTTATATTAATTGTTTTTATATTTAGTTTTTAACGTGAAAGATAATATAGCTTAATAAAATTTGTTGAAATATAGATAATTATAACCATGAAACTTTTATAAGTATACCTATTTTACTTAAGGTATCACATATTATGATTATCTTAATTTATTCAAAGCCAGTAATGATTTTAGAGTTAGGTGGTATTTGTTTTTTTTAGCTTTTTGCTGAAAGCAATTTAGTTTTAAAATTTAGGTTGTTTGTTTTTCTACTTTTTCATGACTTATTATAAACTTTTTACTAAATAGAAAAAACAAAAATATGTAGTTTTTTCTAAATAGAAAAAATAACATATTGTTTTTTTTTTTTACTTTTTAATACTTAATAGAAATAAAATACTACAAAAACAAACAACCTAATATTTAACACTATTAAGCATTAAGGCTCTATTTCGAATTAAGTAAAAAAACAAACACCACCTTAGTTTCGCCTGCCTTTTCCAAAGTTTTACTTAAATACATTTAAACCCCATTGATTTGAAATTTCATCAAATATATTTCTTATTTTGAGTTAGAAAGGAGGTGAGTAAAAATAATAAATAAAAATGATAAAAGAGATATTTGATGAAATTTTCAATCAATAAAATAAATTTATTAACCAAAACCTTAAGGGTGGTTAATAAAATTAACCTATAATTTTATATGGATCTTGTAAGAAAGAATTATGCTATTGATACATTTTAAAGAAAATGATGGGAGGAAAATATTGTTATGAAATGGTACCCATAACGATAATTTGAAAATAGAATTAAAAAAAAAGCAATAAATAAAATAATGGGCAAAAGTACTTACAGGGGAAAACCCTCTTAATTAAGAGAAAAACCTCTACGAGACAAGATTGAAAAATATCCATTATATGCAGACAAGATTACAACATCTCTCTTAATTAGGAAGGAGAACATAAAAGCCTATAAGAGAATGAAAACCTTTTTAGGAATGAATAATATAGGGGGTGGAGCTTTATAGGACAAGGAAGCCCCATTTTTTGTGTTATTCTAATGTGGCATGACTTTAACCTTAACATTATCCTACTTAAAGTCATTTTTCTATGTCTTGCACTATCACATGGTGCTTACGTTATTGCCAAGACATAAGAGGATCTACACCAACTAAATTTATCATTTTTAATTGGTTTTGTTCAGGCATCTACTATATTGTCCTTTGTTTGGATTTTTTTGCATATTCACAGTTCCTTTTTCCACCACTTCTCAAATAAAGTGATATTTGTTAGTGTTGTGCCAATTGGATGTAGGTTCGTCTAGCTTCACTAGAGTAAAAGGAACTTCTTCCCTACATAAAACGATGTCCGAACAGGTGGTCCAGACACGCTCCTCTGAAGCTTAAGTCAGAATCTAATAAAAGTGAATCCAATTTTTTTTAATGGCTATATATGCGTATACCTTTTTCATGCCTTTGGAGGGGTTTTTATAGAACTTATGGCGCCATCGTCATTACGTTGATTGTGCATTCATGCCTTTCTTGTGTTGATGATTACCGTCGTGGTAGATACTATGCCTTAATAAGGTAGTCAACGCCATCATCTTAGCGCGGATTGGACAATCATACCAAACAAGAGCTGTTGATTGATGCCATTTGTTAGCTATCATGCAAGAGACTCAGACCATATCATTGATTGTGCATTTATGTTTGTCAATGTCGTTGATTGTGTGTAACAACTTATTGACATTGATTTTTGGGTGCAAATGTCATCTAGATTATCGCTCAGGCATTGGGTGTGATTGATCATCTGTCTGGTGCCTGAAATTTTTGGCCAGGTTGGTTTGTCCTTTTAGAAGTCCCAGTCGGCTTGGTTTATCCATTCAATTTGGCATTGGGGAAAAAGAAAAGTTGTCTTTCCTTTTACGCCAGATGGAACTTGCTTTAGTCCAAATGAATTGCTCCCAGACGGATTATCTGCTTACCTTGGACGACCAAAGGGTCTTGAACTTGGGAAGAACACGTGGAGGGAAGCTTCCCACAATGCCTTCTAATCAGTCTACTATGTTTGGAAGGTTTGCTGGCTGGTTGGGGTAGGACAAATTGTCTACTTTTTCAAGTTTTTGGGTGCCAAGGGATGCGTGTCATTTGATGCTTTAATGATGGGTCACATCGACCGAGGCTAGCTGTCTGGCGGTGTGTCTCTTCACTAATCTTGGTAAGTGTTGCCATGCGTCATGTCTCTTGGGCTGCCTAAGTTTTCGTTCCCTATAAATAACGAAGTTCCACCCATTTGATTCATATTTTGGCTTTTTCCCGCTTAATGCTTTGTAGCTTGAGTTACTTCTTCGCCATCACTGTATTTATTACCAGTTGTTCCCCTTCGCCTTCATCGCTGCCAACAATTGGTTTACTACCGAAGGATCTCCTCCCTACTAGAAAGTGTTTCAGTTTTGACTTTGGTAAGTTTTATGCTATTGGTTTGTTCCTTTTTTGTGTTTGCTTTTGTTTTTTTCGATTGTGTTGATGTTGTTTGTTTGGAGAAAAAATGGACATATCAATCTCCAAATTTGGGGCTCTTTGGTTTCCCTGCTCACTTCTTCTACTTGTTTGGAGTGGACATATTGGTGTTCAGATCTATGGATTTTTTTAGACTTTTTGTTTGCTTCTACGTCATTATTGTATTTGTATTGTCGTTTCACACTTTTGCTACCATCGTAGGTAAGCCACTACCTATGTTATGCTCACTAAAAGCAGAACATAAGCACCCTACAGAACATCAAATTGTAGGAAAATGAGATGCTAAGGGACTTCATGAAGCGGTTCAGGCAAGCATTGCTTTAAGTTGAATCCTACAATATGGATGCCATCATGTAGATCTTCAAGTGAAGCATCAACCCGGGCACGCCATGTTTCGAATCCCTCGCGAAAAAGCCGCCTACAACGATGGATGACCTATTCAGGTGAGCAAACAAGTATTCTATGCTCAAAGATGATGTCCGAGTAGCCTCTCAACAGGTATTGGTCACTAATCATCCGACCAAGAATGATAAGACAAGGAGTTCTAAGCTCTCAAACCAATTGAGGCAAGGTAACAGGAGGCGAGACGGTCGACAGCAACAACAAGTGAGACTTACCCCCTTAAGCATCTCTTATGAGAGACTCCTCCTATAAATCCACGACTTGTCGTACTTTAGATGGTCGGGGCCAATCAAGACAGATCCAACTAGATGGGATTGGAACAGAAGGTGCTCCTACCATAAGGATCACGACCATGCCACTGAACAACGCAAGAATCTGCATTACTTGGTGGATAAACTTATCAAGGTTGGACACCTTAAATAGTACATTTGCACAACCAGTGGGCAAAGAGAAGCGACATAAGAGGCAGTCGTCCAAGCCCCTGCATCTTCGATAACTCCCAGAGATGTCATTAACTATATACACGAAGGTTTAATAGATGATAAACACAACTCTAGGCGGTAAAGACAAATGTTGCTCTTTGTGACTTCTGTAAGAGAACAGATTAACTCTATTTAGCGCACCTTCATAGAAGGAAGTGTGCGTCCAGCTGACAACACAATCACCTTTCCTCCAATAGATGTTAATTGGGTGTTGCAACCGCATGAAGATGCCTTGATCCTAACACTGGGGGTAGGCAGTTTTGACATGTGGAGAATCCTAGATGATCCAAGTAGTTCTATCACATCCCAAGACCCACTCCAAGGGCGTGACGGTCATTTCACACTTCAAACCCGAAGGCTTATAGTGTAACCTGACCCAAACAATTATCTTGTAATCGGAAGTTACCAATTAGCAAATACCTGTTTAGAGTAGCGGAACAAAATCTAAAATCCTCAAAATTCAATTTCAAAACTAAAACATCCACTATCCAAAATCCATTGTCCAAATATTTGCAAACTTAAACAAAATCCAACATAAAATCCTAAGTCAAATCCTAATGATGACCATTCCTCAGCCTAGCTATCACTCTTCACAAGAACTAAGGGTACCTGAAAAGTAGTCAACAAATAGGAATGAGTTCACAACCCAATAAGGAACATTAATGCAGTCCATGGATCAAACATTTCAAACTCACTTGCAAAATAGGAGATATTGTAATCAATCATTTTTATAAAGCTGTGAGTAAATTTTTTTTTTTTTTTTGCCAATACATTCAAAATTTCTAACTGTATGCATTTATTTCTAATTCAAACAATTTCATATCAAATTCAGTCAAAACATTCCAATAATTTATTTACTCTGGTCATAAAAAATCAAAGGGTGCCTAGTTAGGTGGGACTTTTCAAATGGGTGGCTAGCCTCAAATTGTTCCTTTAAGGTGGACAGAACCAAACACTACTAGTACTAGTAACCTCTAACAGAAACCCCTAGAGGCTAGGGTTCAAATCAATTACATTTCCCACCAAGAAATGTAAAGGTCAACAATTATATTCCATTGACAAAGGCCAAAAGTCAACTATTATATCCCGTTGACAAGGGCCAAACAAACCAGAGTCAAATATTTATTTCATTTATTCCAATTTACAACATATAATATCTCCACATTATTTGTCAAAAACATAATATAAAATTCTAACATACTTTTCATGCAAAATAGGTTTGATCCATGCATAAAACAGAATATAACTCAAACGTTTTCAAATAATGTATATATATATAAATTGTTTCAAAAAAAGAATTTAACAACTGCATTAATTTCCCTTACCTCAAAAGAAGTCCTCAAAAACTTTGGAGAGAATAATCCTGAAAATCTACTCTTCACCTAACAAAATATAAGGGGAATAACTATTACTATTTATCTATAATTTAACTAATCTATTCCTATTGAAATAAATTAATAAATTCCCAATTTGTTTCTAATAACACAAAGCCCTGCCATTATTAAATAATACAGTACTCAGTACTCAAGTACCCATCAAAGTCTAACAATACAGAGTCCTGCTACTATTAAATATTACATACCAAAGTATCAATCAAAGCCTAATAATAGAGTATGTGAAAATCCACCAACTAGAGTTCAACCATGAAATCCTTACAAAAAAAAGTGGATGCACAGTTCCCACACGCATGCAACCAGTGCACATGCGTTTTTTTTTTTTTGTTAAAAAAAAAAACTTAAAATCTCCCAAATTCCAACAATAAATCAAAATATTAAATTTTCACTATTTGATATTAAAACGAATTAAAAAAATAATAAACTAACCCTAATCTAAATCGAAATCTTCACAGGAATTTTTTTTTTTTTCTAAAAAAAAACTTAAGATCTCCCCAATTCCAATAATAAATCAAAATCTTAAATTTTCACTGTTTGATATTAAAACAAATTAAAAAAAAATAAACTAACCCTAATCTAGCTTTGGGGTTTTCCAAAAAAATATATCTAATGTGTTTGAAATTAACTAATGAATCTAAAATAACAATCTAGGGGTTAGAATCTTACCTATAGAGGTTTGTTCTTCAAACCTTGAAATCTGACCTCAACTTCACGTTCTCTGGAAATTCTCTACGAACAGGAATACGATTCAGAAAAGAACAGGAAGAAGAGAATTTTCTATTTATACCTAGGGTATTATTCGTAAAATTACCTTTTCACCCCTTTTCATTTTTATTAAATTAATTAATTAATTAATTTAATTATTAAATTAATGATTTCCTAAATTACCCCTAAAAATAAAAACTTGGGCGTTACAAGTTCAGCTGATTTCTTGCAAATGTCGGCCTACAAGCAAATGGGCTACTTGCCATCTGCCCTAGAAAATCCAAGACGTCTGCTATTCAGATTCAATAGAGCTACAACAACCTCCTTGGGAGATGTTTTGTTGCTCGTCCAAGTTGACTCGGTCATATTAAGCATGCGGTTCTCAATGGTCGACAATCTATCTCCCTATAATGCCATTATGGGATGTGCATGACTTCACAAAATGAAAGTCATTCCTTCTACATACCATCAAATGGTGAGCTACCTCACGGAAGCGAGGAAAGTTGACCTCCTTGGTAGCCAACTAGTCGAGCGACAATGCTATCAGGTGGTGCTAGAGTTTGGACATTCGACTAGTGAGGAGGCAAATCCAGAGCCATCAAATGTAGGGGAATAATATCAGTTATTGATTCCGATGGAGAAAGATCCATTTGCAGCTGATCAGCTTCAACCACTACTCTTCTCACACGACATAGATCAAATCACCTGCACCAATTTCCTACTTGTGCAAGATGAACTAGAACTTCTAGGGAATATGCTTCAACGCAATAAGGACATCTTTGTCTGGACTCACTCAGGCATGCTGGGAATCTATCCGGTCATGGCCTCCCACAAGCTCAACATCTCACCCATCTCGCGGCCTATCTGGAAAAAGATCTGACATTTTCATTTGGACAGACAAAAAATCATCAAGACAAAAATTGACAAACTATTGGCAACTGGATTCATTAGAGAAGTCAAATATTGGGATTGGTTGGTGAACATGGTGGTAGTCCTAAATAGAGATGGAAAGTGGATAGTTTGTGTTGATTACACCAACCTAAATGACGTCTACCCAAATGATAGCTTTCTCTTGCCTCGAATAGATCAGATAGTCGATGCCATCATCGAGCATGGGATGCTTTCCTTTCTAGATGTATTTTTCAGATACCACCAAATCCTTATGTTCTATCAAGACGAGGAGAAAATAGCCTTTGTCACACCATAAGGGTTGTACTGTTATAGAGTCATGTCGTTTTTACTCAAGAATGTTGGCGCTACCTACTAGAGACTAATGACAAAAATCTTCAAGTCCCTAATTGGTCGAACTGTGGAAGTCTACATTGATGATATTGTTGTAAAGAGCGAAACCTGAGCTGAGCACGTCCAGCAATTGTAAGAAGCATTCCTTCTGATACGGGCATACAACATGAAGCTCAATCCGACTAAGTGTGTCTTCGGTGTCAATGCAGTAAAGTTTCTAGGGTTTATGGTAACCCAAAGAGGAATTGAAGTTAATTTGGCTTAAGTGAAAGCCATTCTCGAAACACTCGCTCTAAACAAAAAAAATAGAATTACAACGCCTCATAGGTCGTCTTACAGCTTTGGGTTATTTCATAGCTCGTTTCACAAGTAAACTACTACATTTTTTCCTCACACTTAAGGGGGCAAGCACGTTCAACTGAATAGACGAGTGTAAGCGAACATTTGAAGCAGTCAAACGCTACCTCATTAAACCACCCATTCTAATCAGCCCCAAGTATGGTGAAGAACTCTATATGTATCTAGTCGTATTTGATTGCATTGTTAGCACTGTCCTGTTTCAGCATATATGAGACAAAGAGCAGATACCCATCTATTATGTGAGTAAAACAATGGTAGATGCTGAGACTTGATATTCCTAAGTAGAGCAGACTGCTCTAGCATTAAAGAGTGTCTCTCGAAAGCTCCACTCATACTTCCAGGTTCATTAAGTGATCGTACTTACAAACCAACTGCTCCGAGTCACCTTGCACAAGTCGGACCTATCCGAATGAATGTTGAAATGGGCAATCAAGTTAAGTGAATATGAGATCAAGTATCATCCATGGTTATCCTTAAAAGGGTAGGTTATGACCGACTTTATAGCTAAACTCCTTAAAAAACAAACACATTTGATCGGCTGCACTAGAGAGCAATGGTGGACACTTCATGTAAATGAAACGTCTAAGGTGTTTGGATTTGGAGCAGATTTGGTCCTGCAGTTACCAACCGGGGAACTAATTGAGCAAGCTACCCGCCTCAGCTTCTCGACCCCTAACAATATTGAACCCCTATGTGCTTAGTCCTAAAATGAAAGGTTAGATTCCTTGTAATGTGCAAGGCACTTTGACTATCATAAAACAAGGAAATCTTCTCTTGTTTGTGCTCAAACTCCTCCTTTTAATCCAAATAACTTCTTTGCAGGCCTGTGTAGCTACTATAAGCATAAATTTTGTGAAAGTCCTACAATGTAAACAAAATAATAGGAAAAATAATACAAATTTTTTTTTTTATTAAAATTATTAAATTGTGGAGTACAATCTTTGTGGTAATATTCTTTTACAAAAGAATATACCCCTCTAATTCTTTTATCTTAATCACAATTTGGAAGAAGACGATGAAAATATTTCTTTGGTTTTAGAGATCAATTCTTCATGCATCTTTATAAAAAATTCCATCTAGGCCTTTTATTGGGATTAGTTATTCCCATTAAAATATTATGGATTATTCATGGAAGATCCCACCCTCTATTGCTCCATATTGGATTAGCAGGATAAAAAAAATAATGATTTTTATTAAAAATTCTTACTCTGATACTAATTGAAAAGGCAAATATCTAATAGGGTAACACTTAGAGAGGGGTGAATAGGTATTTTTACTCTCAATAGCCTAAA
Source organism: Vitis riparia (assembly GCF_004353265.1). NCBI lineage: Eukaryota > Viridiplantae > Streptophyta > Magnoliopsida > Vitales > Vitaceae > Vitis > Vitis riparia. The sequence goes on along the minus strand of NC_048435.1, from coordinate 15,244,838 downwards.
AGTTATAAATTTTTTAATTCAATTAATTTCTTAGAGAATATGAGAAAGATTAAAAATCATTTTAACACACAAGACACAATAGTTTTTACATGGAAAACCTTCACACAAAGTGTGGAGATAAAAGACCTCGGGGTCAGAAACTTGAAATCAACAATCTACTATATGAGAAGGTAGTATACAAAATTAATTGGCATATACTACTTTTAGACTTGTTCTTGAGAACCTATGATATAATCCACGTCCGTGATGCAATACCTTGTGTGCTTAAATAGATCTCACCTCAGCTCTTGAGGGGATGTAGATCTCTTTTAATAACCTGATAGAAATTAGAAAACTTCTTTGAGAGCTTTGGGAATGAAGAAGAGAAATTAGGTCTTTCTCAATATTTGCATCAACTCAAAAACTTATTTATGTAGGGTATATATAGGCCCAATGATCTAGAGGATCAGTTATGGTATAACCCTAAAAATAAAATCTTAAATTTTCCAAAATGCGAACTGCTAGAACATGGAGATCCAAGTATGAGCGCTTGAGTGGACATACAATGCTTGAGCGCTTGATAAGTGCTTGAATGTTCATGCATTTTAAAACCAATTTTTAAACTTCTTTTTGCACAGTTTTAAAATGATGATCAAACTCATACCTTTTTCAATGCTAATTTGCCTTTTCCTTAGATCTTTCCAAACTTACTTATGACGCCTTAATTGATTAATCAACAACCTTGAGTCTTCAATGAAGAGTCGATCATAGTCTAGAAAGATTCTATGCTAGAATGAATGGAGTAAAATTGGCAATCGTAAGCTATGATGTTCAATGCATTATGGAGGTAGGGTGTAACAGGTGCGCTTGATGGGACTCTCATTCATGTTTTTATACCTTAGACCAAGTAGAGGAAAGGGGAATTAATTAATCATTATACTTGTATGTGGAGAATTTAAATAATTAACTATGGTTATTCATTTAATTTTTTTAATAAATTACACTCTTTATTAGTTTTTTTTCATAAATAATTTATTTATTTATAATAATTAAATTAATTAATTTTATTTTAGGTATGAATGATTAATATTTGGTCATTTATAGTCATTATACATGGAAGGCTTAAAAAAACCAATTATTTCTTTTACATCTTTCTTGTCATATCAAACAACAAAAGAAATGTTTTCATTCATATTCTCTACCATGCTAATGCTAAAAATGAAGAAATTAAAATTCAATTATTTGCTTTCATATTTCATTAATTAAATTCTTTTCGGATTTGATTCCAAACAAAGCATTGGAATCTATATTTTAAAACTATCCTTATTAAAAAGAAAAAAAAAATGCTTTTGATATTTTTAAAATTTTAATTAAAATGTTAAATTCAATTATTTAGATCTTTAATAAAAAAAAATTCCAAAAAGAAATAAAAAAAAGGCGAAAAAAATTGGAATATTTGATTAAAAATGATGAAATAATCCTCAAATCGGAAATCTAACCCATCCCATGTTTTTTCTAGAAAAGTAACTCATTTTTTTTTACATAAATGCCTTTTTTTTTATTTTAAGTATTTACATATAGGTTTTAAAAGAAGGGACAATTGTGTTTTGGACTTAGTTGGATCCAAAAAAATAAGTTTTGATCCATATAAGTTGACCATTTAAGCCAAAGACCTAGAGGAAGTGTGAAAATTGAGAAGAAGGATATGAATTTTTTATCTTTTCAAAAATGATCTTTATTGACTATGAAAAAAAGAGAGTAAAAAAACATTAATTTAAATTTTATTCATTTTGTAAACCTCAATGAAATTTAATTTAATTTAGTGATTTGGAAAAAATACACCATTTTCCAAATAAATAAATAAATTATTATTATTATTTAAAAATCAAACATCTTGGAAAATATATATATATAAAATTATGTATGTAAAAAATAACTAAAAATATGTGAAAATTATTTTTTTTAAATGACATATTTTTAGAATATATTTTTTTAAAAAATTAGTTTTCTAAAAATAATAAATTTTCATAATAATTATAAAAAAATAATTTAAGATTAAAAAGTTTGTTAAACATTGTGGTAGAAAATACTCAAAATAGTTTTGAAGGGTATATTGGTCTCTTCATATTTTATATCCTTCCCATTAATTATGTAACTTTTATGGACAAAATCTTGATTTCTGAGCCCAATTGGGTCCAAAACACAACTGTCTCTTAAAAGAAATGCCTTAAATCCAATATTAAAGCCGAAATCAAGGCTCTACGGACCCTGAGCTTGGGAGGTAAAAATAAAGAGGTGAGAAGAAGGACGATGAATGCTCCAGCTTCACATCTTTAACTTCCATTTCTCTGAACCCACTGCATATTTGCATTTAGAAAATATAACATGCATCATAGCTGTCATATTTTGCAATTTAATGGAGCCAAGTTGCAAGTCTTATCACTACTCTCACATAAATGAAATTCCTCTATTCGATACAAAATATCGCAAGCCATCATCTAAGTTCATTCCATTTAGTTCTAAATCTAATTGTAATACAATCACAATCCCAATCATTCCAATTATTATGCAAGATCACATACACTAATATAACTAGAATTCTACTTTTCTGTTCCCCTTCCCTAATTATTAAACAGGCCTTTTTGCCTTCTTGAAGTTGTTTCTCAACTTTTCAATGAGCCATACATCATTCAAGTAGTTCCATTGTGCTTTTTAATAAGGATTTTTCAGTAAAACATTATCATCCTGCTTGTGTAATACAGCGATGATGGTGGAAAGCAAAGCAATGCAAAGTGTTGACGACTTCAAATAATTCGAGTTCAAGTCCTTGTTCTTTTGTTGATGAGGAGGTTTTTAAGCAGGAAACATCTTCAACCAAACTGAAAGTGGGAAGCCCCCCCAATGGGATTCAGAATGGTGGGTGGGTGGACAAGGCTTCATCTGCATTGGCTGTCCCCAGCAACAGGAAGTTTGTGCTTGATTTGACTGGGAGGGTGACATTTGAAACCATTAAGTCAGTTGCTTCCTCTCTCTTCCATCACCATCTATCTTAACTTCAACATTTCCCTTCGTCTCTCTTTCCGTTTCAATCTTCTCACATCGACATTGTTGAATTTCTTCTTTATCAGCTTTCGATTTCTCTAAATTTCTTAGTTTTTCTCATGAAATTTCGTCAATCTCTTTATTATATATGATTTTTAGTAGTTTTTTTCGTCAATCTCGTTATATTTACAAAAAAAAAAAAGAACATTTTTATCCCAATGATGACAAAAAATGGTGAGATATTAAATTTCAAAAATTGGGTTTTGAGAGGCCATTAATCAAGTAACCCAAGAAAATTTCCACTATTCATATAAATAATGTTCATGGTGGCTAAAGACGCTATTATTTCACCTAATATTTACTCGCAAAGAAGACTGAGATGGGCAGCTATGCTTCCAACTACCTACGCTTACTGTCTTACACCAAGCTCTTGGCCTCTCACGTGAACCAGGGCCGCCACCACGATGCCCTCTCTCTCTTCCACCATATGCACGCCTCCTCCGCTCCCGCCCTCGATGCTTTCGTCTTCCCTCTCGCCCTCAAGTCCTGCGCCGCAGCCCACCGCCCCAATCTCGGCGCCGCCATTCACGCCCACGTCACTAAGTTCTCCCTCGTCTCCAACGCCTTCGTCGCCTGCGCTCTCGTTGACATGTATGGCAAGTGCGTATCTGTTTCTTCCGCGCGCCACCTGTTCGACGAAATTCCCCACCGAAATATCGTGGTTTGGAATGCTATGATTTCTATCTACACGCATTCGGGCCGTGTTGCTGATGCTTTGGGGTTGTTTGAAGTGATGGATGTTGAGCCCAATGCGTCCACTTTCAATGCTATTATTTCGGGTTTGTCAGGGTTGGAGGATGGATCATTTAAGGCGCTCTCGTTTTATAGGAGAATGGGAGAGGTCGGGTTGAAGCAGAATTTGATCACGCTTCTTGCTTTGTTACCAGCTTGTGTGGATTTAGCGGCATTGACTTTGATTAAGGAAATTCATGGTTATGCAATTAGGAATGGTATTGACCCTCATCCCCATTTAAGGAGTTGCCTGGTGGAGGCCTATGGGCGATGTGGATGTATTGTGAATGCACAATGTGTGTTTCAGAGTATTAGTATGAGTGAAAGAGATGTGGTTGCATGGAGCAGCTTAATATCAGCTTATGCTCTACATGGGGATGCAAGAACTGCGCTGGAAACTTTTGAACAAATGGAAATGGCCAAAGTTCAGCCTGATGGGATCACTTTTCTTGGGGTTTTGAAGGCTTGTAGCCACGCTGGGTTAGCTGATGAAGCATTGGGGTACTTTGGGCGGATGTGTAAAGATTATGGCGTGGAAGCAAGTAGTGATCACTATTCGTGTGTGGTGGATGCTTTGAGCAGAGCAGGGAGGCTGTATGAAGCATATGACATCATACAGGGAATGCCTGTGAAGGCTACTGCAAAAACCTGGGGGGCCCTTCTTGGGGCGTGTCGGACATATGGAGAAGTGGAGCTTGCAGAGATTGCTGGGAGAGCTTTGTTTGAGTTAGAGCCTGACAATGCTGCCAATTATGTGCTGTTGGCTAGAATATATGCTAGTGTGGGCAGACATGAGGAGGCGCAGAGAATGAGAAGGGAAATGAATGAGATGGGAGTGAAGGCAGCGCCTGGCAGTAGTTGGGTGGTGTATCAAGTCTGATGCCAAATGTTGACTATTCAGTGATTCCTTGCCCTCTAATGTTTTCTTGAGAAGATCTACAAAGAAGGTGTAATGCATCGCTGTTGATGAATGCTTGATTAGTACATGCAGCAATCTGATCTAACTAGGCAAAAAGGGCAGGGACAATGCTAGAATGGTCCTGAAGGCCTAGAATAGCCCTGAAGGCATTGCAGTGAAAAGAATGAACTCAATGGTGAATTCAATTTCAGTGCTCAATGAACTAATATCTCCAATTGTTGGGTTGGATTGGTGTGGATATTGATACGCAGATGACAAATGCAATGGCAAAGAAGGGTGTTTACCATTTGCACCATCAGTGCCCCATTAGAGTGATTCAAAATTGGCATGCCATGACTGCAAATTGTGCCAAGAAAGCTGTATGTTGATACATTTAATTAGATTAATGGTGTATACTATTATTAGATTACCTTTATTTTGGTTTTGGAAGAACGATCATTAACATAGCAATGAAATTGACAGTTGAAATATCCAAGTTTTATGGATCGTAATTGCAAGTAAATTATATATTGATGAGTTGAACAGCTTTGGCAGTGATATTTAATGTGGTAATCTTTGATCTCTGGGTTTCCTTATTTCATCTCATTTGCTTGGTTATGGATTTAAATCAGATGTTGAGAGCAATTTATGAGGTGATTCTAAGCTTATGAAGTCAGTTTTTCCATTGTTTCTGATTGTACTCTTTGAAGATGTCCTGATGGAGATTATTGCTCTCCCAATCTTGTTTTCTTGTTGAAGGTTCTAAACTCTATAGTTTTCATTATTTATTTATATTCTGTATTTCCAATATAATAGGTAATTGAACTTCTAGATGTTTAAGAGTTCTTTCATTTCTTAACCAAAACAAAGAAACCTTATGTGGGTTCATGCTCATTTGTATCATAAACTACAAGTTTTCTAAGCAAATTTTTCTTTTGTGTCCTGGGAATATAGACAAAAATGAATGAAATCCAAAGTTATTAAAAGGGTTCTTTTAAGTTGTGACTTAGAAGAAAAATTTTATATGGGTTTGTAGAGGATGATTTTTTCATTTGAATTATAAATAAAAAAATTTCTATCATTTTCTTGTCTTTTCCCAGTTTTCTGATCAGCCAGATACGGGGCATTAATGATATCACAAATAACCTTTTCTTCTTTTTGGTTTCTGAGAAAGAAATCAAAATTAAGAGAAGAGCTCTTTTAATTTGTGACCCAAAAGCAAAACCCTTCCATAGTTTAGTATGGATGAGTTTTTCCTTTGTATTGGAAACCAAAAATTGTCTGCTGCTTTCTATTTCTTTGCTTTCTAATCAATGGAATGAAGGGGTCAGTGAAACCCTATCAAATTTTATTTCTTTTTGTATTTTTTTCCTAATGGTTTTCATTGGTTTTAGCAGAGGTTTTATCTTATTGGGAGTGATTGCAACAAGAGGTCCTTCCAGGTTTTGAAAATTGATCACCCTGAACCATATGACCTCAATATCAGTGAAAACTTTGTGATCTTCCCCACAGGAAATCAAGAGATTGCTTCAGCAGATTGCAGAAGGAAATTATGCCACCATAGGCCTAACCTTTGTCATTAAGATTTTTTGGATTGCAGGTCAGCCTAATCCCCAAGGCAATACAATTTTGTTCTTGAAATTTTTGGTTCTTGTAGTGGCTTACAAGTTTCTATTAGTATGATTTTATAAGTCGTATTGAGTTTATGAAGTCATATTGTCTAATTCTAGTTACTAGGTGTTAGTGATCTAATGTCTATGTGGTTATACAGTTTATGGTATATAGAAGACGCAATTAATCACGATTCCTCATGTCAATGCTCAAAGAGATGTGGCACATTCTAAAACCAAGATAAGGTCATTCCTTCCCTTCACTGGTATGATGATAGCTTGGTTTTACTTGCTTCTATATATTTTCATTTTTATTTTGTGTTTGAAGAATCATGGAAATTATGGTCTCATTGTTTGCCAGAATAGTTGATGATAATTTGCACCACCAGAATCTTCCAAACAAGGCACTGTTGGATAAAACTGAAATTTGGTATTAGAAATCGTTCATGTTAATTAAATTTGTAGTCCTGAATGGTTCAAGCTAATGAAAGGTAAATTTGTCATTGGCCTAATAGAATGAGGGAAAGTTTACAATTACAATTCGATAGTTTGGATCATGCTTAGAACTGTATTAAGTTTTTGGCCATAAATTAGCATACTCTTACTTAGGTTTTCAGACACATTTCTAGGGGAAACTAGAAATATCTGTATTCAACACTCAATTATGTTTGCAGGCATGCTCAATGATGTGTTCAATTAGAATTTCTGTATAATGTGTGTGCTTGCTCCAAGTCCATTGATTATGGCCCAATAGATTTTATAAGACTTCCAAATAGGGGCTAAGGAGTTATCCACACCATCATTTTCCATTTCTACTATAGTCTATAGTACAGTTAGAGTAATAATGACTTTGTTAAGGACTTGAATTGGAACATGTACAAAATCATTTTGAAAAAACATACATTATTGATGTTAACAAAACAGTCATGCAAATTATCTTTGCTCTCTACTGATGAAAGAAGTTCTAAGAAAACTTTAAGACATACTCAAGAGAGGAAAACAGAATATCTAGATCATTTTTTATAGTACTATCTTGAGGAAGTTGTTTATAATTATTAGTCAGAACCCAGAAAGGAATTTGAATTGTGCATATCTCATCTATTTCCTTCTTGTATGACCATGATATGTCATTTTTCATGCAAGTATAGTATGTCGTGTATCATTGTACACTAATTATTGTGTAATTCACATTTTTCGGATCTTTTATTGAGGTACACAGTGAAGCAGTATATCCTTTGGTGTTCTATCTCAAACCAAAATGGTAATGATTGTGATTAATAGCATCCACTTACTGCAGATCTTTTGCAACTACAAGGATTGAAGGCAGTTATACTAACCTATTTGACATGGGTTTTGGGTGTGTTTTCAGGCGTTTGGTCCTTCACATCCCAAATTCTGGGATATAAGACTTGGCTGAAACATGATCTTGCATGGTACTTGGCTATGAAATAATAAAGAAAAATCAATTAGAAGAAAAATTGATTTTTGTTATCACCACTTGCTTAATTACTTGATTTTGGTGAAGTTTTGTGTTATCATGCTTTGCTTGTTCCTGTCTGGGCTTTGTTAGGTGTAATCTGTATGATCTTTTGCCATTTATTGGTTTCATGTTTAAAGGCATTTCTCCCTTCTGTAGTTGTCCATGGAATGATGTTCAACAGAAGTTATCTACATTGCTTTTAGAATTCTCACTAGGGCTCTGTCAAAGGGTTAGAACTCTCTCTCTCTCTCTCTCCCTCTTAAAATGACTTTGTGACCGTGACATGAGGATCAGACCTATGTGCAAGCATGATGAAAGTGACTAATTCCACAGAGAAGGTTTGATACAAAAAATACTTTATGTTCATGTTTCATAAGTATTTTATTCGAACTTGTGCACATGGACACCACGAGCATTCCACATAAAGCAATTCTTAAAAACTGAAATGTTGGGAATGGCTCTCACATGAATAATGTTGCCCTTATTTACCTATGTGCATAAAAGTAATATAACTAATTTTATGTGTGATTTTATTTCTCCTCAAAAAGTAAAGTAATAAATATGTAAATTAATTTTAATTATCTTCAAATTTCATTTAAATTATTATTAAAAATATGAAAACCATATATATATATATATATATATATATAGTCACTTATTAAAATTATATAGAGATATTTGGTTCAAAAACCTAAAATACATTTAAAATTAGAAAAATGACCTCCTTTCATTATTCTTTTAAAAACTAACCATTTTTGGACATTTTTGCCCATCTTTATTTCAATAGCATTGCCATTGCCCTCTCATTCCAAATTTATTTCCCTCCCATTTTTATACCTACCCTTCTCTCTCTTTACACTTCAAGAATAAAAATCAATATTTCAAAATCAAATTGGATATTGAACCAAAAAAGCTATCGGTTCACGGTTCATTGATTAGACTGATAATGTCATAAATATATAATTTATATTTTAATAAAATTAAAAATAATTATAATAAATTTATATATATATATATATATATATATATATATATATATAAATTTATTATAATATTTTATTTTTTATGTTCAATATGTGAAATTAAATGACAAATATAAATATAAATGTATTGATATATTAAATTTTATTAAATAGAATATGTATAATATTTAAATATGAAAATATATATAAAATGAAAAGAAAATTATAATATTTAATTTAATTATATATCTATGTATTTTTTTATTTAAAAATTTTAAAAATTGTTTTATTGATTAATTTATATTTTTTTCATGTTTATAATTAATAATATTATAAAAATAATAGTAGATAAAAATATTTATATTTGTCTAAATGTTTTATAAGATAAAAATTTAAAAACCGATATATAGATATTTACCAAATTACTAATCAACCAGCAGCGCAACATAGTAGTGTGTTGTTCATTTTGTTAATCGTAAGTCCCAGGTTCAATTCCCCACCATGCAAAGTGTCACACCCTTGATTATCTTACTTAATTTTTCACGAGTGCGCGGTGCTAAGGACTCTTCCTTAGCCAACCTTCCCTTCCCAGCGTTTAGAAGAATAGAGTAGAATACAGAAATAACAAAACAACAGGGACACACGAAGTTACGGGAATCCTTTCCCAACTTGTATTAATCACTCTTACAAGACAAAATTGCTTCTTGAACCAGAGTACAATGCTCTCACCCAAGGCATACGAGAAGGAACCCTTTCCCAAACTATCTGTCTCTGTTTCAAGGCTGTAGGAGCCCTTTTTAAATGACTCAAGCTATAGTTACAAATTTGAATTTCCTAATTCAAATCTTGGAGCCAACTTTGGTGGTCATGCAACTGGCCAGAACCGCCCTCAATTGCCCTGCATAACCACCTACTACCCAGATAGTGGCCTGCACATGCCACCCACTTGCACCAGCCATCATCCTTCAGCCCATTGCAGGTCAAATGATGGCTTGACTTGGTCACTGGTTGTCCGAGCTAGCTGCCACTAGCTAGATGCATTGCCATCTCCTCAGGTCTTGCTCGCCAAGCTGCTAGAAAGTCCCCCTAACAAGCCGACTCCTTCCTCGTAAGGTGCCTCTTGTGACCAGGTGCCCATCAGCATGTCTTTGATCAAGGCCTTCTGAGCCAGGCAGCGTGCACCACTCATCTGACCAAGTGTTTGGTGCATCAGTGTGCCTTCCTCACATTGATGTATGAGCTTTTGCCATGTCTAGGTGCCCATGGCTTGGGCTTGTTGCTTGCTTCCCAGCTTCCCAGCAACGAACCATGGCATTGCGTCCATGGCTGATTCCTCTTGGTGCATAAGGCATTGCGCCCCTATGCTGTGCGTAGGCATCTTGGTGCAAGTTAGCTTATCGCTTGGAGCCATCAGACCATGGCATTACGCCCATGGTTTCATTAGCTGGCTCACCGCACAAGGCTTAGACGCTCTCGTGCCTGCGCGGGGAGGGGGTAAGCCACACCAGGCCCTGTGCCGTTGTAGCCACGGGGTGCACAACACACATGTCGTGGAGCCCATGTGTGCGTGCTCGAGTCGCGTCGTGTGTCTTAGGCACGCCCAAGGCCGTGCCATGGTGCCCCCTTGATGCGGTCAAGGCTTTTCTTGGTGGCTCACTCCTTTGAGTCACCTACCCCCTACCCCCCCCCCCCCCCCTAAAGAGTAATACAGGTCGTTTTCATTGTTTCTTGAGGAGACATCAATATGTCTGAGGAGGCATAATGGAATATAATTTTAATTATAAATTAAAATTCCAAGTCCCTCAGCCTTCATTTGCACCACCTAAGTCAGGTGCGTGCGCACGATGCCCATCTGGTGCACACGCGGTGCATGTCTGGCTCGTCCACAGTGCGCGCGCGGTGCACGTCTAGCTTGCCCACGGTGCGCGCGCGGTGTATGTCTGGTTCGCCCGCGGCCTCCTCACATGGCTCCTGGAGTTTGAACCATTAAACCTCCAGGATTTCCCTGCTTTCATCTTAGGCTTTCATGGGTGCAAGGCTTACCCATGAGGCCTATTCCTCCATGGTTAAGTCAAGGGTCTAAGGGGCTGACACGAAGCTCCTTTTATTATTACCAATCATCCCACATCAGAAACCTATAAATCACTTATGTGGTATTTATACTTGCAAACCTTGGACTGAGGAAGCGGGCTTGGAATGAAGAAATTTGGGCCAATAGATGCTCAGACCGGATTGGAGAGGGCCAATCGATGTCTTTTTCGGTCCGGTAGGAATAAATTTTTACTGCAAATTTTTTTTTTTTTTTTTTTTTTTGGTTGGAGATTTATGCAGTTATTTTTAATTGGATTTTTTTGCATTTATCCTTTGTAATGGCTTGTAGTTGTTGTTAGGATTTTTTTGGAATTTTTTTTTTTTTTTTGCTAGGGCTTTCTATATATATTTTTTTTAGTTTTTTGTAATTTTATTTAAACTTCTATGATATTTTTTGTTAGGGTTTTTTTACGATTATTTTTATTGGAGGCTTTTGTTTTTATTTCTTGTTGGGATTTGGACAAGAGTTTTTTGTTGTTGATTTTTATTAAAGTTTTTATAGTCGAGTTTTATTAGGTTTTGAATTTTTGTTATAGACTTTTGTTTTTTTTAGGGTTTCGGTTGAAGTTTTCTTTACCGGATGTTTATATTAGGTTATTTATTTATTTATTATATTTTTTTTAGCAATTTGGGTTTTGGATTTTGTTATAAATTTTTGTTTTTGTTTTTTTTTCTCTTACGATTTAAGTTGGAATTTTTTTTACAGTTGTATTTTTATTTATTTATTTATTTATTTTTATTTTTTGTAAATTGGGCTTTATTAGGTTTCGAAGATAAGATCAAATAGATGAACATTTTAATCAAGATTTATATAGATGAACTTAAATAGATGAACAATAATAAAGATCAATGGGAGTAGTTCTTTCATCAAGGAATAAATTTTTACTGCATTTTTTTTTTGTTGGAGATTTATGCAGATATTTTTAATTGGATTTTTTTGCATTTATTCTTTGTAATGGCTTGTAGTTGTTGTTAGGGTTTTTTGGATTTTTTTTTTTTTTTTTTTTGCTAGGGCTTTCTATTTTTATTTTTTATTTTTTTTAGTTTTTTGTAATTTCATTTAAACTTCTATGATATTTTTTGTTAGGGTTTTTTTTTACGATTATTTTTGTTGGAGGCTTTTATTTTAATTTCTTGTTGGGATTTAGACAAGAGTTTTTTGTTGTTGTTGTTTATTAGAGTTTTTGTAGTTGAGTTTTATTAGGTTTTGAATTTTTGTTGGAGATGTTTGTTTTTGTTAGGATTTCGGTTGAATTTTTTTTACCGTATGTTTATATTAGATTATTTACTTTTTATATTTTTTTAGCAATTTGGGATTTATTGGGTTTTGGATTTTGTTACAAAATTTTGTTTGTTTTTTTTTTCTTAGGATTTAAGTTAGAATTTTTTTGCGGTTGTATTTTTTTTATTTTGTGTAAATTGGGCCTTATTAGGTTTCGAAGATAAGATCAAATAGATGAACATTTTAATCAAGATTTATATATAAAATAAGAACTTAACCTCATTTTAGTTCTTCTTAAATGAAATTTAACCATGGTACAATTTAGGTTATTATAATCAAATTTTCTATAGATTAAAGAGAAACTTAAGCTCAGTGAAGTTATTTATAAATGAAACTTAATCAAGGTACAATTTAAGTCATTATAATCAAGTTTTCTATAAATGAAAAAAAGCTTAACTTCAATGAAGTTCTTTATAAATGAAACATAACTATAATATAGTTTAGATCATGACTAAGAACTTAACCCTATTTAGGTTTTTTTTTTTTTTTTTTTTTTTTTATAAACCAAACTTAACTTCTATGTTGCTCAAGTGAATACCTTAAATGAGAAATTAATCTTGGTAAAAGAAGTGAATTGAAAAAGTAAATGTATTATACAATAAAATGATGAAAATGTGTGAAGGTGATGTTTTTGAAGGCAAGTAAAGTACAAAGGGGTAAAAGAGTTTAAAGAGAGTCATTTTTCCAAAAAAAAAATTATTAAAGGAAGAGGTTTTCTTTTCAATTTCATAGGTATATTGGGTCATGCATCTAAATCACCCGATTATATAATATATTTATTTAAACCAAAATATAATTTTTTGACACAATTTCCAAAAAACCAAAGATACTACAATTAATTAAAATAGATTTTTGGTTCTCTATAAAAATTCTATTTTTATTTTTCATAGATTGATTTGTATACTCCAATAAATTGGAGTATAGGATTTTTGTGTAAAAAAATCCAATTTTGTAACCCTTGGAGTCTTTTGGGAGCAATTCGAGTGATCATGAGGTAGTTGTGCACATTCCTTTGCTACAATGATCAATTTTCATGGAGAAAATGATTGTTAGAGATGTGGAAACCAGTTATCAGAATCTACAAATTTGCAGCAGTGCTCGAGTGCTCAAGTGGTGTTTCCAACAATGAAAGTTGCTACCAATGCCCTTATCAAATTTTTGGGCACTTGAGTGCTCCTAGCAACGGGTAAACAATAAGGAAAGACTTCATGGTAACCTGGGAACTTATGTAATAGTGTAAGATTTGGTTGTAAATCGCTCACCAACCTTAATTTTTAGTTGTAGGTTAATTTTTGATAAATTTGGATATTATCTAAATAACATTACCAAATTTATGCAATAGGATCCTTAAGGCTATGAGAAACAATTGTTTTATTTTATTTTATTTTTTATTTTTATGCTATATTTGTTTTAGCATGTGTTAAATGAATAATAAAATAATGGAAAAGTGATTTTGGATTTTTTCTTAAGATAATAAATTTTCACGAGAACTATTTTTCCATTGCTATTTTTTTTTTCTTTGAACTGGTTGTAAAAAGTCATATTGCTATTCTTTTTTAGACCATCTATTTGGATTTAGATAGGTGACCCTCCAAGCACTTATACCTTGAGAGAAAGAAGAAACCACCTATGGACCTGCATTTTTCATGTGCGTCCTCACTCAATTGGCGAGACTCGCTTTTATTAGTGAAAAAATAATTTTTGGAAAAGTCAGAATCACCATTTATTTTATTTTTTATTTTAAAGGGAAAATAAAACAAGAAAGAAAAACCCTAATAAAAGTGACTCCATAATTTTTGGAAAAACATGTCTTTAAAAAACCCGAATCTAAATCCGGGGATCAGGTTACTTATTGGGAAGGGTGCCTCTAGGAGGTAGCACCCCTCTAAGCCCTAAAAAGGTCTCTACTTACTAAATTGAGGGAAATATGACAATCAATTGATTAATTGAGGATACCTTGGTTGACTAAGATGATTCCAAAAACATAGCATGCATGCTAAACAAGATCAAATCACAATAAAAGAGAGTTAGGATGTGTCCTCGGACCACTTCTCAAGAGCTATCATAAAAAATCAAAGGTTAGTTTAAATAGTATATCACCCAACATGCATTTTTATCAAAGATGATCAAACAAGCATCAAGGCAATCAAGTATGACATCAAACATAGACATAATTCACAATGACAATCATATTTACAGAATTTAGAAGGTAGGTGATAGGGGGGCGTACTTGGATAGTATAGATAACTCATAATAAGCTTCCTCAAGGCATGAGGGTTAGATAATAAATAAATAATACAATAAGAAATCCTAACATGCTTATTATCTAATTAGCATAGCAAAAATGATTAAAATATACGAAATCATCAATTATCACACACATCTTATATACAATTTCAAAAAAATAGATAGATATGATTACAAGAAATAGCAAGGATGGTAGCAAAAATAAGTTTCGAAAAGATTTTCTTATGTAGGGGTTTCACTAATTCCCTAATTGATTTACACGAATTTAGCCTATAATTATCCCATTTATTTGGGACCACAAGCTTTGATTTGTGTTTTATTTAAAACCAATTTTTTCATTTGAAAACCAAGAATAATGCAAACCGATCAAAAAATGATTGCATATTACCTTTTAAAAAATATATTTTGATTCTAAAGACTCTAAATGAATTTTCTTTTTAAATAGATTTTTAAAGGGATCTTTTAAGAAAAGGGTTTTATTCTAGAATAAAAGAAATTAATTTGCAAACAATGAGACATAAGGAAGGAAATATTAAGCAAAAAAGACAAAAGAGAACAAAATACCAATCAAACCAAAGAAAATGGAAATCATAAAATAAAGATTTAGACAATCATGTCAATTAAAGTGCTGAGAGTAGGGCTAACCTTTATGGGTTTCCAATGACCTTCAAAAAAAGAATTTGACTAACAATTAATAAGGCATCAAATTTACGACTTCCTAATCAAACAAATTAACTAACAAAATATTATCCAAGACTAACATTTAGATTTTAAGAAACACATGAATTAAAATAAAAATAACCAATCAAAGATTAAAACCAACAAACTTAGCATATGGAGATAATAATATGGGATCAATTAAGGTAAATTAACATTCTAACAAAATATGATAAATCAAATACCAAGGTTCAACAATCTTGAAAAAATCATGAAAACAATAACATGCAATTAACTAGATTGATTATCTAAAATTCCTAAAGCTCATACTAAATGTCAATAGATCAAATCAAAATTACCACACTTAAAACATGAAAATAATTACACGTGATTGACTAACTTAATTAAACAAAATTATAATCAACTACAAGATTGGATATAAATGGATTAAATTCGAAGTTAATGAAATAAAAAACACACAAACACACAAACACACAAACACATTCAATACTAAAAATAATTAATACTAGATTAAATTAAGAACATCAACATCATCTAATAAGATTGGCTAAACTATCAAATTGAAATCACAAATATATTTAAACTAAGGCAAATAAATTAATTAACAAAATAAAATTAAACTAAAATCGAAATTAAAAATATTGAATTTGTCTAAGAGGGTTAATTAAACAATTGAATTAAAATCATGAACGCATTCATATTATAAAATAAATTAAAATCAAACTAAATTGAAATTAAACTCTATTTAATAAAATGATTGGAATTAAAAACTCAAACTTTATTTGATACGATCAATTAAACTAATAAATTAAAATCAACGAATGCATTTAAACTAAAAACGAATTAAAATTAAAGTAATTGGAATTAAAAATACAAACTTTATTTAGTGTGATTATTTAAACTAAAAACGAATTAAAATCAAACTAATTAGGATCACTAAAACATTCAAATTAAATCATAAAGTAAAACTAAATTTATCCGGAATTAAAAAAAATAAACTTTATCTCATAAATTATTTAAACAAAGGAATTAACATCATTAACACATTCTAATTAAATTATAAACTAAAACTAAATTAATCCGGAATTAAAAAAAATAAACTTTATTTCTCAAATTATTTAAACTAAGGAATTAAAATTACTAATACATTTAAATTAAATTATAAACTAAAACTAAATTAATCCGGAATTAAAAAATAAACTTTATCTCTCAAATTATTTAAACAATTAACATCATTAACACATTCAAATTAAATTATAAACTAAAACTAAATTAATCCAGAAAAAAATTAACTTTATCTCACAAATTATTTAAACTAAGAAATTAACATCATTAACACATTCAAATTAAATTATAAACTAAAACTAATAATCCGGAATTAAAAAAAATTAACTTTATCTCTTAAATTATTTAAATAATTAACATTATTAACACATTCAAATTAAATTATAAACTAAAACTAAATTAATCCGGAAAAAAATAAACTTTATCTCACAAATTATTTAAACTAAGGAATTAACATCATTAACACATTCAAATTAAATTATAAATTAAAATTAAATTAATCCGGAATTAAAAAATAAACTTTATCTCTCAAATTATTTAAACTAAGAAATTAACATCATTAACACATTCAAAAACTAAATTAATTCAAAATTAAAAATATCTACTTTATCTAACAATATAAATTAAGTCAAAGAATTAAAATCACGAAGAGGCTTAAACTTACAGGTAGATTAAAAATAAACTAGCGTGGAACTAAAATATAAATTTTTACAATTATTTAAACTAATGAACCAAAACGATAAAAAACATCTAATCTAGGAGATAAATAGAAATTATGCGAATTGAGATTAAGGAAATTTATCACTAAGAATTAATTAACCAATGAACTAAAAATTAAAAAAAATGCTCCATTGAAAACTAACCTGTGTTGTAGAAAAATAAAAAAATCCCCACTTGATGCAATCAAAGTGGCAATCCGATGCTTCTCTGAAGTCCCCCGCTGCTCCTAAAATTCTTTGCATGCTCTCCAATAGAATCTTCTCGTGTGTTCTCTCTGCCGAAGAAAAATCCCCCCTGTCCTCTCTGCCCCGAAGTATTTTTCTCTGCCCCCCCAAAAGGCCCCTTCTGCCTGTTCCTATGTTCCTATTTATATGGCAGCCCACCATTTTTATGGAATTCTCCGTTTCATTTTTTAATGCGCAGGGATATGGGAAGTCTACATCTGTATGGCTCACTTGGAGATTTCCTAAGGATGCAGCCGCATCTTGTTTGGTAAGTGATTAAATCACGTTGACTTTTCTTTCTAAAAAAACCAAAAGAATCTCTCTTATAGCCCACCATATGCGTGTTGTGCACAAAGTGGCCACTTCTTTCCTATTTTCATGCTATTTTCCTTTCTACTCATCCATCTGCACCGCAACGCTGCATCCCATTCCATCTCACTCTGTAGTTGCATGGCAATCTTTGCATACCAAATTATATTTGATTTTGAGGCAAACGCGCTGAGCACTGCTTCTAGAACCGACCGCAGTCCAATCTATTGCGCTCTTCGCCGTCCTGTTGCATGGGTGTCCCGAATGCGATACCGAAGAGGAAGCTTTTGGAGCAGGCGACCATCTCCGTTTTGGTCATTGATGAAGTATGGAGTCTTCTTTTTCTGATACTATCGAGGCATGAAGTCCCCATTCTTCCGTAGTCGCTGCGCGTGGTGCTGATGCTACTGCGGAATTGAGGAGTTGTCATCCACCGGATTGGGTCGTAGGGCGTAGCTTTGAGCTGCTTGGATGGAGCTCCGTGCGTGTAGAAGGTAAGTCAATGACCATTCCTCTTTAAGCTGCACTTTCTTTCTCCACGGGATTGCATTACTCATGGGCAAAGAACACATGCGCATTGATGAATTGAAACTGTGATGATGCTGATTACAGGTATGATATTACGCCTATGGAGGTGTCGCTAGTTTGTTGGCGGAGAAGTAGGTGCATGGATGAAACTGATAGAGATGGAGTAATGAATAATGTGCCAATGGAACGGAGATAATGGCGTGCCAATGGTGAAAGTTGGTTTTCTCTTTCTGTTGCAGGGGTGTTCCAAAAATAATGGAGAGCATGCATAGATGGAGGTATCGGTCAATATAACCCCGAACTGGTACAAGATGGAGCACCCCAGGACGACTTGGTTCAAGTTTAATCCGTTTCCCAGCGACATCACTTCTATTCAAAGCACGAAGAGCAGCTTTTGCAGCTCTTATATCATAAAACTCTACAAATTTGTGATGACTTTTGTGTGGAGTTTCACAGATCTCTTTAATCTCTCCATAAACACCAAATATCTGAAGTAGTTCATCATTTGTTACAGAAGAATCTAGGTTAAAGACCACAAGGGTGGCCTGATTAACATCTTTTTCTGGAGGGTTGTCCTTTGGAATAGAATAATGAATGTCAATCTTCCTACGCCTCAATGGTTTGTTCTGGAGTGGGGATGCTGATGGTGGGTCCTCAAAGTGGCCCTTGATGATGCATCTTATGGTGCGTGGCAGCTCCTCCAGAATCCTATATTCTCCTATTCCATGTTGCACAAAATATCCCCACATATATGTGGCCATGTACATCAAGGATCTTTTCCAATGTGTGCATTCAAATCTCATGCCAAAATAAAATAAGAATTAAAATCAGTAAAGGTAATGAAATTGAAAATTAAAACTAATTAAAATTATGCAATTAAAAACATTATGTCTATCATGGGTACAATTTTTTTTTTTAAAAAATAAAAATAAATTAAGATATTAGTTTACACAATTAATAACATCAATCTCACGCAATATTCTATAAAATAAATAAATAAAAAACAAATAACTAAATAATTAATAAATAAATAAGAAATCAAGTACAAGCAAGTGTTAAAAAATGCAAATCATGCAAATTATGTAAGTCATGTAGGAATTACCGAAAAGGTGACATAGGTGGGCCAGGATGCCTAAATGGACCTAAAGTGAGTGTGTGTGGGCTAGAAGGTGCCTAGGTGGGTTTAA
Organism: Vitis riparia; assembly: GCF_004353265.1. Lineage (NCBI taxonomy): Eukaryota > Viridiplantae > Streptophyta > Magnoliopsida > Vitales > Vitaceae > Vitis > Vitis riparia. The sequence continues at coordinate 15,225,744 of NC_048435.1, read as the reverse complement.
GCGGGTCAAGGTGAATCTAAGTGAGCCTAGGGTGGTGCTTAATGGGCCAAGTGTATCTAAAAACTATCCTAAAAATGAATGAAAAACCTAAGTCTAAATTAAGGCTGTAAGGGTCACAACAAGGGGTCAGATAATCCTTCAACCAAAGTCTCCGATGTGGCTCAGAAAAGGTAAGTAGTATGAGTCGTTATGGGTCACCAAGGAACTACTGTGGAGCATTGAAAATGAACTTAAAGACATGTGCTAAAGGGACAAAATTGAGGGTCTACACCACCCAATTCTTCAAGCTCTTCTCCTTAAGAGAAAGACTTTTGTGGATATGGATAGTCCAAGGATAAAGGAATGAGATAACAATTCTTTTAGCATAGGAGTCTTAGTTTAAGAAATAAATAACATATTTTGAAAGTCTCATGATAGAGAATTTATTTTAAGAAAGGTTATCAAAATTATTAAACGTTTCTTCTTTTCAAAATCTAAATAGGAGAGGGCATTAGCAAAGCCCATGGTATCCATTGTCGGGTTCATCTTGATTTAGGTTCATTACCACTCCACTAGTAGATTGGGCCTTAGGAATCAAGGGATATAGACTCTCCATTAGGACGAGATTAGACATATCTGTAGTGGGAGCCTTATATTATGACTCACCATAGGAAACCCATCCTAATGACCGAGACTAGTCATCCCTCTAATTAAAAGGTAGTATACTAGAACCTCTAATGGGTTGCCTAAACCCACAAACGGGTTGTGAACAAGTCATCTACTTGAAAGGAACCCATGGCTTGGATATTTCATACAACTACTAATGTACCTAAGTCACGTACAATGCAAGAGTTAAAGATCAAAATATTTACAGAGTATAATGTATGGAAATAAGATAAATAAAAGTGAACAAGAACTTTATTAATAAATAATGAAATTTAAAGGTTTATACATCATGTTATGCTTTTAAAGGCTCTATCTTAACATTAACTTTATTGGGGTATAAATAGACCACTAGTGGGCTTAAGTGACAAAGGGGCTTAGATAACTTAATCTAGCCTATGGGTCTTGTTTCATTAATTAACCTTAATATGTTTCAATTAATTAAATAGACTAAGCAAAGACCAAAAGAACTTAATTTTAAGTGCTTGTGCAAACTTATGTTTATTCAAAAGCACTTAAGTTCTATGCTTATGTACTCTTATGATTAGAAGAAAATTCCTTAAAACTATGTGCCAACAAAGACTATGAGCTCAAACTAGGATTATTGAGACCTATAGTAAAATATTGGCTTCTTTCTAATCTAATTTCGAAGTTGATTACATTCCACTAAATATAGTCAATTGTACTCTAACATCTTATAATATCAAATTGAAATCAAAATGATTAATTAAAATTAATTATTTTTTCAAGTTTATGACCTATTATTCATTGCTTAAAAGTTCTCCATGACTTAATGTTCATAATCCAACAAGGTAGTAGTTGTCAACCTCTCAATCATTGAGTCTCATATATTGTTATCCAAAAACGACATATGTCAAATTCCATTGAAGGATTTGTTATGGTCATAAATTATTCATGAATCCTTTAAAACCTTAATTAATGAGGACATATTGTATCAAAACCATGAAATATCATGATGCCTTTATTGAAAATATCTATTACCACCTACCTAAACCACTAGTCACCCAATCCATAAGGAATGTGCGATCACTCCAAGATCTTTCTTGTAGGTCAAAGTAACCGATGGTCTTAGCACTAATGCGATATTCTCTTAAGGTTGAGAATTGACCATGAATATTTGTTATAATTAAAATACTAAAGCCTAAATATATGATGACCTTGACTAGAAACATTAAAGGATCATCACGACTTTGTAGTGTTTCAGATTGTCGTCCTCTAGGATTAGCCCTAATGTATTCAATTGTTTTTAGATTAGAAGAATTAATTATTTTCAAAAGGTAAAAAAAACTAATTTAAATAAATCATAATAAAATATGGATAATGATTTCCTAAAATAAACCTATTTAAATTGTACAATAATTATTGATTTTTTTTATTATAACGGTCCTAAGGTAGCAAAATTCCTTGTCATGTAAGTTCTGACCCACATGAAAAGCATAATGATCTGGCCACCATCTCACTACTTTTTTTGTTTCCCTATAATTTAATTGGAGCCATTAAGGTTATATCCATTTATTCACTTAACCCAACTTTGAATTTATTTTGTTCTGCTCTAACAATTCAAACAAAGTCCTAAGTTAAACTAACTTTAGAGAGTATTTTGATCTCAATATTAGTGTCCTAACATTTCATTCATTCCATTATTAGTTTGATTTCAACCATTATTTCCCTTTTGATCTAACCATATGTTCTCATGTTTCAACATAAGATGACTTTTTAGTCTTTTATGGACATATTCTCATAGGCATATGCCATAAAAGAATAAGAAAGAACTATTCTTGATTTCAAATAAATTAAAAACAATGATTTATTGAATAATATAAAAGAAAAAGAAAACAAACCAAGAAAAACCTTCCATGTCTTCCTCTTTCTCAAGAATTGTAAAAAAAAAAAAAAAATCTCTAATTTTTTTTTTCTAAAGCCTAAACTTGGATTTTTTTTTTATAGGAAAAATAAAAAACTAACATGTGGCACGTTCATATTGGCAACTTATTTCCAAATAATTACCTAAAAATAACTATAAAAAAAAAACTCAAATCTTGATTTTCAATCGTGTAGGGCCTACTTAATAGAGTGCTAAAAATACAATTCCTTAGGTAGAGAAAAAAAAATCTCAAAGTGATAATGCGTGATTTTGAACTTGGAGTGATTTCAAAACATATTTCAAAAATGACAAGTAGAATTTTCGAAATCACCATTTCAAATTTGAAGTGGTCTTTCAACTCTACCTTGTTATTTTCAAATGACCATAACTTCATTGTTTCAACTCTGATTTGTGCGTCATTTGAAGTGTTGGACTTTTGACTTCTTGAACTTCAAAATCATATGTTACTTGACCTAAAATAACATCTGGAAGTATTTCAGAATTTATTTCAAAGTTAGATTATATGCTATTGCTAGATTTTAAGTTCCAAATTTCCATGTGAATTGATTACTTTTGTTTTCAACCTTCTTCTTTATTGTTACTTGACCTCTATCTCATTCCATAACATTTTTTTGTTAGTATTTCATGCCCATGACTTGCTTATTACATCATTGTTTGAATTTAGCATTTTTTTCATCCCTTAATCTTGGAATTAAACTCAAAATTAAAGTTAAATCCATAAATAGGGTCTTAGCATTAATTTGAGTTAAGTTAGATGATTTGAGATTTTTGTATTATATAAATTATATCATATATGTACCATTGGAGCACATATTTTGGCTCAAATTAAGAACCTATGTAATAGTAGCATGTAGAAGTCATGACAAATCAATAACCATTAGCCATAACTCTTCATGGGTCTTATTCAATATGTAACCATACACACTAGTAAACTCACATAAAAAACCATTCTGATGACCAAAATAAGTCATCCCACCAATTAGGAGGTAGTACATTACAACTTTTAATGGATTGTTGTAGATGCTCTTTTTTGTCCTCATACCACATGCTTTTGATCATACTTATTACCCCTCACTTTGTGCTTTCTTGTACTAGGGATCCTCATTTTGCTTAACTGTTCTTGTACTCCTTGGTCGTCCGTCACTACTTGGCTTTTGACATTGACTTTTGAGCCACTTTTGAAAACCTTTTAGAGAGTTTTAGATCTGCAACATGAATTTCATAGCACCCTAAGAGTCACCAAAGTTTTAACGCATTTGGAGCTTGAATATGCGTCTAAGAATGTATTTTTGGCTCAACCAACAGCTCAATTGATTTGTTGTGTTTTATCTTTCCTACATCTTTTTAAGTCCCATTTTTTCTTTACCCCTTTTAAGGGGTTTTTGGGACTGGTTTTAGAGGTTCTTTGTAAGATTAAGCTCGAGTTTCTGGGTCTCTTTAATTTGGGTTTTAATTTCAAGAATAATTTGATTTTGGTCGAGATGATGACATTTGTCAAAATCTCCACATTTCCTTGGCCTATAAATTTAGGTCTTAGGACTCATTTTTTAGGGGATTTCTCTTTACATTTTTTTTAGAGGAAACTCTATCTTATTTTTGAGAAAGAAGGAGGAGAAGTTTTAGGATATTTGAAGAAGGCTTAGCTTTGAGAACAAGTTTTGGTGCTTACAAGAAGCCAAGTTCACTTGAGAGAAGCCTCTTGGGTAACTTTTACTTCACTCCAAGATTTTCTTTGTTTATTTTCATATATTGTGGATTCTTGAGATAATGATTATATGGTTGATAGATATTACAAAGTCACATGATTGATTTTAGGTACTTTCATTTCATCTTTGGGTTCTAAGCTATTATACTTCATTATTGTCATTTTGAGTGATTGCTAGATGTTTGCTTATTTGTCTAAATCTTTTCTCAGTTGCTTTCATTCCTTGCTTGGTTGGTTCTTGTTGGTAACCATGAATTTCTCCATTCCCTATTCCTATATCTAGTAGGATGCATGTATATATCCTTAGGCTTTCTAAATATATCACAATAGAATAATATGACAATAAAAACCGTTATTATCTATAGATATAGTACTCATACCTAGATTTGGATGTTCCGAGATTAATTCACTATACTGAAAAAAATACCTAAAAAAGTCTTGTACAGCTAAGATCTTTCGCTCGATGACTCGAACCACAATCTTGACACACTAAAACATGGGCTTTGGAAGAGAGGAATGTTAGGTTTTCTCTCTTTAGAGGTGGAAAACAGTTCTTACACAAAAAAAGTTATGGAAATCTTAACCCCTAAGGGGTATTTATAGGGTTTCCCTACTAGACTTAAATGACTTGAGCCCACCAAGGCTTGGGTCACTTAATGTAACCCAAAACGGATTCTAATTGATTGATTAAACACATATGGCCATCTAATTAATCAATTAACGAAATCCAGAGAACTTGTTCACTATCATTTATGCAACCTTACGTAATTACCAAAACGCCCATATGCACAAGAGTGAACTAAGAGCCAATCCAACGCTCATAAATCGTGTTATTATGGTATATGAGCTCAAAGTGGGGACTACTAGGACCCATAGGAGTATTGGCATCCTTAAAATCCAATTTAGAAGTTGATTCAATATTTCACTAAAGATAATCAACTACACTTTAGTACCTTATATAAATAACAACGAGAAAAAGCTCAGGTCCATGATAGACTCCCCATGAACTAGTGTTCGTAATCTAACAAGGTAGTGTTATCACCTATCAAGATTACCTCTCCTTGAGTTACAGTAACTACTTATCATGTAATCAACTAATTAACATACTCTAACTTTAAAGAGCATATGTCAAATTCCACTAAAGAAGTTACTGTGGCCATAGATTTCATGGTCACATATCCTTTGAATCACCTAAGGGGATACACTATCTCAATTCCATGAGATATCATGGTGCCTCTATTAAGAATACTTGTTGCTATCAACCTCTATCAATAGTGATCCAATCCATATGGATATATGACCACTTTAGGGTCTCGCCTATAAGTCAAAGCCTTCTATTGATTTCAATATAAGTTCAATATCCTCTCAAGGTTGAAAGTCCATACAATATAGCTACTTAGTGAATCATCACAATTGATAGCCTTGCGTCATGATTCACCGTATGTCTTATCTAGTGTGCATCACATACACTAGTGCACTCACCATGGGAAGCCCATCCCGATAGCCAAGACAAGTCATCCCTCTTATTAAGAGGTGGTGCAATATAGTCTCTATCAGATTGCCCAAATTCATGAACTAACTATGATAACTTATCTACTTAAGGAACCTATGACTTGTATCTTTTGTGTAACTCCCAATGCGCCTAAGTTATGTACAATGTAAGATATATGAGTTGAATGCTCAAATTAATCTCAATGCATAAAATGAATAGTTAGAGGATAATCAAGTCTGACTTTGTTACATCATGTCTTGCTTTTAGGGGTTCAATCCCATCAAACTCCCACTAGCCCCAAAAGCAAACTAGGCACTACAGAAAGAATTTTTTTCACAATCATATCACATCTCTATATTTTCTCATTAAGTTTGGTAATGCTTCATCCCTATGTGTTTTCTCTTCTAGTGGTACTTTAGTTCTTTAGACTATGCCACTGCCCTACTATTATCACATAACAACACCTTGGATAATACAACCAAGAGAACCACCTTAAAGTTAAAAGGCTTCCTTTGTTACTTTAGAAACAACAAAAATCACATAGAGCATACATATACCTTGAGGTAGACCTATGAGAGTCCTCATCAGACTAAAAGTCAAATTCCCAATACCCAAGGAGTACCAATTCAATGTAAAGATTCACAAACATACAATCCCTTGTTCTCCAAAGATACTTGAGTATATGCTTAACATCCATCCAAGACTTTAATAATGGATTGTGCCAATATCTACTATAGCAAAGCAAATATCTGGTTTAGCACATAGCATTGCATACTTCAGGCTACCTACTATAGAGGCATATGATACTACCTTAAGGCGATCTCTCTTCTTAGATGTCCAAGGACATTGATCCTAAGAAAGATAACTCTAAACCCAAAGGATAGTAAACCCTTCTTGGAGTTCTACACCACGCACTCAACCAAATGTTTATCAATGTAGGTGATATATTGTAATTTCCCTATTATTATAGTCTTGAAGGGCCTTAAACCTAAGAATATATTGTGTCCCATCTAGATTTTCAGAGAGAATTGAGTAGACAAACATATCTTGATTCATGACAATATCCCTACATCATTTAAAATAAGTAGATTGTTATCTACCTACAAGATCTAAAATTACTGCCATGCTTCCCTATGCCTTCTTGTACATACAAGGCTATTTGCTATGAAAATGTTTGGTTAATGCATACCGCAACAGATAAGAGTATTCTGATGGATTTGAGTATAGCTACTATTAAAAAGATTTTCTATAGTTAAAAAAAAGTTTCAAATTATAACTTTTAGGTATAGACTAGCCGCATAAAACTCAAGCTTTCCATTTGCTCATTTGTTCCTCTTATAGACCAATTTACAACTATGAGTCTTATCCCTTCGGTTGCTTCTATAGGAACCCAAACTATGTTAGAATACAAGGATTATAACTATCCTTTCATATCTCTTTGTTAAAAATGAGCACAAAAAATGCTCATTGCTTTATCGTAATTCGTGGGATATAAACCTCCTACGATGATGAGGTACTGGTGTACAAGAAATTATAGGAATGAAATGTCTTTAACCCATTAGATCCATAGTATCTTGTGCAAAAGTGGGATTATCTTTTAATGTATCCCAATCCATACCACTCTTTGTCTTATTTCTTATCATATAGTCTTCACTAGAAATCTAACATTTGTGCTATCAAATATCTTCTAATGATCCTGACTATAAAGGTAATAACCCCAAAATCCTTTTAGATATTCTATAAACTGATACACCTCTTAAGGTAAAGAACATATAACATAGTCTCTAAGACATATCTCCAAAAGAATATGGGAAGTGATGATAAACCAATCATCGATCTCACAATGTCTATCCTTGTTTAATATTTTCTTTCCACTTCTTCATTTTGCAATGGAGTCCTTAGTGCATATAACTGGGATATAATCCTGTGCTTCAATGGAAAGAATCAAGCTTATTACCATGATATAATCGAAGTGATTTGGTATGCTTACCTAATAGGTTATCCAATCTCGCCTTAAATTAAAGGGATGTATCTAAGGCATCAAATTTCCTATGTATATATCCAAACTTAGAGTAATCATCACTAAAAGTGATGAATTACTCATATCCTTCTCATGCATAGACACTAAAATTTTCATACATGTTAAGATGTACTAATTCCAGATTTGTCTAATACCACTTTGACATACCATTGTTTTCTTTTTCTAGGTTAGTTCATAAGGAATAGTTAGTTCTACCTAAACTAGCTTTTATGCAATTAGTTACTATATCTAGAATAAAATTAAGTCCAAATGATTAGTTGGACTTGTTCCAAAGTGAGAAAAAGAGTAATAATAAATAATAGACATGATATTTGTAACAAAGAAAATAACCATGCATATGACATAATTGAGCATTCAAGGCAATAGGTAATTAATTTAGTAAAAATGTAGTGCTCTCAAACTACATATCCTTTTATAAGGTATACTAGTATCATAAAAATCAAGCTTATGATGGGTAGGTCATGACCTTATTACTAGTTAGAGACCCTCTCAAATTAATCTCCTCGCCTTAACCATGAAATTTATCTAAAGGCAAGATCAATATACTTTTTATTTAGCCCATGGACTATGCAAATGGGACCGCGATGGACGATTCGACTACTTCATATCCAATGGTAAGTGTATACTTGAATTATCAATGTCACCAAGGAACCACGCTAGTGGGGTGGTTGCTCCCACTACATATATATTTAGTCTCGTCCTAATGGAAAATCAATATCCCTTGATTCCTAGAGCCTAACCCATCAGTGGGATAGTGATGAACCTAAATCAAGATGAGTTTGACAATGGAGGCCGTGGGCTTGCCTATAGCCTTTTTTCACTTAATCTTTTGAGATAAATAAGAGAATTTTAAATCCTTAGTAATTAATTTGATGAATAAATTATCTACTTTGATAATTTCCAAAAATATTTATTTCATAATTGGGTACCTAGTGTAATAGGAGAATATAAATATGAAAATTTTAAAATTTCCATGAGAGTGTTGTTCAAAATGAATTTTGATAAAATATTTACTCTTAAAATTTTAAAATCTATTTTTTATAAAATTCTCCTTCTATATACAATTAATCCAATCAATAAATATTTTAACTTGGAAATGTTTTCAAAGAAATTTATCTCCATCAAATTACTAAGCCTTTTGGTAATAACCATTTAATGATAAATTATCTCTAATGAAAATTTCCGTAATACGTATTTTCCAAATTAGAAATACTAGTGGAATAAGGAAATTTCCAATTTATGAGATTTTGAAAATCTTGAAAGCACCTCATCTAAGAAAGGAACTTTAGCTTCTCATATTCAAAATTCCTCACAAATTTATTTTTTCTTATTTCTACACTTTTTCAATTTAATAAATATTCCCATGAAAACTTCATAATAGTTTATTTCATTAAATATTACCAAAAGCATAACTTTTTAGTAATTTCTTAATTGATAAAATATTATCTATAAAAAACTACTAAAAAATGTTTATTTTTTAAAAATGAATTAAACAATCCATTTCGGAATGTATTTTCAAAATATTTTATATCTCCAATAAATTACTAAAAGTTTCCAAAAATATTTTGGCAACTTTTCTTATCATAAATTCTCCATCATGAGATTTTTCAAATCCATTATTTATCTTTTAAATTAGGACTCTTATACTAAAAGAATTGCTCTATTATTTCTTATTCTCTATCCATATTCAAAGAGAACAATTTTCTCTTCTTTTTTTCAAAGAGGAGACTTGGAGGACCATCATTGGGCTAATTCTTTTTCTCCTGGAGATGGGAGGTGAGGAGAGTTAGAGAACTACCTATCCTAAAACTAAGTAGATAGTTCTAAAAGGAATATTATTCTTATTATTAACAACGAGTTTAAATAAATAATCTTGAAAAAAATCTTCTCATGAAAATTTACTAAGAATACCAAAATATATATATTTTTAGGTTTTAACTCTTATTTTGGTAACCTTGTTAATTGTAAATTATCTATCATGAATTTCCAAAATAAACTTATTTTCCTTAAATAAGACTCTTGTGCAAAATAGAAAAATATTATTTGATAAAGATTTGAAAAAACAAGACCTTTTCTTTACAAGTAAGATTTTATTCTCATAGATCTCAAACATTTAAGAAGATTTTAAATAAAATTAAAATCTCTAAGAATTAATTTTAAAAATGAAAAAAAAAAAACTCTGAATCTTTTTCCAACCTATCTTTTCTTAAAATAAAATTTCCTAACCATACACATTTCAATTTAAATAAGTTTTCCAATTTTGAAAAACAAAATCCATGAAAATTTATATCCAATTAAAAATACCAAAATATCTTATGGCCACATATGCACTTAATAAAGAGCATAAAGAATAAATAAGGAAATAATTAAATAGAAATATTTCTCATGACCTTGAGGGATCTTGTTCCATATTTGGTAATTAAAAATAGATGAAATTCAAATTACCAAAATAGCCCTATAACCAAAGATTAGGGTTAGTAAAAACTAAAAAACCCTAAAAGGCCCAATTGCCACAAAAAAATGAGCCTAAGAAAAGGCCAAAAATTGAGCCCAAACAACTAGAAACAATTTGACTCGAATTCAATCCTGAAACAACATGCTTTTTATGCAGTCTTGCTTCAATTGGTCATATATCCTCATTTCAACTTTGAATTATGATCTTAAAGTGTTGGATTCTTGTCTTCTGAAGCTTCAAAACCATTTGTGATCGTCCCAAGAAACTTACTACAGATAGTCCCGATTTTGAGTTAAAGTTAACATCATTGTGCTGCCACACTCTTTGCACAATCTTCATTCAACCAACCATATCTTCCTCGTTACAACTCTGAATTTTGATCTGTTTGAAGCATTGGATTCTTGACTTACTATGCTTCAAAACGATATGTGATGTATCCTAAGAAACTTACTAGGGATAGTCCCAATTTTTAGTTAAATTTGACGTCACTATGTTACCATGGATCTCAAAACAAAAACTTTCAAGAATCTTTCTTCTTTCTTAAATCACTATAGGATTTCTGAAATGAAACTTCAAAAATTCTTATTCTCTCTTAAATCACAATAGAATCTAAAAAAGAAACTTCAAGATTCTTTCTTTTATCTAAGGTCTCCATAGATGGATATAAAAAATTGAATTTTTTATAATAATAAAAATTCCTATGCTCCTATAATGAAGCTTACAACTTATCTATAAAAAAAGGAAAATATTTTTTTAACCAAAAAAAAAAAAAATCCTATGCCCCTTATGGAGTGTACAACCCAATCTAGAGAATTAAAAGACAATTGAATCATTAAAAATATTTCATTCAATTGAACAAATACCAATCAATCAAAAAATTCATTCACAGATTTAATTTTATCCCTAGGGGCTATTGGATAAAAAAAAAAAAGTCCCTACAAAATAGAGTTAGCATACCCTATAAGGGATCTAACATGCTAGAAACTACCTTAGGTTCTAATACTAGTTGTCAAGAACCTCATATTTCTCCTTTCCCTATTTCTAGCTCTTATAGGGTGCATGCATCTATCCCTAGACATCTCTAAATCTATTTCAACATAATAAAATGACATAAAAACCGTTATTATCTATAGATCTAGAGGAATAATACTCATACCTGAATTTGGATGTTCCCAAATAAATTCCTACTAATGAAGAACATTCTTAAAGAGTCTGGAGGTCTCATACACCCAAGATCTTTAGCATAATAACTCGAACCACAATCTTGGCACTCTAAAGTGTGGGTTTTAGAAAGTAGGAATCTCAGGCTCTCTATCTTTGGAGGTGGAAGACAACTTTTACATCAAAAGTTATGGAAACCTTAACACCTAAAGGGCATTTATAGGGTTCCCCTACTAGACTTAAGTGACTTGAGCCCACCAAGGCTCGAGTCACTTAATCTAGCCTAAAAGAGTCCTAATTGATTAATTAACCACACAAGGTCATATAATTAATTAATTAGTCCAATCTAGGTAACTTGTTCACTATCTCTTATGCAACCTTGCATAATTACTAACATGCTTTATGAATAAGAGTAAATTAAGAACCAATTCAACCCTCATAAATCGTGTCATCATAGTACATGAGCTTAGAGTGGGGACCACTGGGATCCATAGGAGTACTAGCTCCATCAAAATCCAATTTTGGATTTAATTCAACATTTCATTAAAGAGAATCAACTACATTCCAATACCTTATGTAAATAACAACAATCGGGTTTGTGACCTATTGTTCACCACGTGCAAACTTCCCATAAATTGGTATCCATAATCTAACAAGGTAGTGCTATCACTTATCAAGATTACCTCTCAAATCCTTGAGTTATAGATATCACTTATTTTGTGATCAACTGACATGCTTAACTTCAAGGAGTATATGTCAAATTCCACTAAAGGAATTATTGTGGCCATAGATTTCATAAAAACATGTCATTTGGATCACCCAATGGGACACACTATGTCAATCTTATAAGATATCATGGTGTCTCTATTAAAAATACTTGTTGCCACCAACCTTTACCAATAATGACCTAATTCATAGGAATATATATGACCACTTTATGATATCACCCATAAGTCAAAGCCTCTTGTTGATTTCAACACAAGTTCAATAACCCTTCAAGATTGAGAGTCCATGCAGTATAGTAGTTTGGTGAATCATAATAATTCATAGTCTAACATCATGATTTAACATAGGTCTTGTTCACTGTGCATAACATACATTAGTACACTTACCATGGGAAACTCATTCCCATAGCCAAGACAAGTTATCCCTCTAATTAGGAGTTGGTCCATCAAACTCTCTACTAGATTGCTCAAATCCATGAATTGACTATAAACAACTTATCTACTTACAAAGAACCCATGACTTGTATTTTCTATGTAACTCCTAATGCACCTAAGTCATCTACAATGTAAGATATATGGGTTGAATGCTCGAATCAATCTCAATGTATAAAAGGTATAGCAAGGGGATAGTCAAATTTGACTTTGTTACATTATGTCTTACCTTTAGGGTTTGAATCCCAACAATTCTTGCTTACCTTTTAGTTTTCTTTGTTCTCTTGGAGGCCCATTGAGTTGAAATATAAGATTGGGCTTATATAGGTTTATGGTCTTTGGTTTTCTTTCTTTTAATTATCATCGGGATCTTAGTTCTCTTTATTTTGTTGATTTTTTAAAACATTTTTGACTAATTTTGAAATGAAAATTGAGAACCATGTATTTTTAAGTTTTTTTCCAAAAGTGATTTTCTTAGGAAAGGCTCTTTAGAGTTATTTATTTTTTTAATTTTTCCTTATTTGGTCTCCTCTTCAAAATTGATTGTAAAATTTTATTTTCAAGTTCTTTTCACTGAGTTTCAATCTTTTTTTAATGGCTAATTTCATAGCCAAAGGTCAAGTTCTTGACCATGGACTTCGATCTTACCATTATGCTTGAAAATATGGATAGTTCCTCTCTCTTTTTTTGGTGATTTTTAAAGAAATTTATAAATTGATTTTGGAGAATCATTTTCCAACCCTTGTGAGTACCTTTTCATGGCCATTATGGATTGAGACTATTGTTACATTATATGTATTAATAGCTTTCATATTTATTGGCACATAATGTTTGAATCCACATGAGAGCATCCCTCCCTATAGGTGTTTTTCTATGCATTTCATCCTAGTTGTTTCTGAATCTAAATGTAACTTAGGCATTCCATGCCTTATATGAACCTAATTCCATGTTCATTTGAAGGTTGTAAAGGAACAGAAGCCTTGTATTGAACTATGGACTACATCTTTAGCTAATATAACTTATTTTCTAAACTTTTGATTTTAAGTTTTTCTTGATTTTTGGATACATAGGTTATCTTTGGAATCTGAGATTAATGAGATTATTTTCAACCTTATGAGCCTCTTTCCATGTTCATTAGAGGGTTGATATTTTGGGATTATCTATGTAAAATAACTTTGGCTAATGTTTAAGCCTACATGTCATGCTTGTTAAGCATCAACTTCTTATTGCCTTATTTTTGGACTCCCAAAATGTTTTTACAAATTTAGAATTTTTGGATTTTTTGAAATCTTTTTTTTTAGATTTGGAATGTATTTTGGACATCTTGAATGTGTCAAAGAATTTTTGCCTTGTTGAAAAACTATTTTTCAATCTTGTTTTTCTCAATTGTTAGTTTGTTACCTTGTAAAGCATGTGTTTTTGTAATTTAGTCTTAATTCTTTCATTTTTAATTATCTTTTTTAGATTTAGGTTGTGTTCTATACATCTTAATTGACTTAGTGAGCTTTGGCCCCGTTTAAAAATCCTTTGTTACACTTGTTGAACAATTCAATTTTTGCATGTTTGTTGTGTTGCACTATTTTTTTTTAGATATAAGATGTTTTATGAAATATGTTATAAACATATTATATATACATTGATTTTTATCTTACCTCTAGCCTTGTTGAATAAGTTCACCTTTCACACATTAACATGTTGCCCTGTTTTTACACCCTTTATGGTATTTTATGAATCAATCTTATTTGCTGCATATTTAACCTTCTTTAGCTTTTGATTTGTGTGGCATATATTTTGTACTTGTTAAATAAGTTGGTCCTTGTAGTATTATCTCCCTTAAACCCTTTTATTTGAATTTATTTTTCAAGTGCATGTTTGTTGTCTTCTTATGTATTGACATATTAGATCTAAGCAACAAAAACAATACCAATTTTATAAAAAATGGATCTTTAGGGTTTAAAAACTATCCTTTAGGTTTGGATGTTCCCAAACCTTAAATTCCAAGTGTTGAAAAATCAAATTGATGTTCTCAGTAGTCTTATAGACCCACGATCTTCTACATAATGGCTCTTCTTTAATCTTGCTTACTTTTGGTTAAGAGGAAGAGAGGGCGAAGGCTATAACTCTCTTTCTCTTTGGAGGTGGAAGACAACTTTATGGAAACCCTAACCCCTAAGGGGGTATTTATAGGGTTCCCACTAAGCTTAAGTGACTTGAGCCTACTAAGGACTTGGGTCACTTAATTTAACCAAAAATGGGTTCTAATTGATTAATTAACTCAATAGGACCTACTAATTAATTAATTAACTCAATCCAAAAACCTTGTTCACTTACCCTTGTGCAACCCTATGTAATTACTAGAATGCTCTTATGCATAAAAGTGAACCTAGAGCCAATTCAACCCTCATAAATCATATCAATAAGGTACGTGAGATCAAGAAAGGACCACTTAGACCCATAGGATAGTATTGACTCACTCAAAATCTAATTTTGAAGTTGATTCAACATCTTATTATAGAAAATCAACTACATTTCAATACCTTATGTAAATAATAAATAAAACGCTAAGTGTCCGGGTTTTTGACCTACTATCCATTGCTTTTAGTCTCCCCATGAACTGGTGTCTATAGTTTAACAAGTTAAAAGTTATCAGCCTTTTAAGACTATTATCCTTGAGTTATAGATCCTGCTATTGTGTATTCAACTGACATATCTTAACTCTCAAAGAGCTTATGTCAAGTTCCATTTAAAGAACTATTATAATCATGGTTTACATCAACATACCTCTTTAGGATCACCTAAGGGGACACTCTGTCTTAATCCCATGAGATATCATGGCGTCTCTATTGAGAATACCTGTTGCTATCGACTTCCATCAATAGTGACCAAATCCATAAGAAATTTATGATCAACTTACGATCTTACTTGTAAATTAAAGCCATGACTAACTTTAGCACATGGTTAGTATTCTCTCAAGGTTGAGAGAAAACACAATGAAGTAGCTTGGTGAAGCCATGACTACTTGATAGCCTTAAGTCATAACTCATTGTAAATCTTGTCCAATGTATAGTCATACACACTAGTGCACTCACCATGGAAAACCCACCCCAATGGCCAAGACTAACCATTCCTCCAATTAGCAGGTGGTGCACTAAAACCTCAAATGGATTGTCTAAGTCCACAAATTAGTTATGAACAAATCATCTACTTGTAAGAAACTCATGAATTGGATCTTCTATGCAACTCCTAATTCCCCTAGTTATGTACAATGCAAAAGATGCTAAGAAAGAATGCTCATAAAGTATAATACATGGAACAAGGATGGATAAAATTGAAATTGAAATATCATTAAATAAATAATGTTCTAAATTTGTTACAACAAGTCATGCTTTTAAGGGCTTTATCCTAACATTATGACATTTCTGTTTGTTTATGTAAATCAATCCCTCTTGATGTTAATTTGACGATTTTGACCTTTGATTTGAGTTGTATGTATCTTGTACATGTTGTTTGATCTCTACTTTGGTGTGATATCACTTCTTATGCTTTTGAACTAATCCATTTCTTTCTTATGTAAGTTTATTGCCCTTGTTTTGGGCATTATTGAGGTACATTTCCTACTTCCTTTTGATTGTTTGATTTATTTGTTATTGCATGTTGTGCTTTTGGATGATATTTATTTATTTGGTGTTGATCCTATGGTTTTTGGATGTACATAGCCCACATATTCATCATTAGTTTATTTTTGTTATTCTCTCTTGTTATCCATGGTTTATAGTTAGTTGTCTCTGTTTCTTTCACTTTTTTAATAGAAACCTTTTTAATGCTTAGAGGAGTGCTATTCTATGATATATTTCCAATAAGTAACTTGACCCTCAAATCTAGACTTGATTTTTCGTAGACACACTTTTCTTGTAAAAATGAGTCACTTAGGGTTTTATTTCTTATTTTATTTTCCCTTTAAAAAAATAAACTAAAATAAATGATGACTCTAATTTTTGAAAATTAGGTTTTCATAATAAAAATATGAGTCTCACCACTGAGTGGGGACACACATGAAAAATGTGGGTCCACAATTGTCCAAGTCCATGAACTAGCCATAAATAAACTCAACTTATAAGGAACACATGACTTGAATCTTCCATATAACTTTTAATGCACTCAAGTCACATACAATACAAATAATTAAACTAAAATGTTGAAAATGTACCATAATGTATGACATGATAGTAAAGTGAAACTAAAATCATATAAAATTAAATAAAAATATTAATTCATGTCATTGCTTTTAATGACTCTATCCTACTTATACCATATTTGGCTAAATGACATGTCCTTACCTTATTAGATGCTAATTTTCCATCCTAAAATTGACACATTATCCACTCTATGGATGCCATAAGTTGATACATCATCTAACAAAAGGCTTCCACATGTCTAGATATTTCCATGCCAAGAAAGGGTCCATATGCAAGCTCTCTATGCCAAAAATACGTGAGCAAGAGTTGACTTCCAACTAGTACAACTTGAAACTAATTATCTTTTTTGCTCTAAGCCTCAAGTTTGACTCTCTGTAGTTATGGAATAGGTGTAGGAAGACTCTATAAAAATGAAGTGAAGGTTGGCTAAATAGATAGGGAGTAGTAGAGACTAGAGAGGAAGTAGAAGAAAGTTAAATATGGGTAGAAACTGGGGTAGTTGTACAAACAAAGAAAAATATACTGTTCCTCTAGCATAGTTGTACTTTTGTATTTCTATTTGTGATTTTAATTTCAATGTTTAATTTTCAATCTTATCTTGGTACCATTAGTGTTGGTTTTTTTAGTTTAAGGCGGGAGTGAGCTTGAGCTCCTATTTAATACACTAAAACTAAGTTTAGGCAAGTTGAGTCAAGGACTAACTTTCATTGTTGTAACCACGTGTTACTACTACTTGAAAATGTCATGAGTGGATAGGAAATGGTGGAGTGATGACAAAGCTATAGAGCCTTTATGAGACTCAAGTGGTGTTTGTTTTTTTTACTTAACTCTAAATAGAACTTTAATGCTTAAGTTTTTTTTTTTTTTTTTTGTAATACTTTATTTCTATTAAGCATTAAAAAGTAAAGAAAAATTCAAATATTTTTGTTTTTTCTATTCAACAAAAGTTTTATAATAAGTCATGAAAAAGTAGAAAAACAAACAACCTAAAGTTTCAAAGCAAATTATTTTCAGCAAAAAGTAGTCAAAAGAACAAACACCCTCTCAATCAATCTTATGTTGTAGAGGATTAATTGGGGGCCTCAAGACTTTTATAATACCGCCAATCATAGATATGGATAACAAACTTAGAATTTACAAAGCTTGTTTCAATTGGGTTTTTTAGTATCTTAAGAAGGAAAGATGCAAAAAGAGTGAAAAGTCTAATGTATGGCACCTATTCACGATAGGGTCACAAAGGAAAATGCCTAAAACAATACCGAACCTTAGCTAGCCATTTTCTTTTTTATTTCATTTCTTAATTATTTTTAGCCACCTTAAAATTTCAACTCTAAAAAAATTAAAAATTTCCTTCCCATCTTCTTAAAACTTTTTTTAGTTACTTCCTTTGGGTTTGACTACTTAGGGCCTATTTGGTTGCTGTTTTTTGAACTGTTCTGGAAAACAATTTTTTGTGTTTTCAGAAAAAAAAAAAAAAAAAAAAATTGTGTTTGGGAACTGAATTCTCGAAAATAGTTTTTGTTCTAAAAAAAAAATGTTTGGTTGAGTTAATAAAAAAGATTTTTAGAATAAATAAAATGAAAAACATGTTTGAAAGTTATTTTTTTTAATTAATAAAGTGTTTTCTTCCATTAATTTGATATTATAAATATATAAATAATTTTCATATGCACAATTCATTTAATATTTTTTTAAAAAAAATTATTCCATTTTGAAAATTTTACACTAGTTATAATTTTCTTAAACAAATGATGATTTTGTAATCATGTGTAAGTATATTAATTTCAATAATTTAATGAAGAAAAAATGGTTTGCGGGCGGGGGTGTGGTGATTGGTGGAGCTCACCTTTATGGAAATACAAAAAGCAGCTAAGAAAACACAAAAAAAATGAAGATAAAATATGAAAAACAATCTATTACTTGAATAGTGAAAAAACAATGAAGACATCTTTTTATTGATCTCAAAAAAGTGGTTTTTGAGAATACAAAAAATACAAAAAATAAAAATGCATCCCGTTCCCCAAATAAGTTTTTTTTGTTTTCAAGAATAGAAAACAGTTCTTGAAAACAAGAACCAAGCAGGCCCTTAGATACTTGTTAGATATTACAAATTTAAAGTCCCTGCCCTTGAAAACTAAATAACAACCAGAATACAATTCTGAATTGTAAGGCTATGATAGTTTCACTAGGGATTCATTTTCGCAAAAAGAAAAATATCTAACTTTCAACTACTTGGTTTTTCCAAAGCGTGAATACTTCTTCATAATGCACATGGGCTTGGACTATGATGACCCATTTATTGGACCTAAGGCTGTTACAAAACACGCATCACATTTAAGAAACTGACTACACAAACAAGCACACACACCCATTTCATTTTGCCATTCAAGCAATAGACCATTCCCTTTTCAGCTCAGATTTCAGCTCCATCACTTGATCTTCGGGTAAAATAACTGTAACAATTTTTCCCTCGCTGCTATCTTTTCCACTATCTTTAGGGCCGGGGGGAGCCACCAAAACGACGCCTTCATCCCCAATCCCATCGATCAGATAACTCACATGAACAGGCTTTTGTCCGTTCAATTCCAAGCCATAGAAGCTGGCCTCTTCCAAATTCACAAAAGTTAAGTTTGCCCCGTATATGATGAAGTCGGACACCCCTCCATCTCTCTCCACTGCTGACTCTATCAGGCCTCTCTCGTCCACAGCATGCTCTACTAGCAACGCTGCCACGTCCTTTGGCTTAGCTTCCTTCACGGAGAAATCGGCCTTCACCGTACTTATAATCTGTGCACTGTTGCTCAAAGTCCCAGTTCTTCGACTACCACGCTCATTTTTGCAAACAGTCACTATTTCTGGTTCGTGCCTGCTGCAAACTCTGGCTATGGATTGCCAAAAGATGGTGCAGAGACACTCAAAAGGTGGGGTTGCTTTGTGACCCGAAATCTTTGCCTGCAGCTGAGTCAACTGGGTTGCAGTGATATGGAATGAAAACGGCTCCATCTTACAGTTATTGGCAGTTATCCAGTTGTCTCCAACCGGGTCGACCCGTTTGATGGAAAGTGGGTCAGTGGCAAGTTGGGACCGGTTCGCGGGTTTCACCAACATGGAGAATGATTTGGGCAAGTCGACTGGGTGTTGAGGTAGCTGGTTGGCCATGGCTTGGCCCCACATGTTGATGAAATCTGAAGCTGAGAATGCATCTCCAAGAACATGGGCCCAGCTCAGACCCAGTGACATTCCTCCACACTTGAAACTCGTCACCTGCCCACAAGCCAACAATCAAAATCGAAAATCAGTGGGTGCGTCCAATCAAGGCCAACCGTCCAACTGGACCACATTTAATTTTTGTTGCAGGGATTACGGAATGTTCCTGTGGACTGTGTACTCTCAATAAAGAAAAGTGAAGAAAATTAATAGCACCAACTGATGAAAGCAGCTTCTACAAATCAGCTTTTGCTAATACAACATATATAAGAAAGGATTTTGAAGAAGATAGTTTTGCTGTCAAGAAACAACAAAAGTTACTTCATTTCCCCCTCCCTGGATAAACCCTCCTGGCTCCATCCACCCAATCCTATCCTTGAAAAGGTGAAATGATAGAGGTGTTTCAAAAAAGTGAAGTGTTAAGAGTCGTTTCTCACCTGTAGCAAGGTTTTCCATATCTGCTCATATAAAAAAAAGTTTTTCTCTCCTTCCATTTCCTTTTCCATCTAATTAATTACCAAGTGGACAGGTACTCTATGACAGTGTTGGCAACATGACCACCACACAAACACAGCAAACATTGTTGAACTATCACCATATCATTGATGTCTTTCACTGACCAAATTAAATTTTTGCTAGAATGGATTTCAGGGTTTGTGTGAAACCTTATCTCATGGGCTGATGGGGATTTGAAAAGCACCTAATTTATGTTCTAATTTGCTTTTTCCGCAGACTTAAATTTATTTACTAGTTCAACGATGGCTATTTGAGACTAAAAAAATTAATATGGTATCTAACGGATCAAAATCTATCCAAGTTTAGGCCTAATTCA
This sequence comes from Vitis riparia, assembly GCF_004353265.1. Taxonomy (NCBI): domain Eukaryota; kingdom Viridiplantae; phylum Streptophyta; class Magnoliopsida; order Vitales; family Vitaceae; genus Vitis; species Vitis riparia. The sequence goes on along the minus strand of NC_048435.1, from coordinate 15,204,950 downwards.
TTGAAAATATATGATAAAATTTGGATCATCGAACAAATATACAAATATATAAGTTCATAATACAAATAAATGGAATCGGGATATAAAGGAATGTATGATGAGATGAGACCAAACAAACAAAAGTAATGGAATCCCTATGCAGTAGAGACCAACAACATTCATTATAAAATAATAACACATAAAGTAGATACATAATTTTATTATTTTATCAGTAGTATTTCTTTTTAAATATAGGATTAATTTATTAAAATTGATAAAAATATCTCAAATTTGTAAAACAAATCTTTTCCATTTTTTTAACTTGAAGAGTAACCAATTTTTGATATAAATACCATTTAACATTTTCATTATTTACATATGTATTTAAAAAAAAAATGTTATTTTTGAAAGAAAAAAAATGAGGGTATTTTTTGGGTAAAAATAAGGTGGAAGGTTAGATTTGTAATTTCATAATTTTTTTTTGTCCCTTTTAATCAATTATCTATTAAATATATAGCCTTTTAATATATAGTGAACAAAATAGAGTGAAGTTTTTTCGTAGATTTAATTCATTTATATGATCAAGAAAACATTTCAATGACTCCATTTAATTTATAAAAATAATAAGATAAATAGCCTCAAAAAAATAACATGGCATCCAACTGATCGAATTTCTCAAACTTACTTTAGATCTAATTCATTTAAAATATATAATAAAACTTGGATCGAAGAACAAATTTATAAATATATGAGATCAAAGTGCAAATAAATAAAACAAAAGTATATATAAAAGAATGTACAACAAGATGGTAACAAGGAGATTAAGTAATAGGGCCCATATATAAAGAAATAGGACACACATATAAAAAATTGGTGTAAAATAATAATATATGAATCATATACATGGTATGATCTTATTAATACAAACAAATAAAAGGAAAGTATAAAAGAATGTATAGTGGGATGGGAACAAGGATAAAAAAAATAGGACCCAAATAGTAATAAATTGGTTTAAAATAATAACACATGAATTATATACCTAGTATGATCTTATTAATAGTATTTTTTTTTTTTTGGGTATGTACTGAAAAAATTGATACATGATAAAGTTAGCTTTAAATGACATCACTTCAAAATAACTATCTGACTGATTAGGACGAGGGGAGAACTTAATAAAGGAGGGCATGGAGAAGTACCTGCAGAAATACTAGAGGAGAAAATGGCAACTCAGGACCGACGATGTGGTTGGAAACAAGCAACTTGGTGAGAGAAGAATCCTTCATTTCAAGCCATTCATCGATGGTCTTATCGCACTTGGCTTCGATTATCCTAACACCGCAGTCGTTACACTTGATCAGGGGCCGGCCGGAGTTGGATCTCCGGAACCTGCCGCAGGTCCGGTAGTAGTGGTTGAGCCATGTGAACATGGGTTCCTTGATGCGGTAGACGGTCAACCCTTGGACTGCCTCGCTACTGAAGAAATAAACTCCCCTCAGGTAGTGAAGCTTCATGGCCAAGTCCATGTTGCTTGGCTCATGAACCACATCCGAGCCTGTCACATGTCCAGGGCCAACCGATGAAAGCTTGATGTCATAGACAAGGTTTAGATGGTCGGAGGAGACCATGGTAGAAGGGGGACTGGCGGCAGGGAAAGAGGGAGCGAGAGATGAGGGTTTGTTTCTGTGGGCTGTGGCACTGTTACACCGTGACACCCTGATGGGGTTTTAAGGGCATCCGAATAGATGACAGGTGGCTTTCAGTAGCAGTGGGGGCACTTCAATAGGTGTACGACTTGGCAGTTAGGCACTTACGTTATGCATTCAATTTCATTGCTCTCTTTCATTATTCTGTCTTTGCATGGCCACACCAACCAAGTGGTGGCCACCAAATGGGATGATGCACATTAATTTTGGGGGAGAATCGTGTTTTGCGCCGGTTGGCAAAAATTAATCAAACATCCATATATCATGGCCAAGATCCAAATAAAGTGTAACAATTAAATTGAAGGATATATTATCCTTCATTAATTCTTAAAATACTCTTAACTCCTACATAGACATTTAGGCATGAGTGTAAATTTTAAGTTTTTTTTTATATATTTTTTTTCTCTTTTCTATTATCAATTAAATATTACTCATTTCTATTTTTTTTCTTTTTAAAAAATATTGAATCGTTTTACTCTTATTATAAGTAATGATAACAAAATTTCATATAAAATTTAATTCTTTTTATTATTTTTCATATAAAAAATAATACAGGTTTTCAATTTTTATTTTTAAAAATAATTTTCATTTTGTAATTAAATGTTTTTTCAAAAAGAAAATATAAAAAATATAAATCATATTACCATTTTTTTAGAAAGTATTTTTTAAAATCGTTTTTGAACGTAATATTTTTTATTTATAATTTAAAATAGAAAATAATATTGATTTTCAATTATTTATATATATATAAAAGTTTTAAAAAACAATGAAAAATCCAAATGGTTAAAATAAAATTATTATGGTTGCATGAACAGTAGTGCAATAAAGACCAAAAAAACTCATATGAAAGGTCAATGAGTATTTTAGTCTTTTCATATCTTATATCATTTTCATTAATTATGTAAGTTATATGAATCAAATCTTAATTTTTGGGCCCAGTTGGGCCAAAACATAATTGTCCGTAATTTTGGTGTACTCTGAACAAGTTTTTTTCTTTTTCTTTTTCTTTTTTATAAAAAAATATATTGACTCTTCTATCAAATCAAAAACTCGCAAGGCTTACTTCAAAAAGATAATAGCTTTTATAAAAAAAATTAAACTTCACATTTAAAATAATTAAAAATAAATTTTAAGGATATAATGAGTTTTCATATAAAAATTATTATATTTTATATAAAAATTATTACTATTTTTTATTTTTAAAAATATATAAAATGCATTGGAATAAACACTCATTTATATAATTAATACTTTAATTCCGTTATAGTGATAGAATGAAATAAAATATGCAGAATTTAAGATATGAATTTTACAAAGATATTAATATTGTGAAATTTTATTGCCAACATTATATATTATCTTTTAATATTTCTAATGAGATATATTATATTGTTCTTATATTTGATTTTTATAAAAAATAAAAATAAAATAAAATAAAAATATAATATACTTCGATATTTCATATTTGTTAAAATAAAAAGTATATTATATCTATATATATATATATATATTTAAATATGAAATCTCTTTTAAATGTAATTGTGATATATCATGTCAAAGAAGGGAACAAGTTCTTAATAATGAGTTTCTCTTAATTAATTATGTCTACGTGTAGCGTTGAGGAGAGGGAAGGTAAGGAATTCAACATTAATGAGACGAATGTCTTGTTTGCCGATTAACATGACTCATATTTATGGCTACGTCTAGTGCTGTCCAGTCAAATCACCCTTCGATATTATTGTATGGTCTCGATTCTAATATCATTGTCAAGTCACTACTAATATTAGAATTGTTCCCTAATTCAAAACAAAATTAGAAAGAAAAAATATATAGTAATGAAAATGACAGTGACTTGTAGAACAACCTTGTACTCATCCGTTAACTTTTTCCCATTTGATTCTCTTTTTGTAGTGGGTTCCGTAGGTATCAAAATTTACTAAATTAAATTATAACTAAATTAATTTTCAAAATTTTAGCTTTTAAATTTTACAAAATTGAGGTTCAATAAGTGATGGATCATAGATGTATTTGACATGTGACATATATTCAAAAAGTGATATATGATCAAATTTGAAAGACTACAAAATTAATCTTATAAATAAAATCAAATTTTATAATTGAAGTCAAAAGAGAATTAATATTAATTCTCTTGTAAGCAAGTTTTCTTAATGAAGGAGACAAGTTGCTAAAAATCAAGAAGCAAAATTCTTTGAATTAAATAAATCAAATATAAGAGATTACAAATTTAATTATCTAATTTCACATATAAATAATGGTTACTTCCTTCAATGAGGGGGGTTTAGGGGGTTGGTAAAACGACTCTACATAGGAAAAGAGGCTTCATAAAGAAGAAAAGATTTCATGAAATTTTCCTACAAGTTTGAGAAATCGTAGAAGATCTACACACATATTCTTAATTTTTCAACAAGGTCATTCGAGAATAAGTTATTTTAGATCCTTGATTGATTTTCAAAATCAAGAAAACATTTTCGTCATCTACTTTTATATTGCAATCAAATTCGTTTGAAAATAAATCACTCTAAGCCCTCAATTGACTTAAAGTTTCATAAAAGCTCTATACAAGTTTAAGAAATCGTAGAATAGTAATATACATGTTCTTCGTCTTTCAAAAAAGTCATTTAGGAATAAATCACTTTACGCCCTCAATTGACTTTCAAAATCAAAAAAACATTTTTGTTGTCTACTTTTAAATTAGAATCAAAGTGAAAAAATAAAAGGAAAAAAAATATTCTTTTGTAAAGAATATTATCACAAAAATTGTATCACTACAATTATAAATAAAATTTTTGTTGATATTATTTTTCTATTATTATTATTATTATTATTATTATTATTATTATTATTTTGTAGGCCTTCCTGAAATTTGTGCATACACATGCATCAAAGGAACATATGGAAAATTAATTTGTTATAGGATTTGATAAAGGTTGTATAATGCGTGGAAGATGATAGAAGCGAGGGAAGCCACCGAGTCCATCACCGCTTGAAGGCCATCCTCTCATTAATAGCCCAATTTATTAAAGAAAAAAAATCTATTTTGATGCACACTTAAAAAAAAAAAAAAAAATACAAAAGATGAATTTTAATTTATAATATTCAAATTTAATAAATTAAACTTAAAATAATTAGGATTTTGTGCATTTTTAAATCACAATTAATATTGAGATATTATCTTTTAATAATATTGTTACTTTCTTTGACTTAAGAGTACATGATGAAAGGTGTTCGGTTCTTTGTTCTAATAATTGACATCATCTCTAAAACTATCATTGATTTTGGCTTCAACAAGAGAAATTGTTGGAACTAAAAAAGAGTAGTCATAGCAAAGTGGCGTCTTTCCAATAGAAAAGTAAATAAAGTCATTCAAGCTCAAATAAAACTCAGAAATTTGAACATCCATACGAATATGATATGCCCTTTCAAGCTATGAGCAACTACTTTATGATAATGAACTTTTAAAATCACATATGAGGAAGCACCCCCAATAGTCTTAAACATGCAAGGCAAACATGCCTTCAGTCTTAGTTTGTACTTCATAATACAAAATGGAACTTATGGTGAGAAGATTCTTGTCCACTACCAAGAGTATCACAATAGCTTCCATCCCTATGGTGTATTAGGTAATTCATATTCAACGACTGCATGGCGAAAGGTAACATTCTAAGACTTCCACTCCTACTCATGTCAAACACTATGTGAATCTAGAGTAAAAAATCAAAACATCTTCGCATTGGAAGAGTGAAGATGCAAAAAACTTTTACTTATTCTATTAAAAACAAGAATTTCTCCTTGAATGAGGGTATCTTTGTCTTTTTATAGTCGATTTCTGTAGGTTGCTTCCCATGGTGGTTTTTATTTTCCGTAGACTTTCTCTGTTATAGGTTTGCAATGTTCATCTATTTTTTTAAACTAGTTATATCTCTTCCTGCCCATGCCATCAGGTTGGATGGTTTTGTTGATTGTTGAGAGAGAGTGGTACCCCCAAGTGCTTGAGATAAACATTATTAATTTTTATGAACCTCTAGCTCCTAACCCTAGCACTTTGGTTAAGTATCCTTTTAACAAAGAATGAGGGCTTTTCCTTATTCTCCTTTTTTTTCTTTTTTTCTTTTGAAATCTAAGATCTTTGGGTTATGTCAAGGAGTTTCGAGCAAAGTTTAATATTATGTTGTTTATAGGCTTACGCTTTGTGGGTCTTAGCACGTGAAGATCATAGAATTCTCTCTACGCGGATATAGCTTGGGGCTCTTTCTTTCTAGAAGATAAAAATTAATCAAGTGTCTAATGCTAAGCCTCTAAAAGGTTTATATAAATTCCCTTGTAGGCTTAAATGACTTGAATCCATCTTGGGCTTAGTCACTTAATCTAGTCCACTAGGTCTTAACCAATTAATTAGTCCTATAAGACTCCAATTAGTTAATTAGCCCAATCTAGAAATTTCATTCAAAAGCTCTTGTGCAACCTTGAATATTTACTAAAAGGCTCTTATGCACACATATGAACAAAGAACCCAATTATCCCTAAAACAATGTGTCACCTAGGAATACGAGCTCAAGTGATGACCCATAGGAAATAATAGCTTCCTTGGAATTCAATTCTAAAGTTGACTTAAAATCCTACTATAAAGAGTCAATTATACTTCATTATCCTATGATATTAAATCAGGATATAAATCATAATTCTATGAGTTGTTAACAACCACATGCAAGCTCCTCATGAATTAGTATCTCTAATCTAATAAGATTAATGCAATAATTCTCTTAAGATTACTTTTATCATCATTGAGTCTTAGATCCCTTTATTATGTGATCACCTAACATACTCTAACTCTCTAAGAGTAAATGTTAAACTCCACTTAAGGAATTATTGCAACCATAGATCTCATGATCGCATGTCCTTAGGATCACCTAAGGGGACACATGATCTCACATCTATGAGATATCATAGTACCTACCTTGAGAATACATATTGTCATCCACCTTAATGAACAGTGAACTAAACCATATGGAATATATGACCATCTTAGGGTCTCAACCATAGGTCAAATCCATTGAAGACCTCAAAACTAACTCAATATTTTCTCAAGGTTGAAAACTCATGTAACACCGTAACTTAGTGAAGTAGTGACTACATAATAGTTAATATCATGAATCTTTGTAGGTCTTGTCCAATGTGGAGACATGCACATGAATGCACTTACTATGGGAAACTCATCCTGATAACCTAGATAAGTCATTCCTCCAAATAAGAGGTAATGTATTACACCCTTAAATAAATTGTCTAAGTCCATGAATCGGCTATGAACTTCTTATCAACTTGCAAAGAGCCCATGACTTGAATCTTCCTTGCAACTTATAATGCACCAAGCCAGGTACAATAGATGTGATGTAAGCCTAAATGCTCAACATACATAATGTATAAATAAGATAGTAAATGGAAAAACAGAATCATAATATAAATATTAATGAAATTTATTTATTGTTATTTCATATCATGCTTTTAAGGCCTTTATCCTAACATTATTTACCTTAAGTAATGGGTTATTAGTGGGAAAAATGTGAAGCAATCATATATTATTGTTAACTCTAGTATGGAATTCAAGTCTGTTACAAAGAAGTCATTTAGCTTATAAAGATCCTTATGGAACTAAAGGTAGTATCATTGGTTGTACTACCCATAACGTCGTTTTATGATAATAGTGGGACAGTGACATAGTCAAAAGAACATAGAAAACACCAAAAAGTAAACATTTAGAGATGAAGTGTCATTTGATTCATGAAATAGTTGATGTGACTATAGAGTATATCGTTCTACATAAACATGGTAGATCCATTCACCAAGACCTTACCAAGCCTATTTTTTTATATTCATATAGGTGTCAAATATACATCCAGTATACTATAAGGGCTAGTAGGAGATTGTTAGGATAAATCTCTTTAAAGTAGTGACATGATGCAAAAATTTGATTCATTAGTTGTTTTCTATCTTTCTTGCATGGTTATTCAATTTATTTGAGTAGTCATGCATATATAATTTCAATTGTACATTACTTGAGTGCATTAAGAGTTGCATGAAAGATTCAAGTCAGGGTTTTTTTACAAAATTCATAGATTCTGGTAATCTATTAGAAGTTTTAGTGCACTATTGTTAGGACATTGAGTCTTATTTGTATGTTGGTAATTTTGTTCCAATTTATTTTTTACCTTAGGAATTTTTTTCGATAGTGACTTACTCCCCATTGAAGATCAAGGATTGTTGTTCATCCAATCGCAAAGTCACAGGTACAAAAAGGAAAGATATTTTTCTATAATTAAAAATGCATTTTATTTTAAAAAGTAAAAATGCAGGGAACACTCAAGCGAGCAACAATGCTCAAGCGTTGAGATCGCTCAAGCGCCCAAGGCGCTTAAGTAGTGGTTAAGTGTACTTGAGCACTCATGCTTTTTCTACTAAGATTTAGGAGAATATTTTTTAGAATTTCATGCAAATTCTATTTATAAACCTTATGATTCCGAACCTCTTCAACATATTTGCCTAAAATACTTCATTATAACTCTTCTAAGGTAAGAGATCATATAAAGATCAAAAATATCTCAAAGGAGGTACTTTGAGGGAAAGCCTAACAAGTTACACCATTCTCGATATCTCATTCGAAGGATTCAAGCATTGAATCTTGGGTTGAAGACCTGCATCCCTTCAACGAGGCTGAAGCATATTCACTAGAGCAATTGAAGATTGTTGCGTCACGGACGTGGATTAAGTTGTAAGTACTAGAAAGTAAGTCTTTAGGGTAAATCGACCAAGTATTATGTAACTTGATCTCATATGGTGGATTTAGATTAGTGGTCTTAGAACTTGTGGTTTTTTATCTACACAATTGGTGTGAGGGTTTTTCCACATAAAAATCCTTATGTCTCATTTCATATCTTTATTATCTTATTTATATTGCCTATTGTTGAAAGAGTTTATTATTTCTAATTTCTCATAAGGAAAAATTGGGCACAATATATAAATATTTATTTGGAATTTTTTTAACTACACCTAGCCCCCTTCCTCTCTCTCCTAGGTGTTACCCTACTGGACTTTGGTTTTGCAAGTACCTCCAAAGTGATTATCGAGATTATTTTCCAATGGTAAATATATTAGTATGTATTATTAATTTATTACATATTAAACAAAATCTATGGAGAGTTGTGACCAAATGACTATTAGGTTACTATAAGTTCTTCAAGCTACTATATTGTATGGGTTCTTAACATTGAGAGAGTATTACATTAATGATTTGGCCATCGATAACTTTAAATTATTATTAAAATCTTAATGTAACCATATATTCTCTATTGATTGGGTGACTGGTAGTTTAAGTAGTAGTAATAGACATTCTCAATTGATGTACCATGATATCTCATGGATTTGAAACAATATGTTTCCTTAAGTGATCCTAAGCATTTATGATTACAAAATCTATGAGCATAATAATTCCTTCAATGGAATTTAATATATGTCCTTTGTAAACCAAAGTATGTCAGTTGATTATGATATAAGTGAATTTGAGACTTAAGGATTGAAGAAATAATCTTGAAAGATTAATAGTTACTACCTTATCGGATTACGGTCATCAGTTCATAGGAAACTTGCATACAATGAATAGTAAGTCACTAGACTTGAGAAAATAATTAATTCTCAATTCAATTTTCATAAGATATCAGAGTTCAATTTAACTCTCTTGAGTGGAATATTGAATGAATTTTAAAATTTGATTCTAAGGAAGTTAGTATTTTCCTTTGGGTCTCAATGCTTCCTACTCAAACTCAAATTCTTTGGTGGCATGTGATTTGAGAAAATTATTTAATTAATTATGTGTGCATAAGAGTGCTTAAATATATGTATAAAAGTGCTTATATATTTAAGTGACTTATGATTTATATCTTGGTTATTTATTTAAGAGTTCATCTAATGGTCAATTAATTAATAGGACCAATGGGTTGATTAAGTGCCCATATGATGAGCCCTAATCAGTTAAGCCCTCTTAATGGTCTATATAGAACTCTTAAGGGTTTATGGTTAGACAACTTATTATCTTCCATTTTCTAAAGAGAAAACTCTAACCATCATCCTCTCAAAATAAAAGAGAAGTATACACTTCTCTTTATGCTAAGATCCAAATGAAGAGTTATCCTATGAAAGACGTTTGATTTTTTAGGTATTCTCCATCAACTTGGAAAATGATTAATTTGGGAACATCCAAATTCGAGGAATGTCCTAAATCACCTTAGGGTCTAGGAACATACACTACCTTTTTCACCCAATAGAAGCTTGTTGCAGATATTGCACCAAACTTTCCCTTCTCATCAAACTTCCATTACTTTCATTTTCTCATCAAATAGATTCCCAAATTTTCCTATACATCCATTACACTAAATCCCCCTAAATATTTCCACACAATGCATACATATGATTAAGCAACTAATGGTTGTAGGGGGCTCCCCTCCACGTGTCCCTTTTCCAACTCGGATGCCTTAACTGTCTAGCACAGGCATGCAACCCGTCCAAATCATTCCGTCCAGACCACAACCAGTCCCATCTGGCACCAAGCATAAGAAGACTTTTTTTCCCCTACAAGGCTAAATGGCAAGGGGAGACCAAACCCCCTAAACATATAAGATTGTCCAGTCAAGCCTTCAAGACCCATTGGCATGCGTGATCATTCACGTCTGACATGCGAATGGCTGATGGGACCTTCTCTAACCCTCAAGTCTATGTCAATCAATTATTACACATAACCCTAAACCATCAACAGGCTCAAGGGATAAGCAGCAACACAATCTAAGATCATGGTGAGTCAGCTAATGGCACCTGCCAACCACCCAAAATATGATGATTGCCCAACTGCCTACAAGACAATCATCATTACATAGAAAGTCAAAGTTCTTAGTCAGCACTACAGTGGTACTCTCTTTAGCACTATAAAAACCCTCCAACAAAGCACAAACAAGGTACGCACGCACATACGCCTATATACTCTCTCTCACTAAGCAGCTTGAGCTATTCTTGTCTGACTTAAGCTTCAGAGGGGCGTGCCTAAACCATCCGTCCAGACATCCTTTTGTGTAGGAAAGGAGTTCACCTAGTGTCATTATTGCTGGGCGGATTCTCTAAGAGACACAAGGAATGGAGGAAGGTCATCTAACTTTCATTAAGTTGAACAAATCTAACTTCATTTAGCTCAGAACCAATATTGGCGTCGTCTGTGGGAATGACTAAGGATGTCAACACCCTCTAGAATTCGATCATCAGCTATGGGCAGCAAGGACTACTTTGGCTGGCGTGAAAGCATGGAGATACGTCAATGTGAAAATGATTGGTAGATACAGTCTTTGATCTGCCAAACAAGGTGACTCAAGGAAGAAAATGAAGAGTTGAATGCCCAAATGTCATCAATGGGCCCCTCTCAAAGCTGAAAACCTCGAAGCCAACGCACAACCTCAAGACGCATTGATGAGGCATTTTTCTCTGGGAACGCAGAGTTTCCCTTTGGCAGTCACACAATGCAATTTGAGGAGGAGCTCTCACCAACCCGCTAGATGCAGTTGGACGAAAGCTCCAACTTTACCTAGGTGTCAACAAAGAGGATGCACGATAGGAGGTCACGTCTATCTAATGCGATGTGAGCCCAACTAGGACCTCAAACACCTAGCATATAGGAAAAACCATGTAGAATAGAAACCCTGGAGCCCTGTCTGGATCCCTCCACTGCAGCAATTATGTCAGAGTGGCCCTCTCATTCACCAAAACAGCAGTAAGCTGGGACCCCAACGGATTAAGCTCCACCTGGCTCTGTCAGCCGACGACTGGATGACATGCTCTCCACTCTGTTTGGCCCTCACATCATTAACTATGAACCCTCAAGGGGGTTCATAGCACCAAAATTCATGACATATCATGGAATAAGCAGTTTGTTCGATCATATCATGCACTACAGGCAACTCATGACCCTTGACATAAGGAATGATGCACTGTTGTGCAAAGTCTTTCCAACCAGCCTACATGGCCAAGCTCTCTCGTGGTTCCACCGCCTCTCGAAGAATTCTGTGAACAATTTTAGGGATCTCTCGGAAGTCTTTGTGGGACACTACCTATGTTCAACTTGCCACAAGCATAACATAGCACTCTGTAGAACATCAAGATGCAGGAAAATGAATCCCTTAGAGACTTTATGAAACGATTCGGGCAGGTTGTGCTCCAAGTGGAGTCCTGCAGCATGGACGCCATCCTACAGATCTTCAATAGAAGCATCTGTTCGGGTATGCTGTTCTTTGAGTCTCTCGCGAAAAAACCGCCAGCAACAATGGGCGACTTGTTCAAACAAGCAAACAAGTACTCTATGCTCGAAGACGATGTCCGCACAGCTACTCAACAAGTCCTGGTCACCAATCGTCCAACCAGGAATGACCATGCAGGAAGCTCTAAGTGCTCAAACCAATTGAGGCAAGCTAATAAGGGACAGCACGACCAGCAACAGTCGAATCAAGCTAGTCTGACCCCCCTCAGTATATCATAAGAAAAACTCCTCCTAATGATCTGTGATCTATATGATTTCAGGTGGCCAAAGCCGATCAAGATGGATCCAACTAAACAAGATCGAAGTCGATGGTACGCATATCATAAAGATCATGGCGATACCATTAAACAATGTAAAAGTCTCCACTACTTAGTAGAAAGACTAATCAGGGTTGAGCTCCTGAAACAATATGTTCTCACAACTGGCAAGCAAAGAGAGACGACCCGAGATGTAGACGTCCAAGTCCCCACAACTTTAGTAGCTCCTAGAGTTGTTATCAATTACATTCACAGAGGCCCCGTTGACGAAAAATACAACTCCAAATAGAAAAGGCAAAGGTTGCTTCTCGCTGCCTCCGTAAGGGAACGGATCAACTTCGTTCAACACAACTTGCCAGATGGAAGTATGTGCGCCGTTGACGGCACAATTACCTTTCCTCCAATAAATGCTAACTGGGTATTGCAACCACATGAGGACGTCTTGATCCTAGCCCTAGGAATAAGCGGGTTCGATATGAGAAGAGTTCTAATTGATCCCGGTAGCTCAACTGATCTCTTACAAATGTCAACCTACAGGCAAAAGGTTCTTCCACCATCTGCCCTAAAAAACCCAGGGTGGCTACTATCTGGGTTCAACGGTGCCACAATGACTTCCCTAGGCGATGTTGTGTTACTCGTCCAGGCTTGCCTGGTCACCTTAAACGTGTAATTCTCGATGGTAAATGATTTATCCTCTTTCAACGCCATCATGAGATGCACATGGCTCCATAGTATGAAAGTCATTCCCTTTACATACCATCAAATGGTGAGCTACCTCACCAAAGACGGATAAATTGACATTCTTTGCAGCAAGTTAGCTGCACACCAATGCCATCAAGTGGCGCTAGACTCCGGACACCCAACTAACGACGAGGCACGCTTGGAATCATCAAATGCAAAGGAGCAATAACAACTACTAAACCCAACGGAGAAGGATCCACCTGTAGTTGATCCACTCCAACCACTGTGTCTTTCACATGGCACAGATTAAGTTACCTATACTATCTCCATTCTCGCGCTGGATGAATTGGAACTGCTTGAAAATGTGCTTCAACAAAACAATGATGTCTTTGCTTGGACTCATTCTAACATTCCAGGAATCCATCCATCTGTGGCCTCTCATCGACTCAACATCATACCTTCCTCGTGTCCCGTCCACCAAAAGGTTCAACGCTTCCGTCCGGATAGGTGGAGTATCATCCAAACTGAGATTGACAAGTTGTTGGTAGCTGGATTTATCAGAGAAGTTGAATATTCAGACTAATTGGCAAATGTGGTGGTCGTTCCAAAGAATGACGAGAAATGGCGAGGTTGTGTCGATTATACCAACCTGAATGATGTCTGCCCAAAGGATAGTTTTCCTTTACCCCGAATAGATCAAATAGTTGATGCCACTGCTAGGCATGGAATGCTCTCCTTCATAAACGTTTTCTCTAGATATCACCAAATCCTCATGTTCCAACTAAATGAGGATAAGAAAGCCTTCGTGATACCACATGAGTTGTACTGCTACAAAGTCATGTCATTCGAGCTCAAGAATGTTGGAGCCACTTATCAGAGATTAATGACAAAGATCTTTAAACCCTTGATCAGTTGAACTATGGAAGTCTACATCAACGACATTGTCTTGAAAAGCAGAACCCGATGTGAGCACACCCAACACCTGGAAGAAACATTCTGCCTGATGCAGACGTACAACATGAAGCTTAATCCGGCCAAGTATGTTTTTGGTGCCAGTGCGGGAAAGTTTCTAGGATTTATGGTGACCTAAAGAGGAATTGAAGTTAATTCGGATCATATAAAAGGCATCCTTGAAACACTTTCCCTGAATAGCAAAAAAGAGTTGCAGCGCCTCACGAATCGTTTAGCCACATTAGGACGTTTCATAGCCCGTTTCACAAACAAGCCGAGACCTTTCTTCCTCACATTCAATGGGGCAAGCACAACCAGTTGGATGGGTGAATGCGGGCAGGCATTTGAGGAAGTCAAACACTACCTCACTAAGCCACCCATCTCAAGCAGCCCTCAGTCTGGCGAACAGCTCTACATGTATCTGGCCATATCTGACTGTGTGGTCAATGCTATTTTGTTTCAGCATATAGGAGACAAAGAGCAAATGCTAGTTTACTACATGAGCAAAGCAATGGTAGACGCAGAAACCTAGTACTTTAGAATGGAGCAGACGCTCTTAGTCGTGAAAAACATTGCCCAGAAACTTCACTCGTACTTTCAAGCCCACCAAGTGACTGTACTTACAAATCAATCGCTCAAAAGCACCCTATACAAGCCAGATCTATCCAGGTGAATGTTGAAATGGGCCATTGAGTTAAGTGAATACAGAATCAAATACCAGCCAAGATTAGCATTGAAATGACAAGTCATGGTTGACTTCATAGCCGAACTTCCCCAAAAACCATCACATCTAGATAAGTCCCATGGGAAGGGATGGTGGACATTTCATATGGACGGAATATCTAGAGCTTCTAGTTCTGGAGTAGGTCTGATCCTACAGTCACCAATCAGAGACCTGTTGGAGTAGGCTATCCGACTCATCTTTTCTACCTCTAATAATGAAGCAGAGTATGAGATTGTCTTGGCTAAACTAGACCTTGCCCTTGCTTTGGCTGCAACAAAGTTGGAAATATGCAGCGACTCTCAACTAATCGTCTGGCATATTAAAAAAGAATATGAAACAAATAATGAACGCATGGCTCGCTATTTCACTCTGGTAAAAGACCACTTGAAAAAACTAGACAAATGGATAGTCAAACGTATACCCCAGACAGAGAATTTGAAGGTTGACACACTGGCCCGAATGACTACCACTCTTCCTATAAGGGAAGCAGTGATGTTGCCCATCTACCTCCAAACCACATCCTCAATCATACCAGAGCCAGTATTTAATACTGTTGAGGTGGACCTCAGTTGGATGCATGACATTGCAAAATACCTCCAGTCAGGAGAACTACCAAAGGACGAGAAAGATGCGCACAAGGTCCGCATACAGGCCACCTGTTTCACCCTAATCAATGACACTCTTTATAGATGATTTTTTGAAGGACCATACCTGAAATGCTTGAGCGATCCGAAAGCTCAATACATCCTAACCGAACTCCACAAAGGTGTGTGCGGCTATCATCCAGGCGGACGAACCCTAGCACATCACGCTCACACGTAAGGATACTATTGACCCATCATGAAGCAAGATGCTGAAAATTATGTTAAAATGTGTGACCAGTGTCAGATATACTCTCTCATCCCTCGTGTGTCTTTTGAAGTTCTCAATCTGGTCACAAGCTCTTAGTAGTTCGCACAATGGAGGATGGACATAATCGGCCCTTTACCCATTGCAACAACACAAAAAAAGTTTTTGCTCGTAGCAACTGACTATTTCAACAAATGGGTAAGGCAGAAGCTTATGCTAGCATCAAGGAAAATGACGTCTCCAAGTTCGTTTGGAAAAACATCGTATGTCAGTTCGGGGTCCCACAAGCAATTGTAGCAAACAATGGGCCGCAATTTGAAAGTATCACTTTCAGAACATTATGCTCAGAGTTAAAAATTAAGAACCTATATTTCATGCCCCGCTATTCTTAAAGCAACAGGCAAACAAAGGCAACAAAAGGGACCCTATTTATTGCATTGAAGAAAATGTTGGAATGAGCCAAAGGAAAATGAGTAGACGAACTGTCCAAAGTTCTGTGGACGTACCGGACAACATCTAGACGGCCAATAGGAGCTACCCCTTTTGCCCTTGCCTATGGAATGGAAGATGTTATTCCAACTAAGATAGGCATGCCCACTACCAAAACGGTCGTGCAAGGTCAAAGAGACAACAATGAAGAACTCAAGAGACAATTGGATTGGGCAGATGAAGTAAGAGGGAATGCGACAATCCGATTGGCCACCTATCGGTAGAATAACTCATTACAACAGAAAAGTCCAACCACATATTTTCCAGACCGAAACCTTAGTCCTTAGAAAAGTCTTCAAGAATAAGGCTAAAGCAAGAACAAAGAAGTTTCAGGTTAATTGGGAAGGGCCCTATGTTGTGACTAAGGTTGGGGACTCAGGGATATATCATCTCCAAACATTGGACGACATACCTCTGCTCTGTCCTTGAAATGTATCCAACTTAAAGCAATACTATCTATAAAACTTGCTTATGAAAGTAATGTATGAGACAAGCAAAAAAGAAAGACAAAGACGTGTATATATATATATATATATATGAATGTTCATTGTCTTTACAATTTTCGTTTAGGTCGTCTTCAGCTAGAAAAAATAAAGATAAAAATACATAGAAAGAATCAGGGTCACGTCAACCCATCAGTGGGACCGACTCTAGTAGCATCTCCATTTTCGTCCGAATAATAGTTGGGGGTATCTTGGGTAATGTCATGTTTCTTCATGCAGCATCGATAGCTAAAGAAAAACATGTCATCTACTTGCTTTTGATATTCACCCTCCAGTTCCTCCTTTTTGAACGGCGAACCCCACCTAGAGCTCTTGCAATTCCTACCTCAATCGTTCGGCCTCCTCCTCAACTTTCTTCTTACCGGCCTCTATCACCTTCCTCTTTTCCGCCAACTAGCGAGCCTCAGCTTCGGCTGCCTCCTTCCCCTCTTCCGCCTTCCTTAGCAACCTGGCCCCTTCATTGGTCATTTTCCAAGCAGCAGTAAGCTCACCTTCTACCAATTTCAGCTTGGCACAAAGTTTTTCACTATCGCCCATGTTATGGGCAATATATGTCCTCATGGTCTCCACAGCCTCCAGCCATTTCAAGAGCTGAGCATGCTATCGCATTAGATTCCGGAAGTCAGCTACCACCTAAGAAGGTAACAGGAAAGTTGTTAAGGGGACAAAAGACTAAGGCACCATGAATGTAAGAAAAAAGAGGCTTACTACTTCCGTTGTCTCGATAACTGTGTAGTACTGCACTAGCAAGATGTGGGAGACGACGAAGTCTAAAGTGTTGAATGGAAGATAGGCCGCAAAGGATAGGTTGGGGTCGCTCTTTAAATCCATCGAGACCCATCGAAAAAAGTACCTCCATGTTGTGCACAGGAGCCTCTCTCTCAGTGAATGAGGGAATTTGCTTCATTAGTTCGGCTATCTCCTCCCAACTGGGGGCACGAGGCGCCTGGGGACGAGAAGGAATGGAAGCCACGCACTCAACAGAGTCATTGTTGAGTTGTGTCGGACTAGAGGAGGGCCTCCATGGCTCTAGGTGAACGACTCCTTCAGTTGAGAAAAGCCTCTCGTCCGATGTGGGGTTAGTGCCTGCAGCAACAGCCAAAGGCTCTATCACCGGTGCAAAAGTCAAGACAAGCTCTGAGCAAAGAATTTTCGGGCAGGGCCTCTTGGAGGGAGGAAGGGTGATCGTGATGGATTTGGACAAGCGCTTGTGTTGCCTCTCCTTGAATCCAACCCTCAGGTTCGCGACCATGTCCTCTTTTTCCTCTTCGTAGGCAATAGGGGGCACCACCAACTCAATCCCAATTTTCGGCTCGGTGTTGGCGGCTAACAGTTCAACCCATGTGTCCGGCTCGGTGTTGGAACAGAAGAGGATTAAGATGGATAGGAAGTTGAGGCAAAAAGAGAAAGAGATGCGGATGGCGAGGTTGGTGCCCTCTGAACGGGCTGAGTGACCGATCCTTTCTTCTTGGCTAAAAGACAGACGGTGGAGCTAAAGACTAGACAGTTTGTGGTCGAAGCTTGCCTTATGTCCCACCCTAATGCTTTTTCTCCCTTTGCTTTAGACGATTCTATCGTGCCTTCGAATCCGTTACACAATCGACCTCATAAAAAAGGGAGGTCCTTCGGCACATGGTACTCATCGGGCACTAGGGTCCAAGGAGCCAAGCGAAGGAATATGGGGAGGATGAACGACCTGACCTCCTTGACCACTGCATGCAGGTTTTTATCTGTCACAAGAACCTGACGGTTCCACTCGAATGAAGATATTTCAAAGAGTTTGTTAAGCCAAGCGAAATAGGCCTTCTCTATACACTTCATAAGTCGACCCCTCTTGTTCTTTCCTACACCACACAAACATGAAAGATCAGCAAAGGTTCACAAAAAAAAAAAAAAAACAATTACAAAGGATGGACAAAGATTACAAGAACATATCCTACTTGGATCTCCAAAGAGTGTCGTGGGAGGAATTCTCTATCTGGCTCCTCATATGGACCACTCTAGGGGCCATAAACAAGGATGTGCCCCTTCGCCCTGCCTTTGTTTGAATCTGGGAGCCTAGTCACTAGTTGGAGAGAAGGGATGTGAGTAGACAGACTAAACCTCTCATTCTAGCTCATATTTACTGTATAGACAAATAAGACCTCCAGTAGAGTGAAACCTAATCGGTAAAGCATGTCCAGGATGTTGTATCCCATCAGCACCCAGACAACATTAGGATGAAGAAAGGTTGGAGGAATCTTAGTGAAGTGGAGGAACTTTTTGAAAAGAGAAGGTCGATGAAAGCAGAGTCCCGTATTGAATTGCTCCTTAATAAAATAAGTAGCATTGTGGGACTGTTTCTCAGAGGTCAGGGGCTCGCTGTCTACCAAGAGGATGGAAACGATGTCTATGATACAAAAGCGAGCCCAAAACTCTTATTCTGACAGAAGATTGACTAGGCGCTTTGGCCTAGGGCGCCCGGCTCCCGCACCCTTCCGGCCACCTTTCTAGACCTTACCACCTGTGTTGGTGGAAGCGATACCCCCTATCGCTGACATACTGAGAAGCTTAGGGCCACGTGGAAACCTGCATAAGACAACATAGATTGTTAAAAGACAATCACCTGACCCATCCACCGTTAGGTAGTGTCTCAATTGTACAGAAAAGAACCTAAGCAGATTTAAAGCCCAAGCTTGAGCAAACCGCCTAACAAAACTTGCAGAGCAAGCATTAGCCCTAAGAGAAGTCTTCCTCATCGTGCCACCACAACGGTTACATCAAGAAATGCCTGAATAAACCACTTAGGGCACTAATAGTAAAGAAACAAAAAAGGAAAATATGAAAATCCCTAGGTCTGACAAACGCTACCAATCATCTCCTCCAAAAGGCGGTTGTCTTCTCCAAGAAAACATAAAAGCCCTAGGTCTAACAGACTCTACCAATAATCTCCTCTAAAAGACGGTCATCTTCTCCAAGAAAACACAAAAGCCCTAGAGTTTGGACTCTACAACATTCATTTTGCATCCAAAACTCAACAAACCCCAAAACAAGCCCAAAAGCAAACAGTAAGCAGAATAGTAGAAATGCGAAAGAAGGTAAGCTTACCAAAGTAAGGAAAAAATGTCCGTTAGCAAAGAAGAACCCGCCTAAAGCAGGCCTGAGAGTAGCAGAGAAACGACGGAGAATGAAAGACGACTGGCGTTACAACAACGAGAATGCAAAGACTAAGAAAAGAAAGCTCCAAAGCGGGAATACTTAAAAAGTAACCCAAAGGGTATGGGAGGCCCTATTTATAGGAGACCAAAACCTTAGGGATCCCAAAAGACAGGTCGCATGGAAACACACCCCAAAGCGATGTGCCGCCTAATAGGTGGCCTCGGTGAATGCAACCCGTCTTTAATTCCCCAAGTGACACGTGTCCCAAAAGTGCCTAGATGACTTGAAGAGACACGCAACTCGTTCCACCTTTGTCCGAGCATAGGTAGACGGATTAAGGGGACATTGTGGGGGGCTCCCCTCCACGTGTCCCTTTTCCAACTCAAATGCCTTGACTGTCTAGCACAGGCATGCAGCCCGTTCGAATCATTCCATCCGGACCACGACCAGTCTCATCTGGCACCAAGCATAAGAAGGCCATTTTCCCCTACAAGGCCAAACGGCAAGGGGAAGCCAGACCCCCTAAACAAATAGGACTATCCAGTCAAGCCTTCAAGACCCACTAGCATGCATGATCATTCACGCCTAACATGTGAATGGCTGATGGGACCTTCTCTAACCCTCAAGTCCATGTTAATTAATTGCTACACATAACCCCAGACCATCAACAGGCTTAGGGGACAGGTAGCTACATAGTCTAAGATCATGGTGTGTCAGCTGATGGCACCTACCAACCACCTAAAATTGTGATGATTGTTCAGTCACCTGCAAGACAATCATCATTACAGAGAAAGTCAAAGTACTCAGTCAGCACTATAGTGGCACTCTCTTTAGCACTATAAAAACCCTCCAACAAAGCACAAACGAGGTACGTGTGCACATACGCCTATATACTCTCTCTCACTAAGCAGCTTGAGCTATTCTTGTCTGACTTAAGCTTCGGAGGGGCATGCCCAGACCATCCGTCCGGACATCCTTTTGTATAGGAAAGGAGTTTACCCAATGTCATTACTGCTAGGCGGATTCTCTAAGAGGCACAAGAAAGGGAGAAAGGTCGTCTAAGTTCCATTAAGTTGGACGAATTTAACTCCATTTGGCTCAGAACCAATGATGGTTGTGCTTATCAATAACTGTGTAGCTCGGGTGATTGTTTCATTTATTAGACTTAATTAATTGAAGCCCTATTGATAACCACATTCAACTCTGCATATGGACACGTGGACTACTTATTTAAACTCCTAACATCTAGGTCGAAGGGCCCTTGATGAGCACCGCTTGACCTTAAATGAACCTTCCTCCCGTGATCTCATGATGGGTACCTCACCACAATTCCAATAGCTAATTTTGTTTGTTTTTTAATTTCATTGCATGGGCCATGCCATTGTGGTCTCGCCTGCTCTTGATTGATCATTATCATCTATTTGAAGTGGCACTTGGCAACAGATAATGCTCTTGGGAGTGACCGACAATTGTGTGGAGCTCAACTAGGCTGTTCGTTTTCCCATGTTTAATTGACGGAAAATTCCCACATTCAGCCATGCAAGTCAACACTTGGCTTGCCACTTTGCCCACTTGACAAGTGCCAACTTTCGAGCAACATGTTAAGTTAACCTTCGTCAGATGGCCTCACGCCCACGACTCTACGACTCAATTGGGTGACTGTGACACATCCATTCGTTAGAATTGGTACCCACATTATAATATATATACATTGAGAAGCGGATTCAATCATCACAATTTCACCAGCCCTTGCCTGTGCCGTTTTCGTATATCCATGAAAACATTAAGTAACTTTACTGTATTTCAACTAGTTAGGTTGTGTTTGGAAACTTTTTTTGATAATAGATTCTGTTCTCCGTGATATTTCCGATCATTGTTTTTAACAACAAAAACATTTTTTTTTTTTCACTTATTTTTCTAAGACTATTTTAAAAAATAATTATACCAGTATATAAAATAATTAAAAATAAACCATTAAATATAAAATTTATTTTTAAAACATATTTAAAAATATTAAAAATAAGTTAATAACATTTTTTAAGTTTCAAATATATTTTTATTCTACAAAAATCAATAAATAGTTTTCAAAAACAGGTTTTTAAAATTATTTTCTAAAATAATTATCGAACAAATCATTATGTTTTAAAATTTTGATATATATTTTCTATTTTCTTTCTAATTATTTTTTCATAAAATGTAACATATAAAATGTAATATTATTTTATGTAAAATATATAATATATTTTCAAGAAATTGAAGTATGGTTTATCAAATAATTAAAAAGTAAAAATTTATTTTTGAACGTTCAAATAAATGAGAGTGGAAGAAAATCTCGAAGGGTAGCATGAATGTTTCTCAAACACATCCGAGAACAATTCTATAGTCCATTAAAAGCGAGGGGTTGGCGTTGCCATGTTAGTGATATAGGTACGTGGTAGATGGGCCATTTATCTCAACTTTCTGCAAGTAGTGTAGTTGGAGTAGATGACAAAAAGCAGTAATTAAGCAACTAACAGTGGGAAGTTTGAAATAGTTTTCATCCGCTCAACTAGACCATTCAATCTAACAGATCTTAATTAATTGAGAGTGTCTTTGGGAGTGTTTCGAATTAATTAAGCAAGTAAAAGTTAGTTTTCAATTGCTCAACTAGTTCTCGAATTAATTAAGCAACTAAAACTAACAACTAGTTCTCAGCTGCTCAACTAAACCATTCAATCTAACAAAATTAATTGAGAATATGTTTAGGAGTGTTTCAGAATCAATTCAAAAATTAACAATTAGTTCTCCGTTGCTCAACTAGATCGTTTGATAGTAATTTTAAAATATATTTTTAGCTTGAATAGTAATTTTGAAAAAACATTAAGCGTGCATTTAAGAGTGATTCTAGAAAGTGTTTATAATATTTTTAACACTTGAATGATGAAAATTTTTAAGAATTAAAAATATTAAAAATGTTTCTTAAAATCACTACCAAACGGATTCTAAGTGTTCGATAAGAGTTTTTAGTTTGAAAAGTATTTTTTAAAAAACATAAAGTATTTGATAAAATTTAGGAAACACTTTTAAAAATTTTAAAAACCTCTTGTAGTATTAAAAAATCTATTGTAGTGTTTTTTGAAAAAACACTTGATAGGTAATTCTTCTAAAACACTTTAAAAAAAATATTTCTACTAAAAATACTTTGAATAAAAATATTATCAAATACATTCTCAATCCAACAAACTTAATTAATTAAGAGTCTATTTAGGGATATTTTTATTCGAAATGTTTCCGAGTACATTTTACAGTAATTTTAGGAAATGTTTATAATCTTTCTAACATTAAAATTTTTATCTTTCAACTATTAAAAATATTATAAACACTTTCTAAAATTACTGTCAAACACATTCTTCATATAAAATGTCTTAAGAAGAATCACCTATAAAATATTTTTTCAAAAAACACTACAAATAATTTTAAAAATGTTAAATTTTATCAAATAAATGATGTTTTTTTCATAAACACTTTGTAGGGTAAAAGCTTCCTAAAATCACTGTGCTCCAACATCAATCTCCTAAAATTGGTCATTACAATTTCATTATATGACCCATTATGGTCTCCTCTGCAAGTTCTATGGACAGCAGCAGCCAACTCTCAGCACCTCAATTAGGTTCTTTAATTTTTACCAATCCAATGAATTGAAATTTTGACTAGTCAAGCATTTGCTTCCATTCATGCATTTACTGAGGTTAGGGGCACCCACCCCTGAGCACCATGTGACAACATTACATTAACTTCCTACCCAGTGGTCTCATTTCCACAAACTCAAGTGGGTCACATACATCCATCTCTTACCATTACTTGTCACTTTTTATCCAACAACAGATGCCTACTGTCAGTACAGTGGTATCCCATGACTCACTGTCCTATTTAATATCCTTCCTCTTCAGATCAAAGAAGCCAATGATAATAAGAACGTCTAAGTGTACGACTACTAGATAAGAATGACACATGCCATATATAAAAAGTATTTAGGGTTTATAAATTGTATTATGGTCTGCATGAGGGAAATTAGTATACAAAGAAGGGAGAAGGAGTTTACATGCAAATTGGCATTGTCTAGGGAAATGAAGAGTTAGAGAACATACAAGTCCATGGCATTGTTGTTGGGCTAAATTTGTCCAACACTTGAGCCCATGAATTGGTCTATTTTTATTTTTGAATATTCCTAAACCCAAATATAAATAGTTGTTTTTTGGACACAATTTTAAGGGTTAAGGGTGAAGTTACAAGTTTTTTCATCAATCTTTGGGATGTCCATGTAGTATGATTATTTCCTTACCTGTTCATTGTTTTATGAGGCGATGGATTCTCACCTCAAATATTGAAATATATATTTATATAAATTTTCAAAATGAAGAAATTAGTGAGGACTTAATTATTTGTATCCTAGTTTTATTGAAGTCGAATAATTTTCTCCATAATTTTTTACATTTATTTAAAGGGTTTTTCCACATTAGATTTGGTGTCTCTTTTTTGCTGATTTAATAATACGAGAAAAGCATGTATAAATTTCATGTAGTCCAACAAAATTAGCAAAATAATAAAAAGAATAATGCGAATAAGACCAATCTCATTACAAAAAAACATTCTCTCTGATTATTTTACTTTGATCATGATTCAAAAAATGACAACGAAGATCTTTTTTTCATATTGAAAGTCAATATCTTATTCCTGAATGGCTTTTTCAAAAAGCAAAGAACACGTGTAATCCTTTTATGATTTTTCGGAGTTGTTTTGAGAGATTTTGTGAAGTTTTTTCTTCTTGGTAAAGCCTCAAAATCATTTAGTTCATGTACTATATACAAATTTTGTTTCTTTCATGGATTTTGGGTCCCATTACCAGGATTTGGACAATTGTCCCAGTTATGACTATACTTCCTCATTTGGATTTTGTCAATTGATAATTTTCAGTCAATGATCCATAAGCGGAAATATATGTTTTTTGATGATGAACATATAAACAAATATGCCAAAAGCATATTCGGCGGCAAAGGCGTGGTGTAGAACTAAACCATTTCATCCTTAGCAAGGACGAATCAAATCAATCGCATATTAAGCATTGTATCAATGGATCCTAGTCTTAACAACCTTGTAAGGGGGTGTGTAAAAAGCAGAGCCAATGAAAACCTGAGATACGATTCTATATGGAAATGTCCCAGCCTACCACCAAAAACACCCTAAATTCCTCACCATAAGTAATGCCTCAATATAACAATTCTATAGGCCTGAATCATGTGATCATAATACCTCAAGCCCTCAGGCACCCCACAGAAGAATTTTAGTTCCATTACTGGTATTATGTTTTATGCGATGCAATGCAAGGCAAAACTAATAAAATGAAATTTAGATGTTTTTTTGCAATGATACCCAGATGGTTCATTCACTGTGATATGCATGCCCACAAAGACAAAAAGAAAAGTATGTTGATACCGAGAATACTCACTCACCAGTAAAAATGGGGTTATAGATGGGATCAAGTAGTAGAACCATGTTTCTACACGAGCAGATGCAGATTCAATCAGAAAGCAGATTGGTGATGTATAGACAGCGATTACAACAGAAGTGAATCAATGAATGAGACTACCACTTTCATTTTCCCTCTATCTTACATTTCTTGTAAATAAGAAGAGTTCTATGTTACAAATCAAAATTGTGGTGGAGTTGCAAAGACCACAGCTAGTTTCCCTCTCACACTCTCAATTAGATGGTTTCTCAGCTTTAAAACAAATAGAATAAAAATCGCACAAGCTTTATATCATCTCCCTTTGTAAGCAACACTCCCTCAGTTGCCTTTTTTGGGACCTTATGGGATTTTCCATTTTGAATGAATTAGTTGTTGTTCCATCCAAGGAGCAAAAAACCGCACCCCCTCTAATCCTATAGCCCTGCAAAGATGCACCCAACCTACCGAAGAGCAAGCAATCATCTGTGACAGATTTTTGTTTCCGTACAAAACAATTTCAGATCAAGGCAAATCCAGTCACACTCGATACTTCCTGCAACAGAGGAGCGTAATAACAAAAGAATGCAACAATAAAACCAGAAAATCCTTCCCAACAAGCCAGACATGGCCATACCTTCCATATTTTCTTCCTTGAAGAGAGGGCCCACTGCCTTGGATAGAATAGACGGGTGAATCATGCCGTTTTCAAAACCAATCAGTAAGGAATAACATATGGAAGAGCATAGATATCAGCTGGGTCTACTTGCAGAGCCTCCGCCCATACTTGAGGTGTCTCATCACCTCCAGAAGAACCCATCTTGGGTTTCTCTGACTGGGAAATGCTGCTACTAAATAGCCACTCTTGGTCATCAAAATCAGACCATTCTTCCATTTTGGGTACCCAAAGCACCTGACTTAAATACTTGGAATCTGGATGGGGCGGTTTTTTAGAAGCATCAGCAATTTGGTCAGCTTGTGAAGCCACAGACAAAGGCTTTGTTGAAGCGACAGAAAATGGCTGAGCTCCTATTATACCATTTAATTTGTGCTCCTTATTTTCCACTTTAAGATTATTAGCAGTCCCTCCTTGCCTATCAGAAGTAATCAGAATAGAGGTTTGGCAAGGTTCCAATTTCCTCCCATTCTCTATCAATGGATGAGAAGTGGGTCTTGGCAACTTATTAGGCTTAACTTCATTGACTGTAAAAAAAGTCAAAAAGGAAGTAGCATTTGTTAGCAAATAAGATAAATCAGATTCAAACCTGCCTTACAAAACTGATTTAATTTTATAGTAAGAAATGCTGCCAGCCAAATGATATCAAATTTTAACAAAAAGTTAGTCCTGTACCAAAAAATGTCTTAAAAGGTATAGCAGAATCTAAACTAGGTTAAAAAGAAATACTCTTATTATCCCCTTGATTGGGTAAAGGAGAAACCCAGTTTGCAGTGAACACAACTAAACAGCAATATAGATGTGCTGCAGCACTATATATAAAGGACTCACCATGCAAAAATCCATTTGTGTCAGAGTCCTTCCGTTTCCTGTGATTTCCCTCGGTAGCAGCACTCTTGTTGCTGTCCTTGTGAAGATGTGATGTTTTGATATTGTGGGTAACTGTAACATCATCTTTGTTGCTTTCTTTTGATTTATCCAGTTCTTTGTTCTTGTGTTCAATTTTCTCCTTTTCTTTCTCCTCCTTTCTCTTCTCCTTATCCCTATCTTTCTCCTTCCCTTGACTTTTTTTCTCTCTATCTCTATCCTTACGTTTATCTCCTCGTTTATCATCACCTTCCTTGTCTTTGGTCTTTTCTTTTGCTTCCATCCTCCTCTCAATCTTCTTCTCCAATGGTTTCGGAGTTCCTTCAAGCCTATGAAGACCAGTTCCAGCAAGACTCTGAGCCACTGAATTTCCACTAATTCTTGACTCATCCCTGACTCCTTGCCCATCAATCTTTCTATCCTCACCTCTCTTGTCCTTGCTCTTTTCCTTCCCTTCAGTCCGAATACTAACATCTTTAGCCACCAACCTGGCCATCGCCTCATCCTTTCTTCGATCTGTACCAGTGAACTTCTCAACCAACTGATTCCCACTTCCTCCATCTTCAGCTCTAATCCTCCTCCCCAACTCCTGCAGAAATTTAGAATCCTTATTCCCCTCACCCAGATGACTACTTTGAGTAAGCTTCTCTTCATTGTAACCCACAAGTTGACCAGCAAATCTCTTCTCATTGGAGACACTATTTTTATCTCTATCCCTGACCTCTTTTTGACTGAGTTTCTCTGCATTAAAACCCTCAAATTCTGATGCAAGTCTCTTCTCATCTGAGGTAATGTTTTTGTCTTTTTCTTTTTCTCTGTCCTTTTCCTTATCCTTTTTTCTATCTCTATGTTTATCCTTTCTGTCTTTCTTCTCTTTGTGTCTTCCATCACCTCGATCTTTCTCCCTTTTTTCTTTACCTTCTTTCTTCTCTTTTTCCCTCTTTTCCTTTTTATGTTTCTTCTCCCGGTGCTTTTCCTAAAAATTAGATGAACAAAAAGGAAAAAAGTCAAGGAACAATGTAAATTCAATGAAAAGAAAAAACAAACAGGATAAATTTTCAAAATTATATTGAATGCAGACAGCAGAATAACAACCAATTGTTTCATCTCTCATTTTTCTCTCATTAGTATCAGTTGGATTCTAATCAACCTCCCACTAGTTGTCCCTTTTTTATTTTGGGGGGGCACTTTAGGCACCGGTGTATACTCCCTATGTACTTTGGGGTGCTTTTATGGTGTTTCCCTTTTGAATATACATTTTTCTTTACCTATCAAAAAAAAAAAAAAACCCTCCCACTAGGCATCTCTCTAACTTAAAAAAAGTAACCTATTCCTTTTTCTTTTCATAAACCCCAGAAGAAGCAAACATTAAAAACATTTCATAGCATCTGCCTCTTGGTGGCCAACACCTAGACACACCAACTTGAAAGGAGACCAATAAGCAATACATAAAAAGGAATAGAAAATCAGATCAAGAGCAAATAAGTATCCTTAACCAAAAAAAAAAAAAAACACAGAAGAAGGGGGGTCTGACATCTCTTCAGAGCAACAACATAGGGGACTGATTGATTTGCTCTTTCTGACAATAATCTGATAAACCACAAAAAATTTATCTAGAATGAAAAGCCACACAGAAGGCCTACAACTCCTCGCTGGAAAGGAACCATGCATTAAGGACAGAAAAGACCCTACAAGACCAGCACTTAAGAGAAAGAACTTCAAGTTGCTATGACCTTTCACACTATGCGACAATAGATCTCCTTACGAATATCGCCCTTTGACTATCTGATGGCTAATTACTTGCAATTGTTCTGTAATTGATGCTACAGATTATTAACAAATTTTCAATATTATCTCAAACGTAACTTCATGTACATTAGATTTTCAGTTTTAGTGAATGGAAGACCCATAGATCTCTTCCAAAGTTCCAAGGGACTGAATCAAGCCTGTGCAGAAGCATTTCATCAATGGATTTAAGGTTCAAGGAAGAGGGCAAGGAATTTTACCATCTCCTCTTTGTTCATGATACTTCACTTTCTCAGAGGCTAGTGAGGATTAGTTGAGGCATTTGAGAGGGTGTTGATATGCTTTGAGCTAGTATTGGGCTTAAAAATCAATTTGCAAAGGAGCAAATTGATTATGATGGTTAATGAGATAGAGACAAATAGATTTGCTTCTTTTGGATATAAGGGTCGGTCGCCTTCCTTCGACCTATTTAGACCTTGCCTTTAGGAGTGCCTTTCAAGTCTAGTGCAGTTTGGGAGTCAGTGGAGGAGTACTTTAAGAGTATATTGGCTTCTCAAAAGAAATAGTACTTATCAAAAAAGGGAAGAATTGAGTTTTATTTAAGGCACACTCTATTTTACATAATCACTTCATATTCTTATTTTTCGTTTCCACAAAAAGTGGGAGTTGAACTGGAAAAGATTCAAAGAGATTTCCTATTGGGGGATCACCCAAAGGGGAAAAAGGATTCATAAGGTGATTGATTGTTGGTGTGCTCAAATAAAAAGGGCAGTAGTTTAGGCATCAAAAAACTTCCTACCATATACAAAGCCGCACTTGGCAAGTAGCTGTGAAAATTTGCCAACATGAGGGACGATTTTGTAGAGGATCCTTAAAGGAAAGCTCCAAAAGATGGATGTTGGTTGAAAACACAAAAGGTGAGGGGGCACATAATGTGGAGTTGTCGAAAACCATGAGAGGTGGATGGGATGAGTTCAACCTTTTAGGTTTGAGAATATATGGTTGCAACATCCTAGTTTCAAAGAGTGGTTTAGTAGTTGGTGGAGAGAATTTGAAGGAAATGGTTGGGAAGGTCACAAGCTCATGAGGAAGTTACAATTTGTTAAGGCAAAATTGAAAGATTGGAATAAGAATACTTTTGGAATGCTAAAGGAAAGGAAAAAAACCATCTTGGATGAAATAGCTAACATTGATGTCATTGAACAAGAAAGGGTTCTCTCTTTTGATCTTTCTGTTCAAAGAGTTGTAAGAAAAGGGGAGCTAGAGGAAATAATTTTGAAGGAAGAAATTCATTGGAGACAAAAAGCTAAGGTAAAATGGGTTAAGGACGGGGATTGCAATTCAAAAGTTGTTTCACAAAGTGGCCAACGGGAGGCGAAACAAGAATTTCATCAAATTCTTGGAGAATGAAAGAGGTTTGGTGTTGGACAATTCCGAGAGCATCACAGAGGAGATATTACTTTATGTCAAAAAACTCCACTCGAGTCCTCCTGGAGAGTCTTGGAGAGTAGAAGGTATTGATTGGTCCCCTATATCAGAAGAGAGTGCTTCTAGGCTGGATTCCCCTTTTTCCGAAGAAGAGATCTTTAATGCCATTTTTTAGTTAGATAGAGGCGCCGAGGCCTGATGGTTTCACCATTGCAGTGTTTCAGGATTGTTGGGATGTGATCAAGGATGACTTAGTGAGGTTGTTTGCAGAGTTTCACAATAGCGGGATTATTAATCAAAACACCAATGCCTCCTTCATAGTTCTTTTGCCCAAAAAGAGTCAGTCAAAGAATATTTCGGATTTTAGACCTATCAGCCTGATCACTTGTCTCTATAAGGTAATAGCAAAAGTCTTGTCAGGGCTATTAGGAGGACTACTACCCGAGACCATCCACTCTACTCAAGGTGCTTTTGTTCAAGGAGACAAATTCTGGATGCAGTTCTTATAACCAATGAGATTGTGGACGAGAAAAGGCGATCAGGGGAGGAAGGAGTTGTATTCAAGATAGACTTTGAAAAGGCTTATGACCATGTGAAATGGGATTTTTTGGATCATATGTTGGAGAAAAAGGGATTTAGTTCTAAATGGAGGATTCGAATGAGAGGTTGTCTGTCGTCGGTCTCTTATGCTATTCTAGTGAATGGTAATGCTAAAAGGTAGGTCAAGACATTTAGAGGTTTAAGGCAAGGTGATCCTTTATCCCCTTTCCTGTTCACTATTGTTGCAGATATGTTGAGTAGAATGTTGTTGAAAGCTGAGGAAAGAAGTTTGTTGGAGGGCTTCAGGGTAGGTAGAAATAGATGTAGGGTGTCCCATCTGCAATTCGCAGACGATACCATCCTCTTTGCTAACTCTTGTGCGGAAGAACTACAAACTCTTAAGAGTTTATTGTTAGTGTTTGGTCAAGTTTCTGGGCTTAAGGTCAATCTTGACAAGAGTAATCTTTTTGGCATCAACCTTGATCAGAATCATCTCTCTAGGTTAGCCTTGTTGCTTGACTGCAAGGCTTCAGTTTGGCCTATACTTTATCTGGGTCTTCCTTTAGGAGGGAATCCAACTACTGGTAGATTCTGGGATCCAGTGATTGAGAGAATCTCTAGGAGATTAGACGGGTGGCAAAAGGCTTACTTATCTTTCAGTGGTAGGATAACTCTTGTACAATCATGCCTTTCCCACATCCCTAGCTACTTTCTTTCTTTGCTTAAGATTTCCGCTTCAGTGGCTGCAAAAGTTGAGAGGATGAAAAAGGATTTTCTTTGGTCAGGGGTTGGGGAAGGTAAAAGAGATCATCTTGTTAATTAGGATGCAGTATGTAAGCCAAGGGTAAAAGGGGGTTTGGGGTTTGGAAAGATTCCTTTAAGGAATCGTGCTCTTTTAGGGAAATGGTTGTGGAGGTTTCCTAGGGAGAGTACAGCTCTGTGGCATCAGGTCATTCTTAGCATCTACGGGACACGCCCAAATGGTTGTGATGTCAACACTTTAGTCAGATGGTCACATCGTTGTCCTTGGAAGGCCATTGCACAAGTCTTTCAGGATTTTTCCAAGTATACTCGGTTTGTTGTAGGAGATGGGGAAAGAATTCGCTTTTGGGAAGATTTGAGGTGGGGGGACCAGATCTTCAAAGACCAATATCCAAGACTATTAGAGTAGAAACGGATAAAAATATTCCTATATCTTCAATTCTCGGTTATGCTCGCCCTTTCTCATGGAACTTTAATTTTCGTCGTAATCTATCCGATTCTGATATAGAAGATCTAGAACGCCTCATGCACTCTCTTGATTGTATGCATTTATCCACTTCCGCTTCAGATGCGAGATCTTGGTCCTTATTGTCTTCAGGATTGTTTACAGTCAA
This sequence comes from Vitis riparia, assembly GCF_004353265.1. Classification (NCBI taxonomy): domain Eukaryota; kingdom Viridiplantae; phylum Streptophyta; class Magnoliopsida; order Vitales; family Vitaceae; genus Vitis; species Vitis riparia. The sequence continues at coordinate 15,173,198 of NC_048435.1, read as the reverse complement.
GTCTTTCTTTCCAGCCTTGTCCCAAATGTCTGATTCATCTCCATTTTTCCCCACTAAGTTTGTATGAAAATCTCAAGTCCCTTTCAAAGTTAAGGCCTTTGTCTGGCTTGTGGCACACAAGAAGGTAAATACTAATGACTTGCTACAATTGAGGAAAGCTCTTAGCCCTGACATTTGTAAGTTGTGTATGGAGCAAGGAGAATCAGCAGATCATCTCTTCATTGTTCTGTGTCGTTGGGGTTGTGGCACAGACTATTTCAGCTAGCCAAGATGGATTGGGTTCCTCCGAGAAGCATTTCAGACATGATGTTCATCAATTATAAAGGTTTTGGCAAGTCCAAGAGAGGGTTAGTTTTGTGGCAAAAAGCGTGCATAGCTTTAATTTGGGTTGTGTGGCGGGAAAGAAATGCTAGGATATTTGAGGACAAAGTTAGGAATTTAGAGAATCTTTGGGACTCCATTCATTTCCTTGCTTCTCTTTGGGCTTTTTGTTCCGCGGTTTTTAAGGGCATTCCCCTTAACGTATTACAACTAGATTGGCTAGCAGTGTGTAGTTCCAATGGGATGGTATAATCAAGGGTGCTTGTGCGTAGTTGACATAGTGTAGTGTCTTGCTATCTTTTTGTGTTGTTTAGTTTCACCTTTGGCTGGAGGATTCCTCATCGTCCTATTGTACTTCTTTTTCTATCAATATATTCATGTGTGGTTTCCTATCAAAAAAAAAAAAAGAGTTCAACCTTCAAACCACCATAGTTGGCCAGGTGGGTTTAGGCTCCTTGAAATAAGCATTTTCTTCTAGTCTAGCTACTACCAAATTTGCAAGAGTGGTAGATCTTTTGTGATTGAGGAAGTTTAGGGTCATTGCAACCTCCATTTTCAAAGGCATTTTTCAAGAATAGGAGCTAGAAGTGGTGGATATGTTCATGAAGCATCCATTTTCTTAATTAGATTAGATAAAGGAGGATAGCCTCTTATGGAAGGGAGAAAAGAAAGGGAGGTAGGTATCAAGTGAACTCCTTTTACAATTTGATGTATTTGAGGGATCTTATTCTTTTCCTTGCAAAAAAGGCATGGGGTTCTAGTTCCCCATGTAAGGGTTTCTTTTTTTCCCTCCTTTTTTCTTCTTCTTCTTCGTAATTTTTTTTTTTTTTTTTTTTTGTTTAAACTTGGAACACTATTATTATTATTTTTTTTTTAATACATAAATTTTTTGTCCCCATTAGAACTTGAACTTGGAACCTCCCACAAACCCTCCCCAACCTTTTACCACTTGAGCCAGGCCTCAAGGGCTACTTGGAATGCTGCTTGAGAGAAGATTTAGTCTTTGGTGAATAGGCGTGGGATTCATGAAGCAATTGTAGAGTAACAAAAGCATATTTTTAATTCACAGCAATAAAGCCTAATTATTAAGGAATATATTATTTAGCGCGTTTAATATATTATGCTTATTTACCTATAAAAAAAAATCAAGGAATATATTATTTACTATTATTGAGTGGGCACTTCCAAAATTAATCAAAGATCTCTTGTTAGGTTCGAAGGCTCAATACATGAATTCTTGAGGAAGTGTGACACATGACTCCTACTTGCTCTTTTTGACGCATATGTACGGAGCATAATAGTTGGGCCTTCAACACTGAGGAGTTTTCTAACTAGAAATTGGAGGAGACTTTCATCAAATACCCTTCAAGAATGGTCTAGATTATTTCTTTTACATTTCATTGAAGAACTAAGTAGCAGATAGTAGGTTTTTTATGTAGTTTTCTTTAATTCTCCTTGTGGTTACCTTTGCAAACTTCTTGTGTACATCAATGCCCACTTTTTGTGTTAGTCGTTGTTCAATACAGTTTTATTTGCCTATCAAAACTATACTTCATATAAATATATATGTAGAAAATTTTATTATCATATATGGATTGGCCTCAAATATGTGTATGATGAAATGTTTATCTATAAGAATTGCCATGATCACTGTATAATACAAGTTTGTAAAATAAATCATTTTACTTAATTTTTTTTTTTTTTTTTTATTGATGGGTAAATTTTCATCCCCATTGAGACTTTAACTTGGAACCTCCCACAAACCCTCCCCATCCCTTTACCACTTGAGCTAGGCCTCAAGGACATCATTCTACTTAATTTTTTTATTCATGACATGGTTGAATCACATTCAATACTTAGCCTCAAATTAAGCAAATAATCTTCATTTTTGTAAATTGGCAATCACAACATTTATCTTTCTATAATTTAGTACAAAAGTTTTCAATACTTAATTTTCTTAATTTTTAGTTTTATCAAACACCTTTTTACTCTTCTACCAACAACAAACCTCCTTAAGAATATCAAACTTCTACAACCTGATTACTATGTCTTGCAATTATTACATAGCATCAATGGATGTGACAATCTCAAGCATGGTTTGAAGTTTGTCCAAAACTAGTACGACTTAGCTACGTCTTATCCACCTTGGTCATGGCCATGACAAGATCAATTGGCGAGTCGAATATTATGTAGTTCAATAATGATTCATTCACAACTTGGAAATAATTCATTTGACAACTCTAGTCCCATGAAAATGAGGGGAAAAAAATAAAGAATCTACATCTCCCAATGATTCCCCATAACAATTAAGGAAAAAAATACCTTAATTTATGACTAAGAAAAAAAAATTCAAAATACTTTATTCTTAAACAATTAATGAATTGTTATCAATTAAAATTTTTTATTATATTTACTTTTAAATTTTGAAAATAAAAAATAAATCTTATTAAGCTACAATTCCAAGTTTTTAATGCACCAATTAACAAAAATTAGTATTGGACCTAAAAATATGTATAATAATGTCTAAAATTTTTCTACTCTTAATACTATCATAAACCAATTTAAAACATATAACTATTTAAAAGATAGTGTGTATCACTCGAAACCAATCCATGTTGTACTTCTACTCAACAATTTTAAACTTCAACCCACTAATTTGACATCCAAAACAAATACAGACCATTCCCCTCTTAGAAGTCAAATTTTCCCACATATTTTCAAATCTAAAAGGATCCATTTTTCTAGTCACAACACATGAACATAGTAGATTCTATAGAATAAAATCATTGAGTTAATTTAGTTCTAAGAAGGTTGATGTTAGTAACACCCCCAACCAAACAATCCAAGCTTCAGCAATACGCACACACTCATAAACACATTTTATCCACTGTGCTCATACTAAGGTTATCCCAACCACGAGATCTAGTTTTGGGAATGCTATTATGAGAAAGATCCATCAAAACACTCCCTTTAATATGCTCTCCAAATAACATCATCTTTCTCAAGCTTCTTTTCCTTCAACATCAAAATCAATCTGAGTCAAGCTCCTACCCTTACAAGTTCTCCCTAAAGCAACAATCTGTACTACCACATACTTTGTGTTTCCACCAAAAGAATTTTCTTTATTTTACTTTAGGGGCAGATATCATATAAGAGCCCAGCCAGGAGCTTGCATGCACAAAAAAACCTTATCCCAAATGACAATGATAGCCCAAGAGATTTAAAAAAAGACTGGCACAACCATTTTTACTCCCAAAAAATGCTCTCTATTAAGAAAAGCTTAACCTTAACACAAATAGCAACTTTGACCTTCCATTAACAACCAAGCTTCAGCTACAAAGCTCTAGTCCTTTATACCAGGAATTTAAAACTCTAATGCAATGTTCAGAGATTGATCATCAGGAATGTATCACCACCACACCTTCCATTTAATAATGAAGTTTCAACTACAGTGCTTTCATCCTTGTTTACCAAGCCCCTAAAACTTCAATACAAGATGTTGAGATCAACCATCAGCAGATGCCACATAATTCAGAGGGAAAAACCAGAACCAATTGGAACTCCACAGCAAAAACATATCAATGCAGGTAATTTGTGTTTAAATCAACAAAAAACACCCCATTCTTACTGAACATGAGCAGGTTGTTATTCCCGTCCATAGGACAACTTATGCATAATTTCTTTCATTAAACCACATAGCAAAACTTGATTCTACTCATTTGAAACCCTGTTTCTTCTCCCAGCTCTAAATTCCAAATACTCAGTTTTAGCCATTGCTGATAACAGACCTGAAAATGGTAGGCTTTTTGACAATTGTATATTAGAGTTACAGTCATATTCATCTCAGACCCTCTTCAATAAAGTGTCTTTCTAGAAGGTAGGAGTTTGATGTTGAACCTGACATAAGCAACAGAAAATTCCTTGACTTTTTTTATAATAGTCAAAGGCACACTACACATGTGCATGGTCACATTGATAAATCTCTTCAATGCTCCTTTCATTTCTCTAACCTACCATATTATCTCTATAGCATGCTGGTCATATTGTTTATCTCCATAAAGACCACACTAAGTTCCTTCACTCTAAACCTTTTGATTAATCAACCTTGAAGTTAGCTTCTCCTTGGTCTGAAACCAAACTAGTTTTAGATATTCTTTCCAAGATTCAGATCTTTGGCAATATTTTCAACCACTATCTATTGAAGCTTCACATAATAACTCTTTATTTGATATAATAATAGTTCAAGTAACTCTAAACATCTCCTTTACTCTTAAAAGTGCAGTAAATGTTTTTTCACCATTCACTTTGAAGTTTATGTAAAATTATGTGCTAAGGGCTAAGGGTTTTATCATTTTAAGAACTATTCCCACCATGAAGAAATGTGGACTGTGAAAATTGAATAAGTATCTTAAAAACTTTTGGGAAAACATTTATGAGCATATCCGCCAACCATATGTTACTTCTCTCAACTTAACAAAACCTTATACCAACAACTTAAGATGGGGTACATCCTCTACAAGATCAAATCAAAATGTAACCTTAAAATACACATTGGAACCTTGTCCAGCATGAGTTTATGTTTGGGTGCATCTATAGAGAAATATGTATCAGCAGATACTTTTCCTTTCAAGAAAAACTGCACACACTCTTAATATCCACATAACCAACAAGCTGATTTTCTATATGCATTTAATAACCTATACAGATAGAAATACTTGAAGCATAGTTGCACTTATGAAAAAATCAGAATTCTAAATAGCTTAGGCAATATCAACACAGTAAACATCTTGTGAGAAAATATCCCAACACTATGTTCTTAAATCTAGGCATACTTTAAGTACTCTTAAGAGAAACGAAAAAAAAAAAAAACCAGGGCCAAACATGCTTCCAGTAAACCGCAGAAGATGAATATTCAGTAGCATATCCTATAATACATCTAAAGATGGTCCTTCAACCTTAATAGATTTTGTAGTTTGGGTGGGTTTGCGATGAGGGAGAAGGTTTTTTGTTTTTCCTTGTTGTTTTGGATCCAAATGTAAGGGGGTGAATGTCTCTATACTGTATTTCTGTGGGTCGCTATTTTAGCGCCTCTTCGTAATACATTTCTTTTGCTTATTGATCAAAAAAAAATAATACATCTAAAGAACCCTTATATGCCTAATGACATGCAGCTGACATAAAACAAGAGCTGTAGCATACAAACGTCAGAGCAAAAAAAGAAATAAAAATTTTAAAATAATAAAATATTTTAAAATTAAAATTTATAATTTAAAAATTTTGAAAACAAAAAACCAAAAATATAAAATAAAAATAAAAATAAAAAGCTTGTAATATAAAAGCCAGAAACCGTTGTACAGTTGAACTCCACAATCTTCTAAGTGAAAAAAAGATGTTTCCAGCAACATACTAGTGCACCCAGCAATCAAAGAAATAAAACTTCAATAAGATAACCACAACAGAACTTGCAAGATGAAGCCAATGGGAAAGCACATGGAAATACGTGCTGGTATTCATTCCATTTGGAGAAAGACAATAGATCTTCCTGAACACAAGGAACTAATAGCACAAAGGACGGGAGAGGAGGGAGGGGAAGGGGAGGAAGAATATTTTTGAATAGGCAGTGAGGTGACGTATTAAAACAAGGCATAAACCATATGCACAGGAAGTATACAAAAAAGTGCCAAAGGATGAGAAAAGATGAAAAGCAAAGGAAAGAACAATTGGCTTTGAGTCCAAGGGCCCCACCCAAAACATTAGTCCAAAAAAAGGAAAGATCTAGACCTCCTAATGAAATGAGAGGCCAAACATATAGAATTTTGGGGAGAGCCTCTTTTAGCCACTGATCAGAATGCTCCTCCTTATTGAATATTCTGTCATTGTGCTCTCTCCAAATGCACCAAACAAGCAAAAGAGGAGCAAATCTCAATATTTTCCTATATTGCTTGACGACATACCTACCATGCCATCCAAACAGAAGCTCTTTGATTGACAATGTGAACATGCAAGGGATGCCAAACAGAGATCACAAAAGATCCCACAGCAATAAAGTTTTTGCATGACCAATAAAATATAATAGCAACTCAAAACTGGTCACAATTCAATTTTCACAGAAAAAGGCGATAAAGTGACATTAGTTAAAAGATATATGGTTCATGATAATAGAATACATCTTGCAGTTGGAGATCAATGGAATCAATTTTGAGCTCTAGAGCCACTGGAATAACCAAAATGATAAGAGAACGTTCTTAATTTGATTCTGGAAGTTCCTGTTGACTCAAGTTGATAGGATCAGCTCAAAGGGCAGAATTCAGGCAGAAGACTAAACAACAGGCAGCAACCCAGATCAGTATTTGTTACCACATTCAAACTGGTTCAGACCAGAATTTGTGAAACAATGATCATTCATTCCATGATAGATAGGAAGACAAATCAGTACCCCAAAGGCTTGATTGTGGCTTGGCCGAACTAATTTCTTCAAACATAATGAACAACATTGAGCATCCACAAAAGCTAGTGGAATGTACCAAGATAAATACTGTGTCTGAACAAGGATACCATAATACTTGTAATTAAGTTGAAGATGGGGCAGCATAAAATTTTGGATAAAGCTTAAACACTATAACTTCAACCAGGTTATAAGGGGGTTAAAATAATATTTCTTTAGGCCACTAAAATAAGTTGAATCGGAGGTGGAGGAAGGGAGGGAGACTAGTATTGCAAACAAAAAAAGCAAACCAGAGGGAAGAGCTGCCAGATAAAAACAACAGAGGGCATCCCTGCAATTATCCAAATCTCCACAGAATGTAAGTGTGATAGACCACAATATTCAGAGGAAATTTTGAATTATTAACTAGTGAAGCCCAACTTAAATAAATATAACCAAACAAACAGTTATGAAAACTACAAACAAAGCTTCAAGTATCATACAATAGCACAATGAAAGAACGCTGGTCCCTTACCATCTGCAATACTAAATACTCTTTTAATATCAGAAACAAAATATATTCATCATCGAAGGCTAAGCACAAAGAAGGACAAGCAATCCTTCTAAGGCATATAATTGTTGTCGATCAGAAAGTAGACATGTATATTGCTTCACAGAAACTAAAACCATTCACACAAACTATAGGCATAAGACTAAAAACCTCAAGCTTTTCTAGGTGTTGATCAATGTCAGGAAATGCCTTGGCATATCACTAAATCAACATTGACCACTCAATATATATGGGCAATAAGAATGAATTGCATGCAACTGGTCACATATGAAGAAACAAAAACCACAAACTTTATCTTCACTCCTCTTCACACATCCAAACTTCACCAAGCTCAATAGAAAGTAATCTGAATACCATTAGGAATTTTAAATTTGTTTGCTACTATGGAGGAGCTTATAGTGATAATAATTCTAATATTAAAGAAATTCTCAATGCAATTCATGTGGATACCCTATAGACGTGTCCACAGGCTATGCTTACATTATTCTAGCAGATTTTGATAATTTAGAGATACAGGAAGATGATGATTTGGGAGCTTTAAGTGTTGTCTTTGCAAGCAATAGAAAGAAACGGAGGACCATGTCCTAATCCACTATAATTGGTCAATCCAGTCTTGGTGTTTGGTGTTTTCCTTATTTTGGGTTGGTCTAGGTCCATCCAAAGAAAGCCTCTGACACCCTTATAGGGTGGCAAGGCAAATTTGTAGATCAAAGATGGAAGTTAACACAGAAGATGACCTATTTATGCATGTCACTATTTTGGAGAAAGAAAAGAGATGAAAGAAAAACAAAAAGGAGTTGCTTGGTCAAATTGAAAGTTCTGACCAAACTCTGTCTAAGACAGTTCTTCAAAGTTCTTGCATGCTTGGTCACACAGCTTTGGGGCAGTAGTCAACTAATCCTCACTTGATTAGTAGAGCAGGGAGTAGTTTTTGGGTTTTTCCTCTTTTTCTATGGTAAGTGTTGTATATCTCCTTTATACTAGGGTTGCACCCCATTTTCAATACATATTATAATAGTTGCCAATTTACATTTAGAAAAAAAGGGGTGGGGGAGGGAGGAAAGAAAGAAAGAAAAACAAGGGGGTGGTGGGAGTGGCGTCGGATGAGGATTAATTGGGAGTTTTGGAAAAGCAAGCACCCAAGGCATGGCATCAAAATTTGAAATTTAATCTTTCTTTTCAAGACATTATTAGAACTTCATTAATTTGGCATCAATGCAATGATACTCAACATGATAAAAAAAAAGGAATAAATAAATATGTAAAACATGGACAATTAATAAAAAATAACCAACCAAATTTTGGGGAAAAAAGTCCCCCAATGCATGTCATCCTAAGTAATTTTATATTAAAAAACTTGAATAACATTTCCTAATCTTAAAAATCTCCAAATATTTTCCTAACATTTATTCACCACTTAAACTTTCTCTATATACTTCCCTTTTTTTTTTTTTTTTTTTTGGGGGGGGGGGGAGGGGAGTGCTTCATTTTTTTCTTGAATTTTTTGTTTCTGCTTCCCCAAAAAAGCTCCACATATCCTTCTAATCTAAACTGAAAAAGAGGATTTCATGGCATACTTACTACATCAAGCAAGAGGCCAGATCTTTAACTTCTGAATAACTGGATACACATACACCCGTAGGTGTTAAAGGAGCATTTTAGGTGTGCCTAGGCCCAAGGTGCAACAACCCCTTACCTCACTTGCCAAGGCATGTGCCTTGCCTATTTTCATTCTAGTTTTCTTTTCTAACACAGATTCCTGAAATTTGGGATATATACATTGAAATTTAATATAACTGCATTAAGTTTTTATCAGATAATTTTTTTAAATGCTTGAAAGTTTAATTCATTTTGTCTATTGGACTGAATTGTTGGATCATAGTTTATAAAATTGACATGCACATTAGGTTGCACCTCACTTTGCTCGGGCACGTCCCTTGGGTTGCTTGTGCCTAAGCCTTTGGAAAACAACTATAAGAGTAAGTGTCAAATAGAAAAAAGTTGAATCAGTTACATGGTGCAAACTAACTCATTATTAAAGTGTTTCTAGAAGGCAGTTTATTTAAAATAAATATACATACATACATACATACATACATATATATATAAGGCACTCATGTTAAAAAATAGGCCTGTGATCTAAATAAGATAACCATTTCACCCTCCTAAGTAATTCCATATGACAAAAGTTTAAAGTTTCATGCATAGAACTGGAGGTGTTTATATGCAGATCTCTTTTCTCTTGTTCCCTATCTCTAAGTACAAAGATTTTAAAATCATTTCTCCTCTTGAGAATTCTATATTACAATTTAAAACTTCATGCACACAACTATAGGTATTCATATGGGAATTTTTTTCCTCCTACCTAACCTCTAAATATGGAATTATGGAGGGACCATTTTTCCTCTTAAGAATTGTTTAGAGGCATGATTTTATATCATCCATTTCAGAAGAATCTCCTTCTATAAGACTAATTCAAACTGATAAATTGGCAACCTTATTTAGCTTACAAAGACAAGCCTTAAAGCATATTAGGATTCAAAAAAGAAACTGGGTAATGACTCTTCTAAAATCATTCACCGATTAGTGATTGTCAACTAGGGTTAGATCTAATACAATAGCCTATAAAAAGAAGATGAAGGTGTGTGTCTAAATTCCTAAGCAAAATTTCAACTCTGGATCTTACAAAAAGGCAGTTTGAATGTTACCTTAATTAGGCTACACTACCGATAGCTGCTATGCATCCCATTCTTTTTTTCTTTTTTTCCCACAGAACCAGAATTCCTAAGCTCAGAGAAAATTCTGTCATAGATGAAAACTCAGTTCTTAAGATCATCTAATCATAAGTTCACAAATTGCCTTTGGATGGTTATTAGTGACCAGCTCACATCACCAGTATTCAAGCATCTAACATAGGAAATTTTTTAGATCACCTGACCCCCAGTGTGTGATCAGAAATAAATACATGTGTTGTCGGAAAACATAACAAAAAAACTCCGACACATTCATATAGAAGAAAAAGACTGGCTACTTAGTCATTTTTTGATGTAAATTTCCTGCAAGTATAACTTTGGTCAAAATCAGAAAAGAAACTCTGTGATCATAACTTCGACTAAAATCAAAATAATGCAGCTTATCCCACTGGCAGTGAAAACAGAACAATAGAAAACAGGAACTGTTAATAGGTAAAGGGGACATTCCCAAATATTTTATATCAGAACAGAAATGATGCTCTGCCATTTCAACCAGTCAGATTATGTAACACTCACAAACTCAATGTAAGACAGAAAGGTCTTGAAAGATTAAGAGGCTCTTTAATGTTCCATGGCAATGAAAACCATATGGCTCCATTTCTAATTATGTATAAAGAACAATGGAATTCACATCCATAGGACATCCAGGAATTGGTAAATGAATGCTTGCTAATTATGAAAAGCAGTAAATGTAAGAAAAACAGATTAACCTTTTTTAGTAAGTCTGCATCATCTGTCCTAGCCTTTTTATCATACCCTGGAGGCGGAAATGGAAAGCAGCGAGACATTGCACAGAAATCTTGAATACAGAAAACTAGCACCCTCCACACATAAAATGACTTGAATTACTTTCCAGTTGTACTGTTCCAAAAAGGGAACGGACCAGCAACTATGCTCCTGTCCATGCACCATGACCCCGCATTCATTTCCAGCTTCAATAATCCTCCATAAAGCTATCAGTAAATTTCTAAAGCCACCAAATTTAACTTTCCTTTGCCGCAAATGTTCACTCAGGTCAGTCAAATTTGTCCAATATGTGTTTCAAAACTAAAGCTCCCACACACAGCTAACCACCTTAATCCTCCTTTCCACAATGAGGCAGATTTGTCCAAAATTCAAATTCAAAAGAACTGCTCATCACAGATAGGAGTTGGATCCAACTTGCTGTAATATACTACACTAAACAAGCTCAACGAACCCAGATGCAGGAATCACTATAAAAACACTTGGGTTACGGATTCTGCTCAAACTATGTTAACCCAAAAGGTTTTCTGAGAAACAAAAACGGTCCAGTAAAATCTGATCGTTTGTGTTGCCTTCTAGGCCAATAAAGAACCATCACCTCCCTCTTACAACCAAAACCCAATACCAAAAGCATCCCCTACTGAAAGATCAAACACGCTGAAACCGGAAAAAATCCAGAAATCCTCAACCAAAAACAAGCAATTCGGATTCCCGATCACTGCCTACACAATTCCATAGCTACAGTCCTCTTCCATACCAGAACCAAGAATGTTCACCATCAACGTCTGCAAATTCAATGTCCCAAAATCCAACCTTAGAGCTATCAAAGCTCCCGGCCTTTACTTCCGAAATCAAGAGTCAGGAGTGCACTTGGTTCTTCAATCTAGCTCTGATCGTAACCCTAATTACTCAAAAATTCCCAAAATCGAGAACTACCCAGTAACGATTCCACGAAACCCTAAAAAAATCAAGGAACACAAACGTCAAGCACTAGAAAAGGAAACCCTAATTTGAATTCTCAGAAATCAAAGATTCGAAGAAAAAACAATTTCGAAGGAATAAAGGAGGAGGTAAAAAATGAAAATCTAACGCTTTATATTTGGGAATAGGTATCGATCAAAAGCGAAAAAGAAGGGTGCGGGGAGGGAATCAGCGAATTAGCAGAAAAAGAAATGATTGGGCTTGTGATGTTGCTATACCTTGTCTCTCTACAAAGTGAACATTGTAGAAGGGACAAGATCTCTCTGAGCATCCGAGATTGATTTCACAACAAGGAAGCATTCAAACAAAATTGAAGAATGAGAAGGAGAAGGAGTAGAAGCAGTGATGAGCCTCTCTTCTCTGTGTGCGTTGAGTGTGTCCTGTCTTTCTTCAGACCCTCTCAGTAGGTTTTCCTTCGGAGGTTACACGCGAATCAAAGGGGAAAAAGGGTGAACCGAGTGCGAAACCTCCATATATTGAGAGGGAGTCTAGAGAGAGACTCCCTGCTGGCTTTCCGAGTTTCAAATCCCACGCGCTCATTCTCACTCTCTTCTCTCTCATCAGTCATCAACCACCCATTTTTCACCATTGTTACTGTCCCTCTCCTATGACTTAAAAGTCGTATACGTAAAATTACTAAAATGTCCTAATTTGGGTGAGTAAAAAATCCACCCTCTGGTTTTTCTAATTTTACGTCATCTTTTGAATTTAAAACTAAAAGAAAAGGTTTAGGGTCAACTTGGTCCAACACAAAATTAATGTGAGACCATTCAAACCTCTCAATCTTATCTTTGATTAGATTAAGCTCAAATTTTTTAGATTATGTAAGTCAAATTTAAATTCAGTCCAAGTTAAATTCTCCCAAGATTGTTACATTTATATCAAAATTTAAATAATAAATAATATTCTATTTTAAGCATAGAAAATCGATATTCTCCTTCTTAACTTTTTCTAGCATTATGATTAGATTATTTGAGAACCATTATGATTAAATTACTTTTAATATATAGTGTTTTTGTTAATAGTCTTTTTATTAGAAGCATTTTAAAAATAAATAAATATTTAAATATAAATTTAAAAAAAATGTTTTGATGCTATATTTGGTAATATATTATATAATAAATTTGAAGTAATTGTTAATGAATCAATCCAAATGATTTTCTAAATTTATGAAAATGAAAAAAATTAAATATGTTATCTATTATATTTTGAAATTTGGAACAAGCATTCTTCATTCATAATGTCAAAATAAAACGATGAATGCAGTTTATATTTATCTTTTTCATGAAGTTGGATTTATCAAAATCATCACTTTTATATTGAATTTGTGAAGGTTATGTTTGGTTCCCAAAAAGTACTAAGAAAATGACTTTATTATGTTTGGCAGTCCCATAGAAAATTTAAAGAAAATTAAATATAATTAGAATTAGTTAAACACTTATGCATTTTAAAATCATTTAATATTTATATTTATGAGTTAAAATAAATAAAATTAGTTAAAGTAGTAAATAAAAATAATTTATTGACTTTAACTCTATTTTTTATTATCTATCATTTTTTCTTTATTTCTACTCTTTTTTCTTTTTCTATTTTCTTTCCCTCAAATTTTCCGAGAACCAAACATAGTTGAAAAGAGTTAAGCATAGGCTTCCAATGAGATCTTTTTTATTAGATATAGGATACCTAATATAATAGTTTTTAAAAGTTATAATTACCTAAAAATAATAAAATAATTCAAAAAGTAATAAGAAGGTTTTTGTTTTTTTTAACTTTTTACTGAAAATAATTTTCTTTCAAACTTTAGGTTGTAACTTGTTATAAAGATTTGATCGAATAAAAAAGTCAAAATATTTGACTTTTTTCTAAATGAAAAACATAACATATTGATTTTTCTTTCACTTTTTAAAGTTTAAAATAAATAAAATATTACAAAAATAAATAATTTAATACTATTAAACACTATTTAATTTTAAGTTAATTTAGAATTAAGTATAAAAAACAAACACCACTTAATAAATAAAATATTCCACTTCCCTTATTTTTTTGTAATTACATCCATGCCCACCTCGGTAATTTAATAAAAAGAGGGTAATTGTATAATTTCATAGGATGCATATTATTAAGGTTGTGCAACATATTTATCTAATATTGTTGTAAACTAAAATATATAATAATATTTTAAAAATAATATAAATTAATTAATATAATAATTTTAAAATAGTAAAATGCAAAGTGATAGAGATAAAATTAAATATTATAATTTTTCTTCATCTTAAATATATTTTTATACTTAAATATTATACTTGTTGTATTTAATAAAATTTAAAATATTAATTAATTTTATTATTTAATTTGATATATTAAATATATAAATAAAAATGTTATTAAAATTTTTAATCATATATTTATGACATCACGGGGTTCTTAATTTGGAAAATATTAATAATTTGGATTAAAAATTATATTTAATGTTTGAAAAACAAAGTGGAAATTATCCTTTTTAAATTAGGGAATTTTTTTTTTCTTTAGTAAGAAATATGAATTTGGATTGAAAACTATGGGTGTTGTCCGGTAATTCCGGCGCAATAGTAAAGATAATTTGTGAAGTGTAGGAGAGAGAGGGGGGGCAGAGTAGTACACGCGCTGGAGGAATGGCGTGAGAGTGGGGATGAATGGTAAAGAAGGAGGTGTAGAGTGAGAAGCCATTTGGCTAAGCGCATGTGGGTTGGTCCCCTCGCTATCACTCTGCTAGTGCTGCAGATCCACGTGTCACTACCCCCAACTCAATCTGATTTTGATCTGGCCATACACGTGTCAATCCGCCATTGCCTGCCATGGGCGACTGGCTCTCTTCCTGGTCGTGGGTTCATGCGAGGTCTTGCTGTTCCCGTCAGGCCCCGTGGGATGTTAGCATATCCCAAAGAAGGTGATGAGCATCCTATGGTGACAAGTGGAGTTCAGGTGATGGAATATTGGCTATGACATTTAGTTTGGGGATGTTCCCTTTGTTTCGTCACTCACTCTGGATTCTCGACTTTATTTTTGCTTTGGATGCAATATTTCTGGTTAGGAAATATCTTCCACAGGCATACTTAAAATTGTGAGGTCCACATTTTTCCACGAGGTTGTTAGAAATGTTAGAAATTTTGTTATTTCTCAATATTTTAAGTATTTGGTAATTATTATATGGATTAATTCAGAGTGATTAGTCGCAGAATTCATTCATATAAAATAATTATTTTTATATAAAATTTAGCATAGACTAAAATGAAATTGTTCGTCATTTCCTTCGTATTTATATCACTTATGAAATGAATGAAAAGACAAGGATTTATTTGTGCTTTCCGTCTATACATTCATGATGTGGGATTATTTATTGTAAGGAAACTTTGCAATTAATGGAAGAAATTGTCATTTTTTTTCCCTTTTATTGACTTCATGTCATTGCATTTTCTTTCAAAAATCTAAACCCTATTCTTTTTTTTCAATGAAAAAAGCAACAATAATCCTATTCGATAACATAGAGCATTAGATTAAAAGATATGCAAATTTTGGTTTTAACATTTTTTCCTATTTCAAAGGTGGGTAAGGGATTAGCGACAGAACATTCAACCAATTATTTTTAAATGAGTTTAGTGTTGTTTGCCTATTGGTAGTTGAACTCCCTTTACCTCTTTTCCATTTTTTTAAAAAAATATAATATATATATATATATATATATATATATATATACACACACGCACACACGACCCAATGAATGACAACTTAAGCAACTTCGCGATACTTGCAACATGATATGGTTGGGAGGTTACTCAATACACATACTTTGATGGTCAAGTTAGTGAACAATGAGCAATGGAAAGGAATAGTAGGAGTAGAAGGACACATGATAGAGTTTGAGGGTATCTAGGGTGAGTGAAGAAAAGTGAATGAGGCAAGAGTGAAATATAGAACTTGCTTTTGTTAAAGGATAACAAGGTTTTTATAATTGGCCACCCAACTATGATTTGCTTCAACTATACTAGGTTGGTAGAGTAAGTGTTTTTGAGCCGTGATTGATCGATCCATTCTGGCATGTAATGGTCGCCCATCGTGTCGACCCACATCCTTATTTTTTTCATGTAATTTGTTGAAATATTGAATGAAAGAATTATTTTCTTATACTTCATTTCCTTTTATATTCTATTATTTTAAATTTATTGTTATTTTGATAAAAAAAATTAAAATATAATTTTTTTTATACTATTTTTAAAAACAAAAAACTAACATTTCTATAAATTTTACAATTACAAAATCAATAAATATAAATATAAAAAATAAAAAGTATAATTATTAGAGGTGTATAAAAAATAAAAAGTATAATTATAAGAGGTGTTTAAAGTAACAAAAAGAAATTTTATTTAATAATGAAAAAACTTAAGACAAAATGACTTAAAAAAATTAAATTAAAATTTTTAAGTGGCCCAAGGGCCACGACCTATCAGCGCGACACGACCCCACGACATGACATGACATGGAACAACACGATTAGTCTGTGGGTTTATGGGCTGTGTTGGGCCACCTATTTGGCTTGCATAGGCCAACCTGACCAGACACGATTTTCAAGTGGGTCATGTCGGCCCAACATATTGACCCGTAATGGCCTAGTAAACATTGAGTCGTGCCCATTGGACACCTCTAATAACAAATTTGACTTTGAAAGTGAATATTAAATATTATTATGGAGAAAAAAACCGCATTTCATTGAATTCTAATGTCTAAAAGCTATTACATTAAACTTAATATCATATATGCAGTTTGAAGATACTAAAGGACAAAAAAAAAGGATGATATGTGCACATTTATTTTATTTTATTTTTATATAGTATTTTTTTAGAAATGTTTGTAATTTTATCCTTGAACTTAAGTAGTATACAAAATAATTAAAAAATAACTCATTTATTAGAAAATTAAAAAAATGAGGAAAAGAAAAAGTGGAGAAATAGAGTTATGAAAGGACTTTGAGATGTATGTTTCATTGATTCAAATCTTCCATTTGTAGGAGTTGGGAAAAAGTAGAATTAAATACAATATTTAATTATTTATGGGAAAAACAAAAGTGTTCATGGGTAATTGTGAGGTCATTCACAATTATCCATATACATTTATAACAGCCTTCTTGAATCACCATCACTATTGAAGAAAAATTAGGTAGATATTAATTATTAAAACTACTTCATTAAAAACCTTGTCAGTAAAATTTAATGGGATAAAATCTAGATAAAGGAAAAAAAGGACAATATCCTAACATCCTTTGACAATGCTCTCCCTCATGACAACATGATTATGTTGTCTTTAATAGCTCTATGTTAAAAATTTTGAGTTGTGCATTTTGATTTAATGTACAAACTTCTTGAATGTTGTAGTAGGTAGGGCTTTTGTGAATAAGTCGGCTAAATTTTTGTTTGATCTTACTTGTTGAACATCGATTTAACCATTTTTTTTTTAAGTTGGTGTTTATAGAAGAACTTTGGTGAAATGTGTTGGTTCGATCTCCTTTATTATATCCTCCTTTGATTTGTGCAACACACATAACATTGTCTTCATGTTATATCATTGGATTGTCTTTGATGAAGGATAATTCATAAGACTCTCAAATATACTTGATCATAGATCTTAACCATACACATTCATGACTGGCTTCATGAATTGCAAGTATTTCTTAATAATTAGAGGAAGTGGCTACTGTTGTTTACTTAATTGATCTCTATGATATTGCAACACTCCTACAAGTAAATACATATCTTATCTAAGATCGAGCTTTATAAGGATATGGAAGATATCTTGCATGTACATACCTAATTAATCTCAATTTTGATTCTTTTAAATAATATAAGCTAAAGTAAATTGTTCCAAGAAGGTATCACACTATATGTTTAATCTCATTCTAATGTCTTTTGGTTGGACCAAAATTGTATCCTGCTTGTAAATTGACAGAAAATGTTATGCTTGGTCTAATCTAATTTACAAGATAGATTAGTGCACCAATTGCCCTGAGATATGGTACTTTTAGACCAAATAATTTTTCATTTTCCTTTTTAGGACGAAATGGATTTTTGTTCACTTCAAGTGAATGAACAACCATGATGGAATTGAGTGGATGCAATTTGTTCATACAACAGTGCTTTAAAACTTTCTCTATATTTGCTAATTGATGGACTAACACACTATTTTAAAAATGTTCAATCTATAGGCCAAGATAGTATCTTGTTTTTTTTCTAGATCTTTCATTCCAAATTCCTACAATAAATAATTAGCTATTTTTATGAACTTTTAGGAGTTCTTCAAGAGTTCCTATAAGATTTAAATCATCCACATATACTGCAATTATTGTAAGCCTTGTTTCTGATCTCTTAATGAAAATGCATGGTCAAATTGAATTATTCACATATCCTTTTAATTTTCACTCAAACGATTATAACATATATTCCTATATTGTTTTAATTCATATAGTGATCATTGTAATTTGATTGAATACATGTTACAGGGTTTTAAATTAGTTGTTTTTGACAATTTGAATCCTTTATGGATTTTTATATATATGTTGGTATCTATAGATCCATATAAATAAGTCGTAAAAAAACATCTATGGCATGCATATCTTCTTCAAAGACTATTAAACTTATCAAGTATCGAAATGTGATTGCATCCATTACAAGGGAATACATTTCCTTGTAGTCTACACCAAGTCTTTTTGAGAAACCTTGAGTAATAAGTTATGTTTTATATCTTGTGTTTTCATTATTTTCATTACGTTTTTGCACAAAGGCCCATTTATATCCAATAGGCTTTATGTTTTCAAGTGTTTGAACTACAGGTCCAAATACCTAGTTTTGCTAACGAGTTTAGCTTCGTTTGGATTGCTTCTTTTCATTTTGACTAATAATTTCTCTTTAAACATTCATCCACAATTTGAGGTTCTTGATCTTCATTATTTTTTATGATGTCCATAGCCACTTCAAAAACAAATATATTGTCAATGATAATATTACTAAAGTTCCTTATTTCTCTTACATGATGATTAAAGCCAAAATATGTGTTATAATGACATATATTCAATATGATTTGTGCACCAAAGAATACTCAAATCACCCAACTTGACCTAAATCGATGCCGGGGCCTTAACCGTGAGTTTAACTTGTATTTTGGAGATTTATCTCAGGCTCAAGAGAAGAAAATGATGCAAATTGAATCACTTTAGATTTTGAAAGATCAAGAAAGGGTTAAATGAAGAAATAAACGAGTCAAGACTCATGGACCATGAGGAAAGGCAAGATGGGGATATCATGAGTTTGGGAGATGAGAAATGACCATTATGGAGTAAGAAAGAAGGCAGGCAAACATGAGAAATGAGGCATGAAGTGAGATTCAGCTGTATGGAAATTTGGAACTCAAAATCTAGTGGTAACATGTACTCTAACTTTGAGGACAAATTTGGAGTACTTTCCAAAGTCCATTTCAGGCATAGTATTTATCATTTTGAACCTCGGGAAGTCAGGAGTCCAACGCTTCAAATGGTGTACAAATCAGAGTTGAAATGAAAAAGTTATGACCATTTGAAGACAATTGTACAAAGTTGAAGGGCCATTTTGAAATGATTTCGAAATTCAACTTATGAATTCGAAACCTATTCGAAATGACCCCAATTTCGAAGTCATCCACTGCCACTTTGATGTTTCGCCTCCTCTACCTTGGGAATTGCATATAGGGCACTCCATTTTCCATAAATGGACCCCACACGACTAGAAATCACCATTTGATCATTTTTTAATAATTTTTTAGATAATTATTTTTGTAATAAGTGGCCAATGAGAGTGTGCCACATGTTAGGTAATTGATGATATTATATAAACTCTCTTAGTTCTAGGTTTTAGGGATTTTGGATCTTTTTCTAGAGAAGTGGACATTGAAGGTGGAAAAAAACGAGAACTTTGGTTTGTTTTCTTTATCTTCTTTATTAAATATATTGTTTTTAGTTTCTTTTGATTCAAATTATGGATTTTTACCCTATTATGGATTGTAAATGTGACATCACTCCCATGAGAGGCTAAGAAGCCAAATTGGGGCTTGAAGTATGAAAACCTAAGGGATAATGGGTAAATTATTATAACAATGAGATTAATTATTGGTTGGGTGACAATTTATCAATTTTTTTTTCCTATCCTTGTGAGTTAGTTTAGGGAATGATACAGTAGGTTATTACCTGATACTAGTGATTCTTAGAAATTCTTGATAATTAGTTATCCTTGTCTTCCCTATCGCTATTTGCCCCAAAACAAAGTTATAAGGAGTAGGAAGGGTTAAAAAAGTCAAATCTTAAATTGGTAATAAATCTCATTCATTTGATGGTTGTAGGAATTTGTTTTTTTTTTTTTAAAAAAAATAGGTTTCAGATACAATTTTGAGCTATAGAACTCAAGTTGATTGCGAGCGGCCAAGGATCCCAAAACCTTAAGATTACTTTACTTAAGAAACCCTTGTTCTCTCTATTTCTATACCTTAAGTTGGATTGTGGAAAACCCCAAACTTGAATCAATTGAATTAAAAATCAATATTTGTTTTGTTATTAATTTAGTTTCATTCACTCAATCTCATTTCATAAAAGATAATTCACAAATTGTTTTCACTTTAGGATTTAAACAAAAACAATTCATTTATTCTACTATTGACAATTTCCATAAGCTAGTCCCTGAGGGCGATGCCCAAAGTACTACAAAAGTCATAGTGACTATTTCTCTAGTTTTTGGTACATAAAAGGTTAAGTATTTTGGTACAACAAAGAAGTTCGATCACATGACTTATTAAGATCTCTTCAATTCTAGGTACCTGTATTTAGTTAAGGGACAATTATTTAATTTGTACATTTTTAGGAGCTACCTATTTATCAAGTTAGGTTTCATCATTCATTTTTGTTAACATTTTCATATTGTAAGCTCTTTAAGAGTAACAAACTTTTCATATGTTGTTTTTTGTGTTTTTTTTTTTGAACTGTATCCTTTGAGCCAATAGGTCTACCATTCTCTAGGAGTGTTTTAGATTCACTTTCCATGATATTCTACAATTGTCCCAAAAGGACATCAATACGTGTTAAGGTATTCACAATCGGTATATGTGACTTTGTCACTTTCATTGTACATGTAAAGGCATCAAGTAACTGATTTGCAAGTCCTAGCAAATGAATAATCTTGTAAACTTTTAGTTCACATTACCTTATATGGGGGTCAAGATGAGACAATGAGGTTACGTTTCATATAATGTCTCATAATTTTTCAAGAATTGACTTGCCTCCCTATAATGGTAGGAAAACATTTTATCAAAATGACAATCCACAAAGCAAATAGTAAAAACATCACCTGTTAAAGGTTTAAGATAGCAGATAATGGATAAAGAATTAAAGACAACATATATACCAAGTTTGCATTAAGAACTTAACTTAGAACGTTGCGATTGAGCAATGGGAACATAAACAACACAACCGAAAATATGTAAATGTGAGACATTTGGTTGGTAACCTAAAACAAACTGTAAAGGTGAGAATTTATGATTAGTTATAGGGCAAATTTGAATTAAAGTTACAACATGGAGGATAGTTGTCCCTAATAAGACAAAGACAATTTTGTTTTCAAGAGTAATGGTTTAACAACCAATTGCAAACACTTAATAAGAGATTTAACTAATCCATTATGAGTATGAGTATGAGTAATAAAATGCTAAACATCAATACTAACTGACATACAATAATCAAAGAATGTTTGAGAGGATAATTTATCAGCATTGCCATCAAGAAATTGTGCCTTAAGTCAAATTATTTGTACAAGTAACCTAGTAAAGACAACTTTTCGAGTTGAAAGAAGACAAACATGAGACCAACAAGTTGAGACATTAATTAAAACCATAAAATAACGGAATAGTCTACTAGGTAGATGAATAGACCCATAAATGTCTCCTTGAATGTGTTTTGGAAAAGTTAGGCATTTAGATATAACCTTGGTAATCGATGGTTTAATATTTAATTTGCCTTATGAGCAGCCAATACAATTATAATCATTGGATATCAGAATATTCTCATTCTCTAAGGGATACTCAAAAAAATTGTTGATGATACGATGCATCATAGAGAATCCCAAGTGACCAAAATGTTCATTCCAAAGTGTAAAAGTTTTTGAGTCATAAACTTTTGTTTCATGACAACACATGATTCAATAGGTCTGATAATTATCTTATACAACCCATATGAGTAAGAAGGAAGTTTTTCCAAGATACATTTTTTTCTAAGAAATGACCAAAGTAATGAGAAGATGTTCATTATTACCATTATTCATAGTATCAATATGATATCCATTTCGGTAGATATCTTTGAAAGTAAGTAGAGTTCAATTAGATTTAGCAGAATAAATGATGTAGAATTAAGTTCCACTAGGTAAAAGAATAGTTGCTCTTCTAAAGCCTTGAATAAGGTCAACAAGACTTGATGTGGTATTAATATTAGACTTAGCTAATATTAAGTTGGAAAAATATTTTTTATCATGAAAGATTGTGTGTTGTGGCACAATTTGCAAGATACTAAATTAGATGTCATCTAATTTATCAAGGTGTGAGAAGGATCCATATATTTTCAAATATAAATAACGAAAAAAAATATATATGAAATGAACATATGTAAAAGTAAAATGTGAAATAAACATAGTAAAAAATAGGATAACATAGTAACAAAAAAAAAACGTAGTATTAAATATGAACATAATATTTAATCATAATACACATTTCCATTACCAATTAAATGGTTAATTTTTCCACTATGATTCTAAAAAAGGTTTGAAACATCTATATGGGTTAACTCCACTATGCCATCACCATCAATGAAGTTCATTTCAACCTATTTCCTTTTTCTTTTTATTGAGACTTGATAAATGTTAACCAAATGTTTTGAAGTAAAATAGGTATGTGACTAGTGTCCTTTCCTAAAGCATTCATTCTCACAAGTATGTTTGCCTTGTGGTTTTATCCCCATTTTAGGTTATGCCTTTGAATTATTCTACCTTTGGTTGTTTGAATTATTTTTTCTATTCTGTAAATAACTATAACCATTGTGGTGTCAAGAATTGTGTCTACCATGACCATGTGCTTGGCCTTAGCCTCATCCATGCCCATGTTCACCGCATATTCGAAATTTAGAATGGATGTGACATTTGCTTTAGACAATGACACAGACCTGATAAGATGAGACTAATGAGTTTTTTCTTTTTTAGTAAAAGTTCATGATTTTATTTAGCCACAAGAAGACTGTAAACCCTCCATTTTGTCCTCTTAGCACGTCTTATAAGGTATTTGTCCCGTATTTTACAGCAATTCCCTAGTGGCCCATTACTACTCGTGTAACCTATCTTTTCTAAGCCACCTTGGGGAATTTGGTTGAGGGATTTATCTAACTCTATTGTGACTCTTGGCAGCCCTAGTTTAAACTTAGGCCCATTTAGGCCCACTAGGCACTTTAGGCCCATTAGGCACCACCATAGGCCCACTTAGACACCTCAGGCCCACTTAGGCACCTTAGTGTCACGGACTTAGTCGTTCACTAAGCTCGTGCGGCACTTAGACAAGCCAAGACGCTTGATCTTGCTAAGTCAGCCTTGCTCCTCAATGCCTAGCTCGTTCGACTAAGACACTCGCGACTCAAAAGCTTAAGAAACTTGGTAGGCAACTCCTTAAAGAATGAAAGCTCTTATTAACTTAAGAAAGCCTTTACAAGTGCTTGGATGCTCACTTGCTTGGTTAGGAAGTGATTTGGGTGGTGCCTTGGCCAAATGAGGCCCTCACCTATTTATAGGCACCAAGGGAACTCTCTAGAACCTTGGAGGGTTCCTTACAAATCAAGAATATTCTAGAACATCCTACCATATTCTATGTACAACCCTATGTACAAGAATATACAAGAGATTCCTAGAAGTCTCTAAAAAGCCTTGGACTCCTCTCATGCCTTCCACCATAGTGTAGAGATGTGTGGAGATCTCTAGGCTTCTCTAGAACCTTCCACACTCTTCCCACCAATGGCTTGGTGTAGATGGCTCCAAGAGTCTCCAGAAGCTTCCTTCTTCCTATATAAGCCCATGGGGAGGGTCATTTGAAGCATCTTGTGACATTAGGGTCACTTAGACACCTCAGGCCCACTTAGGCACCCTAGGCCCGCTTAGGCACCTTAGGCCCATTAGGCGCCACCCTAGGCCCACTTAGGTTACTTTTTAGGTAATTCTTGCATATTTGCATGATTGGTATGGATTGCATTTTTTGTATGACTTGTTCAACTCATTTATTATAAAGTTGCATGACTGGACTTTTTATTATTTTATTTTTATTTATTTTATTTATTATCTCGTATATTTATTCCTCTATTTTATTTTCCTATTATTTTGTCACTTTTCTATAATGCTTGTTTTTACTTATCTATGTTAATTTAATAATTTTGTTTAATTATCTTATTAGTACTATTATTATTATCATTATTGTTACTACTATTTTATTATTATTATCATCATTATCACTATTATTATTACTGTTATTATTATTTATGTTCACTTTTATTATGATTATTATTATTATTCTATTTAATTTATTTGATTTTAAAATTTGTAGGTAAGTTCACCAATGGAAAGATTGGAAGAAATCATGTGGAGCTGCATCTTGGAGGAATATTTAGAGTGCATATATTGGGAATGGAAGTTGGACATAAGAGCAAATTCAAGGTCGGATATGAGCTGATTTGGATTATTGGAGAACCAATCCAGGTGTAGGTCGGGTTGGCAAATCCTTAGAGAATTGACTTGATGGTTAAGAGTATTCCAATTTCTGTGGGGCACATGGCGATCCGTAGGTGCACTGTTCATTGTTTTGGTGTCATTCTCAAGTTGGTGGAGTCAACAGGACGTGTATATGAATAAAATGGTGTGAACCGCTACAAGATCAACAATTCCATGAGTTTGGGCTTCTATTGCTGACATAAAAACATCACTTTCCAGGTCTTCGGATACAACCCATAAGGGTTTGCCCGTTCTTTGTACATAAACCTATGTGATGATTTCGCGCAGTTTCAGTAGTTCTTCCGCTTCCATGACAAATTCTTCAGCTTGTGCCTCATAAAAAGCGGCAGCTGGTTGATGGATCATTACCCTGATGATATAACAGAATAAATGATTTCTCTATCTCATACGATGAGTCGAAGAGAAGAGATAAAGAATAACAAGAAAAAAAATATATAACTGAACAACCATACATGCATGTTTTGCGAATTGCATACGACTCTACAATGGAATTGACTTTTACCTGTCATCGAAAAATGTAGGATCTGTCAGATCCAGATCGGTAAATGATCCAATTATCACCCTTCCTTTCGAAGAAGTTATGAAAGTGGGGAAATGAATCTAGTGATAGAGCATCATTTTTTTTTTATGAAAGAAAAATTTCCATAATTAGTTTTAGCAATGAAAAAAAGCTGATGTAGCGTGCATATAGAAGGGGTGTGAGGCCGTGTTCAAAGAGAAGTGATTGAAAAAAAAATAAATTAAAAAGAAATAAAGGAAATGAGCCGAGGGGCCTGCTGTTCCTTCCATTATCATGGTTGGAGAGAAAAGCTGAATAAGGGGATTGATAAGAGATTAAAAAAGAAAAAAAAAAGAGGAAGGGGTCGGTTTTGGAAAAATAAAAAAAGGAAAGGGTCGATTTTTAAGAAAAGGATAGAGGAGGTTGTCGTTTGGGATGAGTAAGATAGTTTTACAGAGGGAGGAGGTTGTCGTTTTAGAGGGAGAGAGAGTTTTACAGAGGAAGGAGGTTGCCGTTTTGGAGGGAGAGAGAGTTTTATAGAGGGAGGAGGCTACTATTTTGGATCAAGAAAGAAAGTTTTGAGAGCGTGAGAAGGGCTGTTGGAAGGGACTGAGAGAGAAAGTTTTGAGAGTGTGAGAAGGGTTGTTTTAGGGGATAAAAAAATAGAGTTTTTAAGAGCGGAGAGAGATTGTTTGAAGGGATCGGTGCAGAGAGTTTTTGAGAGCAGAGAGAGGCTGTTTGATGGGATCGAAAAAAAGAGAGTGGAGAGAGTGGATGGAGGCTGTTTAAAAGGATTAGTGCAGGTAGTTTTTGAGAGCGGAGATATGTTGTTTGAAGACATCGGTGCAGGGAGTTTTTGCGGAGAGAGACTGTTTGAAGGAATCAATATAGGGAGTTTTTGAGAGCAGAGAGAGACTGTTTGAAGGGATCAGTGATGGGAGATTTGAGAGCAAAGAAGTGGCTATTTGAAGGGATTAGCAAGGAGTTCTTGATAGCGGAGAAAGATGGTTGTTTGAAGGGATCAACAGGGAGTTTTCAAAGCGATGGGAGACAACATTTGAACTCACCAATGGAACCATCTGGACAGCAACCCATCCATCCACACATCCTTGAAAATGTATTGGTTGAGGAACAAAAAATTCTATTATTTCCCATCAACCAACACGCCATTGTTCCCGAGCACCATTGGAGAAGTGAAAACAGCTACACACCACCAAGTTGTTTGGTAAGCCGGCTAGGTGAGTCATTCGTTTTTTTTTATATGCATGGATTTTCAGTAAAGTCAAAAGTTTGATTAGTTTTTTCAAGTGGAATTATTATTATATTGGGTGGTTTGACTTATATTATTGGCTCCAACATGTACTCGTTTTAATATGGCAGCATAATCTCACGTTTTGTTTAACTTTTGATTTATTACATTAAAGATTAGAGTTGTGTTTAGGGTTAGTTTTGGTATATTATATTAAATTCATAAAATATTATGCAGTTTTACTTTTGAAAAAAAAAATAGTTTGATCTTTATTTAGTTTAGTTGTGATTCATTTAATTATTAATTGTTTATTTATTTATTTGCTACTAATTTAATGCTTTATAACTTATTTATTTATTAATAAGATTGAACCTATGGGTTAAAAATTCAGTTTAAAAAAAAAAAAAAATTTGTTGTAGGTGGTTTGAATTGCCTTTAGGTTGGATTAAAATTTTAGTTTGTTGAAATGATTGATTTTTATGTGTTAAGTATTAGATTTTAAACTTGCCTTAATTAGTGTTAAAAATGTTTGTTAAACTTAAATTTTATTTTAGTAACATAAGTTTATTAAAAAAAAATAATTTTATATGTGTTATCAACTTAAAAAAAAAAAGAAGATTGAACCATGAGTTCATATTTCGTTTCATTCATATTTATTTATTTATGTGTTATCAACTTATCTATTTGATTATGAGTTTAATTTTATAGGTTAGAAATTTAGTTTTAAAATTTGTTTTGGGTAGTTTTATAATTTAATTTTTGGTTAAGGTAAAATTTTAGTTTGTTGAAATAATTGATCTTAGGTGTTAAATATTTTGATTTTTGAATTTGCCTTAGTGTTTAATTCATTTTGAGCTTAGATTTCAATTTAATAATGTAAATTCATTTAAGAAGCTGATTCCATGAACTCATATTTTGTTTTAGTTTGCTTTCATTTCATTTGATTCATTTTAATTGTTTTAGGCGTTTTTTATAATTCTAAGTTATTAATAAAATCCACATTTAGAAGGTGCCTTGCTTAGTTTACTCTAATTCTCACTCATCTATTTAGTTCAAGTATTTTTTTTGTAATATTAGCTCACTAATAAAATTAATTCTATGATTGACAATTCATATTTGCCCTGATTTAGTTTGGTCTATTATAATCAATCTAGATGCGTTTGTGTGTTTAATCGATCACATGCTAATTAGTTATTAATACTCTTAATTGATATGTTTCTTGAATATTAGTCATTACTTTAATTGATTAAAGTTTGAATAGTTTATTGCTTAGGTAGTCTCTGGTAAAATTTACTTTTTAGAGGCCGTCGGAAAATAATGAAGATTGGCCTCCATTCACACCATTTCAGTTTGCTTGGTTGCCAAAAATTTTACTTTGTGATTTTGTTTCCGTTTGTTTTGCTTGGTATTCTATTTCTCATACATTTTATTATTCTCAAATTAATTTCTCTTATGTTAAAATATAATGCTTTTCTCAAAAGATCTCTTTAAAAATCTATTTCAAAAACTCATTTAGAGTCCTTAGAATCAAAATCTCATTTTCTAAAATAATATGCAATCATCTTTTAATTGGTTCGCATCTTTCTCGGTTTTCAATGAAAATTTTGGTTTTGAATAAAACACAAATCAAAGCTTGTGTTCCCAAATAAATAGGATGATTCTAGGCTAGATTTGTGTATACCAATTGGGGAATTGGTGAAACCCCTACATAAGAAATTTTTTCAAAACTTTTCCTTGCTGCTAGTTTTCACTCAACCATTAACCCTTTAGTTTTACAATTCGTTTTAGCAACTTCAAAATGCTCTTAAAAAAAAAAATCAAAACTTGTATGACTTTTCTCACTTCTTGAGCTTGAATTTAAAGTTTCGTTTGAGTTAAAAAAGCATTCTGGAATAGAAGATTAAACAAGTATTTAGGGGGGCTCCATTTTCATCCAGTTTTGGACATCTGAGACCTTTTTGCAAAAATAAAATACCGGACGACTTTTTAAATTTGATTCAATATTTTTTCTCAATTCTAAGCTTCTTGAAATTGATATTAGACACATAAAATATTAAAAAACATGCCTTTTTGAGGGAGATATGATTTTTCAAAGTCGTACGTACTACACATGCTAAATTCTGGACATCTGATTACCTTGAGTGTTTTAAAAATATTTTGAGTACTATCCAACCCTGGATTCATTTTTTTATGTGATATAGATACTTTGAAATATGTGTGTGATTTTTGTGTATGATTTTATGTGATCATTTATTATTTTTTTAAAATCTGTTTATGCATGTCATTTCTTCTTGTCTAATCTAGACTTTGTAGAGCCTTCAGGTGTCTTTGTTGCAACCTGTCCTTTGAATGAGAGTTTGACTTTCGGTATGTTGATCTAGATGTGTAAGAGTTGTTTTTTGAAAATTTTTTCATAATTAAATTCCACTCTAAGCCATTTTTTAGAATTCATTTTTTTTATGCTTCATTTTCTAATTACATGTTGTTGATCTTGTACATTGCTTGCTTTGGTTATTTATTTTTGGAGTCATTTGACTTACCTTGACTCAATTTTGGATTTGGTACTGTATATTAGACATAATGAATGTGTTATATAATTCATACTTGTCCTAATCACTCTAGCATTTTTGGAGGAATTTTATAAATTATGCACGCTATCCAGGTACACTCTCTATCACTTACTTTTCGAAATTTTATGAACATGCATGTTATTGTAAATTTCATTTATGCTTGATGTGATCCTTAGGTGCTTAGATTTATGCTTTGATTTGCTTGGATAAAACACATGTTGTGTACTATATTTCCAAACTAACCATTGATGTTTTATGATAGCACTTAAGAAGTGGTCCAGGTACGCATCCTAACTCTTCTTTATGAGTATGATTGGTTTTTCTTGTTTGGCATGCTAGTTTTGAAATCACCTTAGCCTACTTAGGTACCCTCAACTAATCAATTGATTGCCACTAGTCAGTAGAGACTTTTGTAGGACTTAGAGGGGTGTTACCCCTTAGAGGTACCTTCCCAATAGGTAACCTAATCCCCGGGCCTAAACTCGAGTTTTCGAGACATGCTTTTCCAAAAATGTGGAGTCCTTTTTTTAGGGTTTTATTTTTCCTTTAAAATAAAATAAAATAAGTGGCGATTCCGACTTTTCTAAAACAAATTTTTCACAAATAAAAGCGAGTCTCGCTGATCGAGTGGGGGCACACGTGAAAAATGCGGGTCTACGAATTGGCGAATTTGTTGGGGATTTTGAGGATCAAGCTTGAACACTAGTTGAGGAAAATGTGGCGTTTAGTTGGCCGATTAGAGAATACCCCATTCTTTTTCACAGGCAAGGTGATTCAGTTTGTTTGCTTGATTGGTTTGCTATCTTAACATGCCTCTATTCTTGCTTATCTTGCATGATCACTTGATTGCTTTGTTCACTTCAACATGATTCACTCTCAGATATGCTAGATAGGACTTTGTTCGTATGATACCTATATGCTTGGTATGACTGCTTGTTGCATGACAACGCTTGCTCTTGCATGATTGTATGGTTGTTTGTCTCTATTCACTATCCCGTTTTAGATCTTAGGTGTTTCAGATGCACCCACATCCTTCACTACACTTTAGATTATCCCTGAGTGTTGAGAGATGGGAGAGCCTTCACCATTAAGAAACCCCTTGGGAAAACGAGGAAGTGCATGTGTGGAGGTGATGACCACCTTGCATGGAAGCACCTTGTCTCCTTAGAGGCGTGCAGAGGGTTGCATACCGCCGGAGGATATGATCGCTTCTGCTAGGGATCCTTTAACTCACCTATTTTTATCTTATAGAACCACCTCAATCTTGTAGGTTAGCCTAGACCCAATTAGGATTTCATTCCTACACGTGGGTGCATCTGTGGACCTTCAGAGCTGCCTTGGTTACAATTGGGTTCCTTTCTATAGTCTCATTTTGGTATGATCATATACGAGTATCAATTTGAGTATACATGAGCTATATGCTTGATTACCTTTTAATCGGTTCCTATAGAGCTACCCTTGTACAACGTCTCATCTAGTGTTTCCGTGTTTATAGGAGTATTTTTGGTGCCCAGTCTGGATTTGCCTTCGTGCACTAGAGTTAGAGGCAGGTTGACCAGAGTATCAGATCAGCCAGACCAGAGAGATATGGACTCCCAGGTAGTCACTGTTAACCAGTTTGCCGTGGCCATGACTTCAATTCAGGAGGCTATAGCCGGTCTCAGCCAGAGGATGGATGGGCAGCAGACCCCATTGGTCCAGCCTCAGGATAGCGCACAGTATGACTTTACGACACCACCACTCCCTCCACCTAGTTAGTCGGTTCGACACCCTGCACCGTATGTTTTACATAGTCAGACAGATGCTACCCCACTTCCTATCATAGCACCCATTCAGGCCTCAGAGGATGCACATGCTTGTATAGATAGACTAGAGCAGAGGATGAGACAGATGAGTATTTCGGATGGAGCTATCAATTGGGATGACTTTGATAGAGCACCGGTGGCCAGTTTACCGTCCCATTTCAGGATGCCAGAGATTGAGAGGTATACGGGCATAGGTTGCCCTAAGATTCATTTGAGGCTATACAATAGTGTGATGAGGGCCCACGGTTTGGATGAGGCCTACTTGATTATGCTTTTTCCCATGTCCTTGAGTGGTGCAACACAACGTTGGTTTGCTTCTTTAGATGCTTCACACTGTAGGACTTGGGATGATTTGGCCCAAGAGTTTTTGAGATAGTTTGCTTTTAACATTGTCATTGACATCTCAAGGAAAGAGATAGAGGCCTTGAGATAGGGACCGAAGGAGTCGGTGACTTCGTTTATCTCCCGATGGAGGGACAAGATTGCACAGATTGTCGATCGTCCTTAAGAGAAAGACCAGATTAGTATGATTTTGAGGAGCTTAAAGCCCAAATTTGCCAAACATTTGATGGGATTTCCTCATACGGATTTTGGATTCTTGGTACATGCTCTGTATGGTATAGAGGAGGGCATTGCTAGAGGATTATGGCCCGAGTCTTCCCCTTTTGACTCAAAGAGGAAGAAGCCCTCAGGAGGACAGAGACCGAGAGATGTGGGTACTATCAGTTCAGTAGGATCGAGATCTCCCAGGCGCTATCAAACATTTGGGCAGACTTTAGGAGCTTATTACCCACAACGTTATGTTCAGTATAGACCGTCTAGACCTATGACTCTCACATACCTACATCCGACCCTATAGCCTGTTTTTTCTGCACATGTCTTAGAGAGCCTCACGGACTGCTATTCCTCGTGCACAGAGGCCAAAACGACAGTTCTTTCAACTAGGTATGCCCTTGATTTGAGCTTTCCAGAAGCTCATGGATGGTGGTTTGCTGACTCGGTTAGCTCTTAGGCCTGTACCCTATCTCGTGCCACCATAGTTCAGGATGGACCTTCATTGTGCTTACCATCAGGGTCCAGGACATGACACTAATCATTGCTCTGCTCTGAGACATGCTATATAGGGCTTGATAGACCAGGGTTTGGTTAACTTGGGGCAGCCAAGTGTAACCATGAACCCTCTACCGATTCACTTTACGCATGCAGTGCCACCACCCTCGGGCGGTATCAATCACATAGATTTTGTAGAGGATGACAATACACACATGTTGAGTTGGGATGATGGATTGCCATAGCCGATTGTTTTAGATGATGATTATGAGGTTGACACAATGGGTTCTCAGACTTCTACACCGTTTAGTTTGATTTCAAATTGGGTACCGTTTGAGTTGACTCCTACTGCACCGTCGGCTATGACACGTCAGGGCCCGTCCGTCCCATTTATCCTACGATAAGATGATGATGATGATGATTTGGAGGAGAGAGATGTACAGATTCTGACCCGTAGTGGGAAAGTAGCTCAGCCCCTACCTCTAGTAGCCAGACCATTTGATGGCGCAGTCTCTCATGAGGAGGTTAGGAGAGAGGATGATGAAATACTGAGGCAGTTATAGAGTACACATGCTCGTATATCTATCTGGAGTTTGCTAGCATCTTATAGTACTCATAGAAATGCATTGATTCGGGCTTTGAGTCAAATCTATGTGGAGACCACCACTACCCCGGAGGAGTTGATTCATATGATGATGGTCGATAGGGCCACATGTTTGTGTTTTCAGATGATGACTTTCCACTAGAGGGTTCAAACCATACACGCCCTTTATATATTACAGTTGGTTGTTCAGGCCACAGAGTTCCATCCGTCCTATTGGACAATGGCTCGACCTTGAACGTCTGCCCATTGGCTACTGCCATCGCCCTTGGTTATGCACCTTCATACTTTGGTCCCTCTACACAGACGGTCAAAGCATATGACAGTACTAAGAGGGAGGTCATCCGTACTTTGATGATAGAGTTGTTGATTGGTCCGACTACATTCCCTATACTATTCCAGGTTTTGAGGATTCCCAGATCTTTTAACCTACTTCTGGGCCGACCTTGGATTCATAGACCTGGGGCTATTCCATCTTCCCTTCATCAGAAGGTGAAGTTTATACATGGCAGATAGGTCATCACAAAATAGTCTCCTAGAAATATGTTTGCCTCCTCCGAGCCAGTGTTTCAAACTAGTCATAGTGAGGATGACCTATTTTTAACCGAGTTTACATTTGATGAGGTGCAGACTCTTGAGGTTGGGGACTTTTGCAGAGATCTCTAACTATGTCATTTGATCAGCATAGTAGTATGGTGGTACTCAACATGATGAGGGGTATGTCTTTTATGCCTGGTTTGGGGTTGGGACGACGTCAACATGGACCCATGGAGTTTGTGGCTATTGTCGATCATGATACACTATTTGGGCTTGGGTTTGTTCCTAGAGAGGTTGACTATAGGTACATGGCGCATCTGCACCGGGAGAGAGTGAGAGCTCGTCTGACTTGCACACCATTCGATTATCTTGTGTCCAGCTGGTGCTCCTTGATTGAGGGATTAATCAACAAAATTTATAACCTATTATACCATATACTAGGGTAGCAAAGACAAAGCTACTATAGCATAGTGGCTTTAGGATCGTTCACTGGGATGGGTTTTCACTTCACAAATGATATTATTTCAAAGCTGAATTGGTGCCTTTTCATTTCAAGGTTAGCTTTAAAAGAAAACATAAAGACGTTTGAATGAAAAAGGTTTGGTTTTAAGCTAACCAAAAGTAGTAATTGATTTTACTTACTAAGAAAAGTGTTTCTTGGAGTTTAGATCACTGGGCTCAGATTCCTCATACAAAAAGGGAGTTCCGGTCACTTGTTTCTTTTCCTCGCATTAGAGAATTAACATATAGTTCCTTCTCCAACCGGTGTTGTACAGATGCTTCCCATTAATGGGTTCAAACACTAAATCCCTCTCACTGATGCAACTTGCAATGGCTCATACCTCTCACCTAGCACTTGCCATTCAAGGTGATCTTTAACCTTGGATTTCCCTTCACAAGCTCGCAAGAGATAACTAATGGATGTCTCCTTAGAGTCCAAAAGCTTACCAAGTGTTGGCAATTCTAGAAAATCCTACCTTCAAGTCACCTCCCAAAGGCTCGCAAGGGGTAAACTAATGCATCTCCATGGATGGAGATCACTTGCCTTACCAAGTGTTGGCCCAGGTGATTTAAAGGAGTTTTAAGTTAACTAAAAAGATAAAAACCATCAACGGGTCACACTTTCTCTTCATTAAAAACTAAAACAACAAAACTTCCAATTTATGCCTGAGGAAACTTACCCGGTTACCTTAGCTCCAAGAGACAAAGAGCCTAGCCTCTCATCCTCTGAGAAAACATCTCAGAGAATGTTTGGCTAGCAAGAAAATGAAAATGAAAGAGAAAATAAGAATATAAAGAAGAAACAGAGCAAGTGCTCTGTTCGTCAATTTCACATATATTATATGATGGATTATATGGAACCCCCAGAACAGGCTCCTCGGGCTCCCTTTTAAACCAAAAATTACACTTACAGCTATTACATGATATTTTGCCAAATTCCCAACTTAAAAGCTAAGGAAAACTATCATTGGTGACTTACAAGGAGAATTTGGGCATTTAGGCAACAAAAATCTAATGAAAAATATCTCCAAGTGTCGGTTACAAATATCGGGAAGCACTCAGGACCACTTCGCAGGTGACAAGTGAGGTCTGCGAGATTTCGCAGGTGCACAAGAAGAGCTGCGAAATTTCCTCATAGCAACCAGCTGATTCAACACCTTTGCAAAGCGGACTTCCATCTTGAGGTGTTTGGCTTCCATCGCGGCGTGAAGCTTCAGGAGAAATCCATGGCACTGTGCAAAAAGGCTGCGAAATCACTTCGTAACAAAATGGTGATTTCGCAGCACTTTTCTGAAGCCTTCCTTCAGCTTGGAGCAGTTGTCTTCCAAAGGCTGTAACTTCCTCATTTCAGCTCCAAATCGTGTACCGTTTGAAGCATTGGATTCTTGACTTCCTGAGCTTTGAAATGGTATATAACATGTAGAAAATGGACTTCGGGAAGTGCTCCAAAAGTGCTAAAGAAGACTGCAGCTGCTGTCCTCTGTTTTCTTCTTTGCTTTTCTCCTCTTTGCTTCTCTCCTTGCATACTTTGAACGACTTTGGCAAAGGGCTATGGAGCTCCAAATCTTGGTTCTTCATGAATTTGAGCTCTTCATTGATTTGCCATGGATTCCAAATAACTCTCCTCAATCTCATAATGCTTTGGTGATCAAAATACTAACAAAAACACCAAAACTTACACATTTTGATTAGAATTGATTGAAAGGGGCCTTAACATGCTAATTGGGTTAAAAGGCACTAACTACTACTCAAAAGTGTTTAAAATGATTATTTATAAGCTATCAAATAGCACTTTTTGAGTAGTAATCAGGGAGCGTCCGAATTTGTGGACCCATATATTTCATTTGACATTTTATCGGGATTCATTTCCCGCTCTAACGATGTTTATGATTCCGTATGTATGGATTTGAGTATTTTCGAGTATTTTCTTGTTTTTTGTGATAGTATTTATATATCTGCACCCTACTCAGTCACTCCATAGATACTTGATATAGATGATGAGATTGCGCAACCTGATTCAGATAGAGACTCTTTTGATCATGACTCAGATCCCATAGATGAGAGAGTTTCACCTGCTACAGGGGATGTTGAGACTATTGATTTTGACATAGAGGATTAGCTCAGAGAGCTGAAAATTGGTTCACCTCTGTCTACAGATGAGAGGGATATACTTATTCATTTACTCAGGTCATACTTGGATGTTTTTGCATGGTCTTATGAGGACATGCCAGGTTTGGATCCCTTTATAGTCTAACACCATTTGCCTATCTTGCCATATGTCAGACCCGTTAAGCAGAAATTGAGGCGATTGCACCCACGTTGGAGTCACAGGTGAAAGAGGAAATTGAGAAGCAACTCAGTGTTGGATTTATATAAGTGGTTGAGTATCCAGAGTGGTTGGCTAATGTCGTCCTTGTTCCCAAAAAGGATGGCAAAGTTAGAGTTTGTGTTGATTTTAGAGACCTTAATAAAGCTAGCCCTAAGGATGATTTTCCTCTCCCACACATCGATCTGTTAGTTGATAGCACTACAGGTCATTCGATGTTGTCTTTCATGGATGGATTTTCAAGGTATAATAAGATTCTAATGGCCCCAGAGGATATGGAGAAGACAACCTTCATTACCGAATGGGGTACCTACTGATACAGAGTTATGCCATTTGGGTTGAAGAATGCAGGAGCTAATTATTAGAGCTGCTACCACTTTGTTTAATGACACGATGTATAGGGATGTGGAAGTTTATGTGGATGATATGATTGTGAAATCCCGAAGCAGAGCAGATCACCTAGCGGCTCTAGAGAGATTCTTCGAGAGGATTCAGAAATTCATATTGAGGCCGAATCCCAAGAAGTGCACCTTTGGAGTGACTTCTGGGAAATTGTTAGGCCATATGGTCAGTGAGTGGGGCGTGGAGGTCGACCTAGATAAGATCAAATCCATACTTGACATGCCTGTGCCAAGAACTGAGAAAGAGATCAGGGGTTTTCTGGGCAGGTTATAGTATATTGATCGTTTCATAGCCAGATTGACAGACATATGTGAGCCCATATTTCGTCTTTTTAGGAAGAATCAGACAATAGTTTGGAATGATGATTGCCAAATTGCATTTGAAAAGATTAAGGAGTACTTGCTTTCTCTCCCTGTTTTAACGCCTCCTATGCTAAGAAGTCCACTTCTTTTGTATTTGTCGATTTCAAACATGGCCTTGGGATGTATGCTAGCTCAGCATGATGACTCAGGGAAAGAGCGAGCTATTTACTATCTGAGTAAGAGGATGTTGGAGTATGAGATGAGATATGTTATGATTAAGTGTCTCTGCTTAGCGTTAGTTTGGGCCACCAAGAGATTGAGGCATTACATGACTAAGTATTCAGTGTGTTTGATTTCTCGACTAGATCCATTGAGGTATTTGTTTGACAGACCCGCATTGAATGGTAGATTGATAAGATGGCTTGCACTTTTGACAGAGTTTGATGTTTAGTATGTTTCTCATAAGTCTATTAAGGGAAGTATCGTCTCCGATCACTTAGCCTCATTACCGATATCTGAGGGTAGACCAGTTGATGATGATTTCCCAGATGAGGAGTTCATTGCTATGACTAGCTTATCAAGTTGACACATGTACTTTGATGGTGCAACCAACCAATCAGGATTTGGGATAGGCGTTTTGCTGATATCCTCTCAGGGTGATCATATTCCAAGGTCAGTTTGTTTGATGTTATCTGATTGACATCCTACCACGAACAACATAGTTGAGTATGAAGCTTGTATCCTTGCTTTAGAGACTGCATTGGAGCTGGGCATTAGATAGATGAAGGTATTCGGTGACTCCAATCTGGTACTTAGACAGATTCAGGGTGATTGGAGAACTAGGGATGTAAAGCTTAGGTTGTATCATGCTTATTTAGAGTTACTGGTTGGGATATTTGATGACTTGAGATACACTTGTCTACCTTGAGCGTAAAACTAGTTTGCTGATACCTTAACTACCTTAGCTTCTACCTTGGTATCATGAAATTTATCGGTTTCTTAGATTTGGCACATACCCAGAGGCTGCTACAGCCAAGGATCAAAGGGCATTGAGGCTGTTGGCCACTAGAATTGTGATTTGTGGAGAGACTCTATATAGGCGATCAGCTGATGGTATGCTTTTATTATGTTTAGATTGAGCCTCTGCAAATCGAGTGATGAGAGAGGTTCATGCGGGAGTTTGTGGTCCACACATGGTAGGACACATGCTAGCCCGTAAGATTATAAGGACGAGTTACTTCTGGTTGATTATGGAGACAGATTATTGTCAGTTTTTTTAGAGATGTCCTGAGTGACAGATTCATGGTGATCTCATTCATGCATCGTCATCAGAGTTACACGTATTGACCTTGCCATGGCCGTTCTCAATATGGGGTATTGATATTATTGGGAAGATTTCACCGAAATCTTCCAGTGGTCATGAGTTTATCCTAGTTGCCATAGATTATTTCACCAAGTGGGTGGAGGCTGCATTATATGCGAGGTTGACATATGCTAGAGTCGTCTGTTTCATCAGATCACACACCATCTGTCATTATGGGGTGCCACATGAGTTGATTTCGGACAGAGAAGTACACTTTCGAGTTGAGGTTGACACTTTGTTGCAGAAATATGTCATTTGACATCATAGATCTTCTGCATACATGCCACAGACTAATGGAGCAGCAGAGGCCGCAAATAAGAACATTAAGAAGATTTTGAGGAAGATGGTTGAGACTTCTCGAGATTGGTCAGAGAAACTTTCTTTTGCATTATGGGCATATCGTACCTCTTTTCGCACCTCTATAAGAGCTACACCTTACTTTCTAGTGTATGGTATGGAGACTATTTTTCCAGTTGAGACAGAGATGGGTTCATTGAGAGTAGCTCTTGAGTAGTAGATTCCTGAGACTGAGTGGGCTCAGGCTCGATTTGATCAACTTAACCTTTTTAAATGAGAAGAGGTTGAGAACAGCAGATCATGTTCAAGCCTATCAGAGAAAGATGGCTCGTGCTTCCAGGAAACGAGTTAAGCCTAGACCATTATAGAAAAAAGATTTGGTTTTAAGGATTCTCAAATGCTTAGTTGGAGACCCTAAAGGGAAGTTCAGACCTAGTTGGAGTGGGCCTTATGTTATTCGAGAGTTGACTCCAGAAAGGGCTGCATGATTGACCGACTTAGATGGAAACCAGTTCTCAGAGCCTACCAATGTGGATCGGCTGAAGAAGTATTACGTTTGAGACTATGGTCGCAAGATGGGTGGCTACCATTTCGGTTAGCCTTACACCTTATCACCTCTATTAATATTAGACTGTTACTAGCCCATTGAGCCTCACGTGGTATGTTATAGTCTCTTTCTTTTCTATAGCCCTGCTTATTATTTCTACACCCGGGTTGGGGCCCTTTGTTGTATGATTATGTTTTGCTAGGAAAATCTCATGAGCTTTGGACTTATAAGCTTATTTTCCTCATCCTTGCTATTATCACATCACCACCTTATCTATTGCATTCCATTATTTTCACATTTTCATCTCAGCCCCGACTTTTATCATTGGTTGTTACACTCCATATTCTCTTCACTTGGAATGTTGATTCTTCACATATTGATGCATATAGGGTAGTCGTATTACTCTCTACATTCCATCATTTGGCATTGATTCAGAAACTTTAGCTTGAGAGGTTGTCTCATGGGATAGTGGTTTCATGTGTTCGTCAATAATTTGAAGGAGTTTATTCATTCATTTTAATTTCTCATTGGAGTAAGATTTATTGATGACCAGGGTATGCGCACGTAAAAAAAAAAAAAACATAGTTATATGTTTGTACTTTGCATCCTACTCCATTGAGCATGTGTTGTTATTTAAGGGTTTATCAAGTTTATCATTGAGGGTTTGTGCGAGTTTTCCATGAGGACTTTTCGCTCCTTGAGTCACTTTCATTATGCATTCGGAGTGTCGAGGTTTCATGTGAGAGTTCTATGAGATCCTATGCTTCTTGGATCAAGGTTGATGTGTATTAGGTATGAGAGATGAGTAACATATGATAGATAAGTAACCTTTTACTAGGGTCTTCAGATCATTGTCTCACCCACCATTCTATCATTGGTGATATGACTTTCCTTTATTGTACTGATATGGGTTGATCATCATTCATTCCATTTCCTCATTGCCTTATTTTGTATCCTATCACATCTTTCTAGATCTTCCTTTCACCTTTTATTCGTTTCCTACATATTGACACATTTTCGGTTCGATACCTTCTACACATCATTCACACGTTTCATTGATAGTTTGAACACTTATCTTTTTTCTTGTTCCGCCATAGACATTTCTCTTGGTTGCCTTGGGTCCATGTCTCATGAGTTCTTCTATAGATGTCGCCTTTTATACACAAGGGCATGGGTTTTTTTATTTTTATTTTATTTTTTATTATTGGGTATTTGGGCCTAGTTTTCCTTCATTTCTATTAGCCTATCGCCCTAGCCTACATTACGTCCCATGTTTTAAGACCACCCTGAGGCTATGAGATTAGATGTCGTATTCGACAACCCCTACTTGGACATGTGTTTGAGATTTGGTTGATATTTAGATATCATCATGCTTCTTCTTTTGGGAGACATCTCTATGATGTTTAGACCCGATTTAGTTGTGGATATAGATGATTGAGATTGCACATTTGATGATGGATGATCTGATGTCGTCTGATTTTTTTTTTTATCTACCATACATCTGATGCCATGCTGGGGCATATTTCCCTTTCGGTTGAGATTTATAGATCTTCATAGAGTTGCATGATCATTTCCACTTACGAGATACACACTGAGACGATGACCTATTTGTTAACTTATCATGATCCCCTAGTGGAGCCTCTTTAGGGCCATTCAGTCATGCCCACACTTTTTGATATTTAAATGTTATCATGCTTCTTCTTCTAAATGTTACAGTATCGATGATTTATGCCGAGATGAGCCTTCAGGGGAGCTTGACCTTTGGGTTTTGACTGTCTCATTACCTATGACTCTTCAGTAGATTGTTATGCTGGGGCATGACCATTTTTCTTGAGACCCACTAGTGGATCGTTCCTTTGAGATGATAATAGATTCCTCCAGCAGGGTATCTCGAGTTGGAGATATCTGGATTATTATGACGCTCTATCATGCCTCATGATTTAGTCAGATGGGTTGTGAGACTTTATTTTATAGTTGATTTGACCATTCCGACTCATCGACGGAGCAGCTTTTGAGACTCATGGAGTCTCTTTTAGACCTTTTCAGTGGATTGAGATTTGTGATGACACACCACACTGAGGCTTTTTTCCTCTCATCATTCCTTCAATTTGGCGTTCAAAGCCACCATTTTCATAGGTGTTCAGAGTCATCATTTTCATAAGCATTTAGAGCCATCATTTTCATAGGAGTTCAAAGCCACCATTTTCATAGGCGTTCAGAGTCACCATCATTTTCATAGGCGTTCAGAGCCACCATCATTTTCATAAGCGTTCAAAACCACAATTTTCATAGGCGTTCAGAGCCACCATTTTCATAGGCGTTCAGAGCCACCATTTTCATAGGCGTTCAGAGCCACCATTTTCATAGGCGTTCAGAGCCACCATTTTCATAGGCGTTCAGAGCCACTATTTTCATAAGCATTCAGAGCCACCATTTTCATAGGCGTTCAGAGGCACCACCATTTTCATAGGCATTCAGAGCCACCACCATTTTCATAGGCGTTCAGAGCCATCATTTCCATAGGCATTCAAAGTCATCATTTTCATAGGCGTTTAGAGCTACCATTATTTTCATAGGCGCCCAACATCATTTCTTTTCCATTTAGAGCCCATAGCTCCCGACCTAGAGTCGATTTTTCACTTATGACCTAGAGTCATTTCTTTTCTATTTAGAGCCTAGAGCTTCTGTCATTTCTTTTCCATTTAGAGCCCAGAACTCTTGACACAGAGTCAATTTTTTCATTTATGACCCAGAGTCATTTCTTTTCAATTTAGAGCCCAGAGCTCCCGACCTAGAGTCATTTAGTTTCCATTTAGAGCCCAAAGCTCTCGACCTAGAGTCGTTTTTTTTCCATTTATGACCTAGAGTAATTTCTTTTTCATTTAGAGCCTAGAGCTCTTAACCCAAAGTCATTTATTTTCCATTTAGAGCTCAGAGCTCTCGACATAGAGTTGTTCCATTTTTGTGATTACGACCCTGTATTCCGAGCTTACTCTCGTCATGTGCTAGGACAAAATCTCTGGTTTTTTTTTTTTTTTAGTTCTTCAGTATAGTTCACTTTGTTATGCTCATTATTCGTATTTTCACTCACATTCCCTACACTCGTGATCTCTACTGAAGATGAGCATATTTGTAGACCCTCTATTTTGTCCTCTTAGCACATGTCTTATAAGATATTTGTCCCGTATTTTACAGCAATTCCCTGGTGGCCTATTACTACTCGTGTAACCTATCTTTTCTAAGCCACCTTGGGGACTTTGGTTGAGGGATTTATCTAACTCCATTGTGACTCTTGGCAGCCCTAGTTTAGACTTAGGCCCATTTAGGCATACTAGGCCCACTTAGGCACCTTAGGCCCATTAGTCACCACCATAGGCTCACTTAGACACCTCAGGCCCACTTAGGCACCCTAGGCTTGCTTAGGTACCTTAGGCCCATTAGGCGCCACCCTAGGCCCACTTAGGTCACCTTTCAGGTAATTCTTGCATGTTTGCATGATTGGTATGGATTGCATTTTTTGTATGACTTGCATGGCTTGCACAACTCATTTATTATAAAGCTGAATGACTAGACTTTTTATTATTTTATTTTTATTTATTTTATTTATTGTCTCGTATATTTCTTCCTCTATTTTATTTTTCTATTATTTTGTCACTTTTCCATAATGCTTGTCCTTACTTATCTATGTTAATTTAATAATTTTGCTTAATTATCTTATTAGTACTATTATTATTATTATTATCATTATTATTACTACTATTTTATTATTATTATCATCATTATCACTATTATTATTACTATTATTATTATTTATGTTCACTTTTATTATTATTATTATTATTATTATTATTATTATTATTATTATTATTCTATTTAATTTATTTGATTTTTAAAGTCCACCAATAGAAATATTGGAAGAAATCATGTAGAGTTGCATCTTGGAGGAATATTTAGAGTGCATATATTGGGAGTGGCAGCTGGACATAAGAGCAAATTCAAGGTCGGATATGAGCTGATTTGGATTATTGGAAAACCAATCCAGGTGTAGGTCAGGTTGGCAAATCCTTTGAGAATTGACTGG
Organism: Vitis riparia; assembly: GCF_004353265.1. Classification (NCBI taxonomy): domain Eukaryota; kingdom Viridiplantae; phylum Streptophyta; class Magnoliopsida; order Vitales; family Vitaceae; genus Vitis; species Vitis riparia. The sequence goes on along the minus strand of NC_048435.1, from coordinate 15,130,420 downwards.
ATGGTTAAGAGTATTCCAATTTTTGTGGGGCACGTGGCGATCCCTAACTGAACTGTTCATTGTTTTGGTGTCATTTTCAAGTTGGTGGAGTCAACAGGACGTGTATAGGAATAAGATGGTGATGTTTTGGAAAGTGGGGAAATGAATTTGGTGAGAGAACATCATTTTTTTTGTATGAAAGAAAGATTTCTATAACCGATTTTAGCAATGAAAAAAAGCTGATGCAACGTGCATATAGATAGGGTGTGAGGTCGTGTTCAAAGAGAGGTGATTGAAAAGAAAAAAAAATATTAAAAAGAAAGAAATGAAATGAGCAGAGGAGACTACTATTCCTTCCATTACCGTGGCTGGAGAAATGAGTTGAATGAGAGGATTGATAAGAGATTAAAAAAGAACAAAAAAAAAAAAAAAAGGAAAGAAGGGGTCGGTTTTGGAAAAATGAAAAAATGAAATGGTCGGTTTTTAAGAAAAATGATAGAGGAGGCTGTCGTTTGGGATGAGGGAGAGAGAGTTTTACATAGGGAGAAGGTTGTTGTTTTGGATAAGGAGAGATAGTTTTACAGAGAGAGAAGGTTATCGTTTTGGAGGGAGAGAGAGTTTTATAGAGGGAGGAGGCTGTCATTTTGGATTGAGAGAGAGAGAGTTTTGAGAGCGTGAGAGGGGCTGTTTGAAGAGATCAAGAGAGAGAGTTTTGAGAGCATGAGAAGGGTTGTTTTAGGGGATCGAAAAAAAGAGAGTTTTTGAGAGCGGAGAGCGACTGTTTGAAGGGATCGATGTAGGGAGTTTTTGAGAGCGGAGAGAGGCTGTTTGACGGAATTGAAAAAAAAAAAAGTTTTGAGAGCGGAGAGAGGTTGTTTGAAGGGATCGATGCAGGTAGTTTTTGAGAGCGAAGAGAGGTTGTTTGAAGGGATCGATGCAGGTAGTTTTTGAGAGCGAAGAAAGGTTGTTTGAAGAAATCTGTGCAGGGAGTTTTTGAGAGTGGAGAGAGGTTGTTTGAAGGGATCAATGTAGGTAGTTTTTTAGAGCGAAGAGAGGCTGTTTGAGGGAATTGAAAAAAATGGAGTTTTTGAGAGCGAAGAGAGGTTGTTTGAAGGGATCAATGCAGGTAGTTTTTGAGAGTGGAGAGAGGCTGTTTGAAGAGATCGGTGTAGGGAGTTTTTTAGAGCGGAAAGAGGTTGTTTGAAGGGATCAGTGCAAGGAGTTTTTGAGAGCGGAGTGAGGCTGTTTGAAGGGATCGACGCAGAGAGATTTGAGAGCAGAGAGGTGGTTGTTTGAAGGGATTAGTAAGGAGTTCTTGAGAACAGAGAAAGATGGCTATTTGAAGGGATCGACAGGGAGTTTTCAGAGCGAAGGGAGACAACATTTGAACTCACCGACGAAACCATCTGGACAACAACCCATACATCCATGCATCCTTGAAAATGTATTGTCTAAGGAACCAAAAATTTGATCATTTCCCATCAACCAGCACGCCATTGTTCCCGAGCACCATTGGAGAAGTGAAAACAAGTACACACCACTAGGTTGTTTGGTAAGTCGGTTGGGTGAGTCATTCCATTTTTTTTTATATGCATGGATTTTCAATAAAGTCAAAAGGTTGATTAGTTTTTTCAAATGGAATTATTATTATATTAGGTGGTTTGACTTATATTATTGGCTTCAACATGTACTCGTTTTAATATGGTAGCATAATCTCACTTTTTGTTTAACTTTTGATTTATTACATTAAAGATTAAAGTTGTGTTTAGTGTTAGTTTTGGTATATTATATTAAATTCATAAAATACAATTTTATGTAGTTTTACTTTTGAAAAAATAATAATAATAGAGTTTGATCTTTATTTAGTTTAGTTGTGATTCATTTAATTATTATTTATTTATTTATTTATTTGCTACTAATTTAATGCTTTGTAACTTATTTATTTATTAATAAGATTGAACCTATGGGTTAAAAATTCAGTTTAAAATATATATAAAAAAAAAAATGTTGTAGGTGGTTTGAATTGGCTTTAGGTTTAATTAAAATTTTAGTTTGTTCAAATGATTGATTTTTATGTGTTAAGTATTAGATTTTAAACTTGTCTTAATTAGTGTTAAAAATGTTTGTTAAACTTAAATTTTATTTTAGTAACGTAAGTTTATTAAAAAAAAAAAAATTCCATGAGTTCGTATTTCGTTTCATTCATACTTTGTTCCATTCATATTTATTTATTTATGTGTTATCAACTTATCTATTTGATTATGAGTTTAATTTTATAGGTTAGAAATTTAGTTTTAAAATTTGTTTTAGGTAGTTTTATAATTTAATTTTTGGTTAAGGTAAATTTTAGTTTGTTGAAATAATCGATCTTAGGTGTTAAATATTTTGATTTTTGAATTTGATTTAGTTAGTGTTTAATTCATTTTGAGCTTAGATTTCAATTTAATAATGTAAATTCATTTAGGAAGCTAATTCCATGAACTCATATTTTGTTTTAGTTTGCTTTCATTCTATTTTATTCATTTTAATTTTTTAGGTGTTTTTTATAATTTTATGTTATTAATAAAATCCACATTTAGAAAGTGTCTTGCTTAGTTTACTTTGATTTTCACTCATCTATCCGGTTCAAGTATTTTATGTAATACTAGCTCACTAATAAATTTAATTCTATGATTGACAATTCATATTTTCCCTAATTTAATTTGGTTTATTTTAATCAGTCTAGATACGTTTGTGTGTTTAATAGATCACGTGCTAATTCGTTATTAATACTCTTAATTGATATGTTTCTTGAATATTAGTCATTACTTTAATTGATTAAAGTTTGAATAGTTTATTACTTAGGTAGTCTCTAGTAAAATTTACTTTTCAGAGGCCATCAGAAAATAATGAAGATTGACCTCTATTCACACCATTTCGGTTTGCTTGGTTGCCAAAAATTTTACTTTGTGATTTTGTTTCCGTTTGTTTTGCTTGGTATTCTATTTCTCATACATTTTATTAATCTCAAATTAATTTCTCTTATGTTAAAATATAATGCTTTTCTCAAAAGATCCCTTTAAAAATCTATTTCAAAAACTCATTTAGAGTCCTTAGAATCAAAATCTCATTTTCTAAAATAATATGCAATCATCTTTTAATTGGTTCGCATCTTTCTCGATTTTCAATGAAAATTTTGGTGTTGAACAAAACACAAATCAAAGCTTGTGTTCCCAAATAAATAGGATGATTCTAGGCTAGATTTGTGTATACCAATTGGGGAATTGGTGAAACCCCTACATAAGAAATTTTTTCAAAACTTTTCTTTGCTGCCAATTTTCACTCAACCATTGACCCTTTAGTTTTAAAATTCGTTTTAGCAACTTCAAAATGCTCTTAAAAAAAAAAAAAATTCAAAACTCGTATGACTTTCCTCACTTCTTGAACTTGAATTTAAAGTTTTGTTTGAGTTAGAAAAACATTATGAAATAGAAGATATAAAGGAGTCTTTAGGGGGGCTCCATTTTCACCTAGTTCTGGACATCCGAGACCTTTTTGCAAAAATAAAATACCAGACGACTTTTTAAATTTGATTCAATATTTTTCCTCAATTCTAGGCTTCTTGAAATTGATATTAGACGCACAAAATATTAAAAAAATGTCTTTTCGAGGGAGATATGATTTTTCAAAGTCGTACCTACTGCACATGCTAAATTCTAGACATCTGATTAGCTTGAGTATTTTAAAAATATTTTTGAGTACTATTCGACCCTGGATTCATTTTTTTATGTGATATAGACACTTTGAACTATGTGTGTGATTTTTTGTATGATTTTTCATTTATTATTTTTTTTAAATCTGTTTATGCATGTCAGTTCTTCTTGTCTAATCTGGACTTTGTAGAGCATTTAGGTGTATTTGCTGCAAACTGTTCTTTGAATGAGAGTTTGGCCTTTGATATGTTGATCTAGATGTGTAGGAATTGTTTCCTGAAATTTTTTTCATAATTAAATTCCACTCTAAGCCATTTTTTAGAATTCATTTTTTTATGCTCCATTTTCTAATTACATGTTGATCTTGTACATTGCTTGAATTGGTTATTTATTTTTGGAGTCATTTTACTTACCTTGGCTCAATTTTGGCTTTGGTACTGTGTATTAGACATAATGAATGTGTTATATAATTCATACTTGTCCTAATCACTCTAGCATTTTTGGAGGAATCTTATAAATTATGCATGCTATCCAGGTACGCTCTCTATCACTTACTTTTCAAAAATTTATGAACATGCATGTTATTGTGAATTTCATTTATGTTTGATGTGATCCTTAGGTGCTTAGATTTATGCTTGATTTGCTTGGATAAAACACATGTTGTGTGCTATATTTCCAAACTAACCATTGATGTTTTATGATAGCGCTTAAGAAGCGGTCCAGGTACGCATCCTAACTCTCCTTTATGAGTATGATTGGTTTTTCTTGTTTGACATGCTAGTTTTGAAATCACCTTAGCCTACCTAGGTACCCTCAATTATCCAATTGATTGCCACATTTCCCTCAACTTAGTCAGTAGAGACCTTTGTAGGGCTTAGAGAGGTGCTACCTCTTAGAGGTACCTTCCCAATAGGTAACCTGATCCTTGGACCTAGACTCGGATTTTCAAGACATGCTTTTCCAAAAATGTGGAGTCATTTTTTTAGGGTTTTATTTCTTGTTTTATTTTCTCTTTAAAATAAAATAAAATAAGTGTCGATTCTAACTTTTCTAAAACATTTTTTCACAAATAAAAGCGAGTCTTGTTGATTGAGTGGGGGCGTACGTGAAAAATGCGGGTCCACAAATTGGCGACTCCGCTGGGGATTTTGAGAATCAAGCTTGAACACTAGTTGAGGAAAATGTGGCATTTAATTGGTCGATTAGAGAATACCCCATTATTTTTCATAGGTAAGGTGATTCGGTTTGCTTGCTTGATTGGTTTGCTTGATTGTTTTAATTGGGGCGCATGTGAAAAATGCGGGTCCACAAAGACATGAGATTAATTTGGAATTTTTGGTGAAACAACACTTTCAATATTGCTGTTGTAAAAGCATATTCGAGGCATGAAAAATAGTAAATGTCTTTTTTTAAACATATCTACTTCAATGACTTTTTCCCCATATAACTTTAATTGTGAGCCTATTTTGAATAAAATTGAGTTGTAATCACTAACAAACATGAAATCTTGTAATCTCAAGTGCATCCAATTATAACGTGTTTTTGGAAGGATTATAATCTTTTGGTGGTCATATCTTTTTTTCAAATTATTCCAAGCCCAAGATGGATTCAAGTCAATTAAGTTGGCTAGAAGCTTATATAAACCCTTTTCACATATTAGGACTTCAATCTTACATTCCTATTCACTTTAAAGAGAAGAGAGTTCTAACCACCAACCCTTAGAGAGAATTCCACCCCTTTTAATAATTAGATTCAAGGAAAATGAGACATTACGATGAAAGATCTTTGGGTTTGTGAGATTTATGATGCACACCATGCATCTTTATCGATTTGGAATTGATATGGGAATATCCAAATCAAAGGTAAAACATTTTCTTCTAGATTCAAAGGTTTTTTATATGCTTATTTGCTTATGTTGTTAAGATCAATAGAGCCTTAAGAAGATTTCCATATACCTCAATGGTCCAGGGATGGAAATGGAGTAATCTAGATATTCCCAACATAGGGGAAAGTGAAGCTAGAGGATTTAACTAAGAAAAAGTTAAGGTAATGGTGGCTTTGAGACATGACGAGTGTTAGGATAGAACCTTTTAAAACATGACATGATGTAACAAATTTAAATTTTATTATTTATTTAATAAATTTCTAGTTGCACTTTTGTCTATCCTTGTTTCATGCATTGTACATTATGAGTATTCTAACCTACATCTCTTGCATTATATGTGATTTGGGTGTATCAAGAGTTGCATATAAGATCTAAGCCATAATTTCCTTATAAGTAGATGATTTGTTCACAACAAGCTCATAGACTTAAGCAATCCATTTGAGGTTGTAGAGCACTACCTTCTTATTAGAGGGATGACTGATTTTTGAGCATTGTGATAGGGTTCTTATGGTAAATGCACTAGTGTGTACAATTACATATTGGATAAGACCTATGGTGAGCCATGATGTAAGGTTATCAAGTTGTCATAACTTCACCAAACTGCTATATTGTATTGTTTCTCAACCATGAGAGAATACTAAACTTGTGCCAAAATTAGTAATGACTTTGACCTACAGGTAAGATCTTAAAGTGATTATATATTTTTTATGAATTGGGTCACTATTAATGGAAGTTGATAGTAACGTGTATTTTCAATAGAGGTGTCTGATATCTTATAGGAATAAGACAGTGTATTCAGGTAAACTATGGTCATAGTAATTCCTTAAGTGGAACTTGACATTAGCTCTTGATGAGTTAAGATATGTTAATTGATCACACTATAGGAGATTTAGAACTCAAGAATTGTAGAGGTAATCTAAAGAAGTTGATAGCTTTTCCCTTGTTAGATTATGAATACCAATTTATGGGAAAATTATATATAGTGGATAACATGTCATTGACCTGAACACTTAGTATCTCATTGTTATATAAAAAGAGAACTAGAGTGTAGTTGACTCTCTCTAGTAGAATGTTGAGTCAACTTAAGAATTGGATTTCAAGGGAGTTAATACTATCCTATAGGTCTCAGTGGTCTTTGTTCAAACTCATATACCTTGATGAAATGGTTTATAAGAGTTAGATTGGCCCTTGATTCACTTATGTGCAAAAGGGTTTTTTTGGTAATTACATAAGGTTGCACATGAATTAGTGCACAACATCTCAGATTAGGTTAATTGATTAATTAGAGCCCTATTGGGTTAATTAATTAATTTTAACATTTTTGGGCTAGATTAAATAACCCAAGTCCAAGATAGACAAGTTTAAGCCTAATAAGAACTCTATAAATACCCCTTATAAGATTAGAGTTTCAGTTTTCTACCATTCTCTCTTACTTCCACAAAGAGAGCCCTAGCTTCCACTTTTAGAGATCTTCACCATCTTTGTGCCAAGGCTTAAAGACAAGTCATTGGGTAGAAGATCTCCATGTCTTTGAGGTTGCCTTTAATAATTAGAACTTAAGGTTTGAGAAATATCCAAACCTAAATGTTAGTATTTTAACCCTAAAAATCAATTTTTTAAAAATTGGTATTGTCCCGTTGTGCATAGACCTAAGATGCCAAGCAAGAGGGTAAATGATAATTCAAATGAAGAAGAAAATGAAGTTGAAATTTTGAACAAAGAAATTGAGAAAGAAGTAGCCAATAAAGAAAAAAATTAGTAAAAATGGTGATAAGAATAGTAAATAATCAATTAAGGAGGAAGATGATTTGGAGTTCATATGGTGATTATGCCATATCCATATGCCGTAAAAAAAAGAAAAACAAAATAAGAATGATCAAAATATCAATAGGTATTTGAGATTTCAAAACAAGTGGAAGTCAATAGTCCATTGATGGATATAGTGAAACAAGTGTTAGTCTATGCTTAATTTCTTAAAAAGTTGTGCACTTTAAAAGAAGAATGGTAATAGATAGGAAAGGTTTCTAGATGGAACAAGTGAGTACAATTATTGAATGTAAAACTCTTGTCAAGTATGAGGCTCTATACAAATTGCTTTATGATATCCTTTCTATTGGTGAATCTTTTATGGAGAAAGCATTGCTAGATTTGGGGGGCTAGTGTGAACATGCTATCTTATTCATTTTATAAGAAGTTGGAGTTAGGAGAGCTTAGCAAGATGAACATTACTATATTACTAGCCAATCAATTGGTGAAAATTCCTAGAGAGCTAGTGGAAGATGTGTTGGTCCAAATAAATAATAGGGTTATCTATTGAAAATATGACTTAAGGGATAGTTTCATTCTTTATTCATATGTGTTCATAGGGGTTTTTTGTGGTAAATGTGACTAATTAATTAATTATAAGCCAATGAGCGAAATTAAATAACCCAAACCCAAGATAAGCTTAAGTCACTTAAGAGCACTTATAAGCCTATATAAACATCCTTAAGGGTTTAGGGCTTAATACTTTTGCTATTCAGTCTTCCAGAGAAAGAGCCTTAGCCTCCATTCCTACAAAGAGGATTTTACAATCCTCACATGCTAAGGTCTAGGAGAGAACCATAAGACAGAAGATCGTAATGTTTTTGAGATCCACACTACCTTCTTTATTGGATGAAATTAATCTATGAATATCAAAATAGGTAAAGCTTTTTGGAGCAACTAGATTTACATTTATTGTCATTATTGCTTTTGTTGATTAAATCTAGTATCCCTAGGATTGTAGTAGTATGCACCTCAATGATCTAAGACTTGGAATGAAGCAATTTAAATATTCTAACAAGTGACTATTATATACTTCTTTGCATGAGGTTTACTTTTTTGGGGGAGATTTACCCTTAGATCAAACCTCTTCTCATTCTCATTCCTTACTTTTTACATCTAGGTGAATCACCAATAATAATTCTCCATTTCTACTCAATGACATGTGACATCTGTATCTTCTTAACCATTGAGTCATCTGATTCTAAATCCAAATATTTAGATGCATAAGCCATTTATGCTTTTTCTTTCTCTTTATCCTTTTTTCGTCCAATCATCAACAATATCAACAATATATGCATTTTCATTGATGCTAATATGTGAACTATATCCAACATAATACCTAAACAACAAAATTAATCCAATCTTTTAGAAATAACATAAAGAACAATAAAAAAACAATGTTTTTAGAACCAAACTGGTCATTGAATCGAAAAAGTTATCGGTTCATGATTCACTGGTTGGACCAATGGTTGAACTGTTATTGAACCAGTGACGTCATGAATATATAATTTATATATTATTAAAATTAAAAATATTATATAAATTTTTTAGATATATAAAATATTAAAAATCAATAATATTTATTTTTTTCATCTTTAATATTATCAAATTAACACATACACACACATATATAATATTTAAATGTAATGATATTTACTAAAAGTTATTTAATTTCCTTTATATATATTACATTATTTTATTCATATTATTTACATTTTTACTATAATAAAATTTTGAGAAGAATTTTACATGTATAGCATTTGCAGCAAAGTGGTGCTGCCCATGTGTTTCCTACAATCCCACATCGAAAGCGGATAAGGAATAAAATGAGTTTATAATGTCCATTGCCCCTTGACACAAGCACAATGGGCTTGGGCCCAAGATATGGTGCGCCTATACACATTGTTTGAACCCATTTTGCCCATTAAAAATATCTACGAAAGAAGAGATAGATCCAATCCGAATTGGTGGCCCGATCCATCAAGCCAACGGTTTGATCATCAGTCCATTCGATTTAAAAGTAGTTCAGTGCATTCCGACCCAATTAAGTTGTTCGAATTAGATTGGACTCCGATCGACGATTGAACTAGTCAAACCGGCCGGTCTGATCCGATTTTTAAAATATTGATAAAAAATCATTATTGAAAAAAAAACTCAAAAAACTTTATTCAACATGCAAATCATACAAAATTTTCCCAAAAATGGTTTTAGACAACAATCTCCTATCTTTATCATTGTTTTAAAAATCGAACTAGATTAGCCAGTCTGATCGACGACCAAATTGGTTCGAGCCACCCTGTTGAACTGTTTGACTATTCAATCGCCCACAAATCGACAAAAGCGGCGGTCGAATCGGTGAACCAGGCGGTTCCCCATGAAGCGAACGATTCATTGGTTAATTTTTTTTATTTTTTTATTTTTGCTTTTTTAACTCCAAAACAACGTCATTTCGTTTGGGTAAAAATCTTCATTTATAAGCCTTAATCCCTCTACCCCATGGCTAGCCACCCCTTGCCTTCTCCTGGAGCCTCCCTCAATCCCTACCTTTGGCACCTCCAACTAGCAAGTTCGTGTCGATGTCGATGCCGACAGACGATAGTGATGCCAACGAATGCAACGCCAACGACTCCACTAACGGGAGTTGTAATTGTTGTTTGACTCCCCTATTCATTATTTAAATATTTACCATTTGATTTATCTAATTAATTTAGTTGATATTTGTATCATTTTTTATTTCTAATTTTTAAATTTCTGATTTTTAAATATGTGATTTTATATTTATGATTTTAATTTTTAAATTTATGAATTTTAATTTCAAAATTTCGATTTGAATCATTTTATTCATTTGAAAATAAATTTTTTATTATCAAACATATTTCTAACTTTCAAATAAATACTTGATTTTATATATATATATATATATATATATATAATTGATTCTTTGAATTTATGATATTTTGAATTTATGTTTTCAATTATCAATTAAATTTATGAGATTATTTTTATTTCTACCATTATTTTAAATTTTAATAATATATAAATTATATATTTATGATATCACCGATTCAACCACGGTTTAACCATCGATTGGACCGGTGAACCATGAACCGGGAATTGATAACTTTTTCGGTTCAATGACTGATAAGGTTTTGAAAACATTTCAAAGATTTTTTTATTGAAACTGATACAATAATCACATATTGAATTTGTATCAAGAATCTTTGATACAACTCATTTATGCATCATTCCTTCCTAGAGATTTGTTGAAATTAGTACCAAAACATTTCTATGGATATCAAGATCTCAACAAATTATGAACTTATCAAGTTATCATCTTTATGATTCCACACTTCCCAATCTATTCATATCAAGAGAAAATTTTGGAAAATTTATAAAATTCTAGAAACTAGGTTCATTTTGCAAAACTTCGGCCAACTTATCAAAATATCGATATACCATGCAAATTTTTCAAAGCTCCTTCAACAACCAACTTGAATTCCTTGAATTACTCACAATTATTGAATATTCAATACAATAGGACTTGGCATCAAAATACTGTAAGAAACACCATAGGACAATAACACTACTCATAAACTTGGCATTGTATCAATATTTGAAATGTTTAGTTTGATAAATCAACTGCCATTGAAAAGTCCAATCCAATATTGAATTGAACGGGCTCAATTCCCCTAATAATGTTGTTAAGATACTCCGTTTTTCCAATGTCTAATTCTAAATTTTCATTTCAACTATTTGAATACACTGCATTTCTTCCCAAACTTTGAATTCGCAAATTCACACTTTTTTCAATGGTATGCAACACTTACCTCTATACATCTTATATTTGTCTTACATTCTTGATTTTTTACTTCTTGTCCTTACCATTCATAACTCCTTGTAAAATCTCTAAGAGAAACATCAGCAAAGTTTAAAAAAAAGAAAAAGAAATAGAAACCAAAATCTAAACAAACAAAACAAAACAAACCTATTTAGCTAATATATAAAAAAGAATTACCATTACCTCCTTATTCTTTATCTTGAAGGTAGGTCACCTCCTCTTAAGTAGGAACTCTTTATTAGCACTCAACCAATATTTTTTCATCAAAAGAAGGTTTTTGCATGGTTTTTGAATGCAAATAATTGTCTTTTAATTTTAATATATGCTAAGTCCCTATTTATGGATAGAGAAATCTATGACCATAGTAATTCCTTAAGAGAAATTTGACGTATGCTCTTGTGAGTTAGGATATGTCAATTAATCACATAATAGGAGGATTTATAAGTCAAGGATGGTAAAGGTAATTTTGGAAGGTTGATAACTTTCAACTTGTTAGATTATGTACACCAATTAATGGGGAAACTGTATATAGTGGATAACAGGTCATGGACCTGAGTACTTAGCATCTCGTTGTATTATACACAAGGTGTTGGAATACAATTGATTCTTTGTAGTGAGACGTTGAAGTAACTTAGAATTGGATTATGAGGGATCCAATATTATCCTATGGATCCCAATGGTCCCTACTTGAGCCCATATACCCTAATGACACATTTTATAAGGGTTAGATAGGTTCTTGGTTAACTTATGTGTATAAGGGTATTTTGGTAATTATATAAGATTACAAAGGGTTTTGATAATTACATAAAGTTATAAACGGTGAGTGATATCTTTGGACTAGACTAATTGATTAATTGGAAATTCATTAGGTTAATTAATCAACTAGAACCCTTTTTAAGTTATAATAAGTGACTTAAGCTCAAGGTAGGCTCAAGTCACTTAAGCCCAATGGGAAGCCTGTAAATACCCCCTTAAGGGTTAAGGCTTCAAACTTTTGCACTATCCCTTATGTTCCATAAAGAAAATGCTAGCCTCTACTCTCTAGATTTCCATTATCCATGTGCCAAGCTTTAAAAAAGAGTCACTGAGCAAAAGATTAAGGGTTTGTGAGGTCATTTTTAACTACTGTAATATTTAACGACGTTCTTTATTACAAGGAATCGATCTGGGAACATCTAGATCTTTGATAAGCACTACTAAACCTATTTCTTCTACATCTATGAAGTTTTTGAAATCAATTGTTTCCATTATACATAGATCTAGAGCCATAGGGAGTTTATGCATTTATCTAACAAGATCTAGGGTCAAGGAATAGAGTAATCTAAGATTCCCATTAGCTATTGTACATGTGCCAAGAACTGAAAATAGAGCCATAGGGTGGAAGATTTATAAATTTTGAGATCCTTTGCTCCAATTGGATTTGATCTAGATGTTCCTTGATCAAAAGTAAACTTTTTTTTAGCTTAGATCTAAGCAGTTATCTTTAAATGCTTCCATTACCTTTACTCTAGGGCTTGAAATAGATTTTTCTATATATTCCAACAAGTGGAGAAGTTTAAAATGCATTAAGAAGGATTGAAGATGCATAAAAAGATAGAAAGACAAGAAAATAGAAAAATCAATAGGAGTGGATTTCGTTACAGGAAACAATAAAGGGAAGAAGTTCAGGAGGATTTCAATACAAGGAAGGGTTTATTGAAATTACCAAGTGCGAAATTCGAATACCTACTTATGTAATGAACAATATAAAATTAGGCCTTAACACTCAATTTTGACACAAGAACCCCACATTTTGATACAACTCAATACACTTTCAAATTTTGATACAAGACAAAAATAAGTTTTAGCTTCATTTTGATACATTTTGATATAAGACCTCAATTTTGATACTCTAAGATTCGTTCAATCTAAATGTTTTTAAAAGCAATAAGAACTCTTAGATACATCTACCATGATAAGGTATATATAATGCCTATTGAATTCAATCAATGCTTATTCTCAAAAGGGTAGATTCATAGAGATTCACTTTGATTATTCACATGAGAGACACTAGGACTAGTATTTAAGAGTAGTTGAGGACTTAATACAATTAAGAAATGATACAAAAGAGTGTGATATCATAGAATAATATGGACCCTATTCTCCGTGAGTTTCAAATTAAGGAGTGAACCTAAAATCTGATAACTTTTAGATTGAGTAATCTTTCAATCCTTATAATTCTTTCTTCTTAAGCAAAATTCATAAAAATTCCATCTTTTTAATTCAACCAAATTCTAGGTCAATTAGAGAAAACATCTTAAGTCTTTATGTTATTAGGTATTTAATCGCAATCTTGTGGGATTGACCAAACCACTATCACTATAACTATTTTTTTTTATTTTTTTTATTTTTTGGAAAACAAAGGCAAGACCTTGATTCATAAAGATTCAAGTTTTCTAATTTTTGCAAAAGCCCAAAGTCAAACTAGCTCTTTTAATAAAATCTTGTTCAATCTTAGCCCATGAACCATCAATGCATTCTCAAATGTTGGATTTACCACAATGACAACCCTAGACAGATTCACTAGCTTCACCATGTAAGGTTCAATCCATTTAGACCTTAATTGTTTTAGGAAAAAAGTGGAGTGTTGCATCATATAACAACACTTTTATCCTTTGAATTCCCTCTTAAGAATCTTTACATCATGTTATTTCTTATTGTTTCCTTTGCACCTTTGATGTACTTATATTCCTCATTTCTTACTGCTTCCAATTCCATTAAATCAAGCTTCCTTGTTTCACCAATCTGGTCTAAATCGAAGTTGTTTTATGGTTTTTGAAACCATTATTTTTTGTTGTGTTAGATCTATAGAGCCCTAGGAATAGATCGCATGCACCGTACGTGATGTGATCCAGGGCCCGAGAACAGAGTAATTTGGGATTCCTAGTAGAATCTAGCTCATCTAATCTTCTAGCCAAAGATGTTATCCTTGCTTGAACTTCCAAATCTTGATTTACATTTGTTAGCTGTATATATTTGTACATACCATAATTTGGTTGTTTCCTTAGGGATAATACCTTCCTAATTTAGGACTCTCAATTGTATATATATACAAGTATTATTCCTCTAATAAAGTACAAGGAATTGAGAAATACCTTGATTCAGTTACATGGTATTAGAGCCATTGGCTCAAATTCTGGGTTTGTTCTTGGGTCACAGAATAAAAGTGACTTGGTAGTGTCACTACCTTCGAAGGGGGAAGCGAGGTGTCAAGATCGGCCGGTACCCGAAGTACGGCCACCTGAAGCTGAACGCGTGAAGCCCACATGTTCAGACTGAGAAGCAGGACGTGTCAACTCACGCGCCAGCGCGTGGAGGAGCGTAGCAGCTTCTTTTGACCTCCGATCAGTTCCGTTGGCGTCGCAATCCTGTTTTCTGGCCAGGGTGATCTCGTTCTTGGACTGTGAGATCCTGCCATTGGGACGCGTCGACGGAGTTTCTCTTTTCCTTTGACTGAACAGATTTGTCAGATTTGTCACCATCGCTAGTCCCGTGAACCTTGCCCCTCGATCCACCTTCCTGAGACACCTTCTTCTCAGATCCCGCCACCCTCTCACGCCTTCTCTCCGCCGTCGAAGCGATGCCTTCTTCCGAAATCATTGAAAGCCCCGACCTTCACTGCCCAGAGGAGCGCCTTTTATTGCTGCTTTTAGAGCTCGACACACGACCCACGTTTGTCAGCAGCCCTGACGCACGACCCTAGTTCCGAGAAGAACTTCATTGAAAGGGCTGTTGTCTCTCGCTGCTGTAACTTCACCGTTGCTGTTACTTCGCCGGAGTAAATCTTGACTCACCACCGCTTCGACACCGATCCAGTAGCACACTCCTCTTCGCCCACCTTGGCAGCCACGACAACAATCCATTTTGTCAAGGGTTTTAGAGTTGCTACGGAAGAAACGCTTTTGACGCTTTGATGCTTTTGACGCCTTCTTGTAAGAGAGGTACTTGTCTCTTTCTTCTTGCTGTGGTGAATTGTAATTTCTGGTCTTGGCTGATTACTTTGGAGATTGAATTTTATTGTCATGAAAAAGAATAAGAATTCTGTTGCTGATATAGTGCCTATTGTGTCAAAAATAACTGAACACAAATTAAATGGGTCTAATTATATTGAATGGAGCAAGACTATCAAAATTTATCAGAGAAGTGTTGCTAAAGATGACCACTTGACTGAGGAACCTCCTACTGATATCACTAGAAAACTTTGGATGCAAGATGCTGCACGGTTATTTCTGCAGATGAAAAACTCTATTAATAGTGATATCGTTGGTCTGCTGAGTCATTGTGAATTTGTTAAAGAGCTAATGGATTATCTTGATTTTTTGTACTCTAGAAAAGGAAATGTCTCTCAGATGTATGATGTATGGAATGCCTTCCATTGTCCTGAGAAGGGAGCTAAATCTCTCACTGCATATTTTATGGACTTCAAGAAAGTATATGAGGAATTGAATGCACTTATGCCTTTCAGTTCGGATGTTAGAGTACAACAGGCTCAACGGGAACAGATGGCTGTTATGAGTTTCTTATCCGGTCTCCCATCTGAGTTTGAGACTGCAAAATCTCAGATTCTTTCTGGTTTTGACATTGGTTCCCTTCAGGAAGTTTTCAGTAGAGTTCTACGAACTGAGAATGTCTCATCTTCTCAGCACACCAATGTTCTTGTTGCAAAAGGAGGAAATGCAGAAAATGCAAGAAGGGTGAATAATAGGGGCGGAAACAGGGCATTTGAAAATCGTGGCAATGATTCAAGTACTATTGTGTGTTTTTACTGCCATGAGGCTAGCCATACCAAAAAGAACTGCAGGAAATTGCAAAATCGAAATCGGAGAATTCAAACTGCCAATGTTGCTACATCTGATACTGCTACATTTTCAGACTCCTCAGACAAGATCGTCATAATGACAGCAGAAGAGTTTGCTAAATATTCACAGTATCAAGACGCACTGAAAGCATCTACTCCTGTTAGTGCTCTGGCAGAGTCAGGTAAAACATGTCTTGTCTCCTCCTCAAACAAATGGATAATTGATTCAGGTGCCACAGATCATATGACAAGTAATCATAAAACTTTCTCTACCTTCAGAACACATTCTGCTCCTCTTGTTACTGTTGCTGATGGTTCTACCTATGAGATTAAAGGGTCTGGGACTGTGAAACCAACATCTTCTATTATGTTATCTTTTGTGTTAAACTTACCAAATTTGGCCTTTAACCTAATCTCTGTTAGTAAACTTACCAAAAATCTGAATTGTAGTGTCTCATTTTTCCCTGATCATTGTGTGTTTCAGGATCTTATGACGAAACGGACATTTGGTAAAGGACATGTATCTGATGGGCTCTATATTCTTGACGAGTGGGTACCTCGACCAGTTGCGTGTGTTAGTACTGCCTCTCCTATTGAAGCTCATTATCGGTTAGGACATCCTTCTCTACCGGTGTTGAAGAAATTATGTCCTCAGTTTGATACTTTACCTTCATTAGATTGTGAGTTGTGTCATTTTGCGAAGCATCATCGTAGTTCTTTAGGCCTAAGGATTAATAAACGGGCTGAGTCTTTGTTTGAGTTAGTACATTCTGATGTTTGGGGTCTGTGTCCTGTTACTTCTCAAACTGGGTTTCGATATTTTGTTACCTTTGTGGATGATTTTTCTCGAATGACTTGGATTTATTTTATGAAGAATCGTTCAGAAGTATTTTCCCATTTTTGTGCCTTCTTTGCTGAGATTAAAACCCAATATGATGTGTCTGTGAAAATATTAAGAAGCGATAATGGAAAAGAATATGTGTTTAACTCATTTCAGAATTACATGAGTCACAATGGGATTCTTCATCAAACATCTTGTGTTGATACTCCTTCTCAAAATGGGGTTGCTGAAAGAAAAAACAGGCATTTACTTGAGACGGCTCGTGCCCTCATGTTCCAGATGAAGGTTCCGAAACAGTTTTGGGCTGATGCAGTTTCCACAGCTTGCTTTCTGATCAACCGTATGCCCACTGTAGTGCTTAAAGGTGATATTTCGTACAAAGTAATACATCCATAGAAATCATTTTTTTCATTTGAACCAAGAATTTTTGGATGTACATGCTATGTTAGAGATACAAGGCCTTTTGTTACTAAACTTGATCCTAAGGCGTTAAAGTGTGTTTTCTTAGGGTACTCAAGACTGCAAAAGGGCTATAGATGTTTCTCGCCTTATCTCAATAAGTATCTAGTATCAACGGATGTTGTGTTTTCAGAAGACACATCCTTTTTCTCTTCACCCACAAGTTCTGCAAGTGAGGAGGATGAAGAATGACTTGTGTATCAAGTGGTTAATTCAAGACCAACTGTTGGGCAATCAAGTGTGGTTGATTCTGATGCGTCTCTTGCTCATTTGGGTCCTGTTGTTAATATTCCTCCTGCTCCAGACAAACCACCATTTGTCCAGGTGTACTCTCAGCGCCCAGTGACAACAGATACATGTCCTGCACTAGCTCCTTCGTCATATGATCCTTCCAGTGATCTCGACCTTCCTATTAGCCTTCGGAAAGGTAAACGACACTGCAAATCTATCTATTCCATTGCTAACTTTGTGTCTTATGATCACCTGTCATCTTCCTCAAGTGTCCTTGTAGCCTCTATAGATTCTATTTCAGTACCTAAAACTATTATAGAGGCCCTGAATCATTCTGGTTGGAAGAATGCAATGCTTGAAGAAATCTGTGCATTGGAGGATAATCATACATGGAAACTTGTTGATTTGCCTCAAGAAAAGAAAATTGTTGGCTGCAAGTGGGTCTTTGCGGTAAAAGTTAATCCTGATGGCTCTGTGGCACGACTGAAAGCCAGGCTTGTAGCTAGAGGATATGCTCAGACATATGGAGTAGACTATTCTGATACTTTCTCTTCAATTGCCAAACTATATTCAGTTCAACTTTTTATTTCTATTGTTGCTTCCCAACAGTGGATGATACATCAATTAGACATCAAGAATGCTTTTTTTCATGGTGATCTAGATGAAGAGGTCTATCTGGAGCAACCTCCTGGGTTTGTTGCTCAAGGGGAGTATGGGAAGGTTTGTTGTCTGAAAAAAGCTCTCTATGGATTGAAGCAGAGTCCCCGTGCTTGGTTTGGAAAATTCAATAAGGAGATTCAAGCATTTGGCATGAACAAGAGCGAGAAAGATCACTCCGTTTTCTACAAGAAATCAGCTGCTAGTATCATACTTCTTGTGGTCTATGTCGATAATATAGTTATTACATGAAATGATCATGCAGGAATCTCTGATCTTAAGACATTCATGCATTCCAAGTTTCATACAAAGGACTTGGGTGAACCAAAGTATTTCCTGGGAATAAAAGTATCAAGGAGCAAGAAAGGGATGTTCTTATCACAGAGGAAGTATGTGCTTGATCTGCTTAAAGAGACCGGTAAGATAGAAGCAAAGCCATGTACTACCCCGATGGTTCCTAATGTACAACTTATGCCAGATGATGGAGATCCCTTCTACAACCCTGAAAGGTATCGGAGAGTGCTGGGAAGCTGAATTATCTCACCGTGACGCGACCAGATATTGCATATGCAGTAAGTGTTGTTAGTCAGTTCACATCTGCGCCTACAATAAAGCATTGGGTGGCTTAGAGCAGATTTTGTGCTATCTAAAGAAGACTCCTGGTCTAGGCATACTATATAATAGTCAGGGACACACTCGCATTGAGTGTTTTTCTGATGCGGATTGGGCAGGTTCTAAGTTTGATAGAAGATCCACTATAGGTTATTGTGTGTTCTTTGGCAGGAATCTAGTGGCTTGGAAAAGTAAGAAGCAGAGTGTTGTATCCCGTTCGAGTGCAAAATCTGAGTATAGAGCCATGGCACAGGCTACTTGTGAAATCATATGGATACATCAACTCTTATGTGAAGTGGGAATGAAGTGCACAATGCCAGCAAAGCTTTGGTATGACAATCAAGCCGCTCTTCATATTGCTGTGAACCCAGTCTATCATGAAAGAACCAAACACATTGAGGTCGATTGTCACTTCATTCGTGAAAAGATTGAGGAAAATCTAGTCTCTACTGGCTATGTGAAGACTGGAGAGCAACTTGGGGATATTTTTACAAAAGCTCTAAATTGAACTCGAGTTGAGTACTTTTGTAACAAACTGGGCATGATCAACATCTATGCTCCAGCTTGAGGGGGAGTGTTAGTTGTATATATCTGTACATACCATAATTTGGTTGTTTCCTTAGGGATAATACCTTCCTAATTTAGGACTCTCAATTGTATATATATACAAGTATTATTCCTCTAATAAAGTACAAGGAATTGAGAAATACCTTGATTCAGTTACAACATTATATATTTCTCCTTATATTCCCCTAATTTAAACATGGACTTGACTCTTCATTGGCTCATTTCTCAATAATGATTTTATCATCTTTTAGATATATCCATAACATATATTGTATGTTCATAGGAGAATGGAGGTCTTTGGCTATTTTGGCAATAGAGACACTAAGTTATTTATGTGGAAAAGTGAAAGTCAAGAAGACTAAAAGAAGCCAAAATATTTCTTACCCTTGCCAAGATTGATTACACAATATCTAATAAGGAGAGATTTCTAGTTTACTTCTATGGAGAGAAAGCATATTATACCTAAAGATCATTATGTTGATGACTGGAACTAATCGGTACATGAGGTAGGGAAGATAAAGAAGGTCACAAATAGAAGGAAGTTGAAAGTGATAATAAACACTAAGCATGAGGGGGAAGTGCCTAGAGGATTTTCTTCAATTTCTTATATACTATTTTGCTTTCCACACTTATATCATTATCTAATTTTGGTTTTTGTTTTGTTTGTTGTTTTGTTGTGAAGCAAGGGATGTGCTAATCCTAAGGTAAAATTTTTAAAATTTGGAGTTATAATTGTTCATACATGCCTTGTTTCGTTGAATTGTGATGAATGAATTGGGATGACATTGAATTCATGGATTATATTAGCCTAATTGTATTTCGATGCTTGGTTTGTTGAAGGAATAAAAATTTTCTTTGATTTAAGGGGCATGGAATGATGATATGATACAAGTTAATTTTTTTACTTCACCTTTTTATACCTTTTAATGTTGATATACTTAGATTGAAGTCTTCGAAATTTATGGTTGACCCTAAGTTGTAGCCTCATATCATTCGTTCTGCTAACATTTTGCATCATGCTATGGTTTGGATTCTTCTTATATGATATGAACTCTTGTTTATAGTCATCTAAAAAATAAAACTAAGAAATATATTTGTATATAGATATATTTATACCTTCATTGAACATTGGTTTGGTTACCCCTGTGTTCTAGAGCACCTCAACAGGGCTCTCTTTTGCAACACCCTTGTAGGGCAAGGCTTTGTTATGTTGTGTATTTTTCATTTTTAATTTCGAAATAAAGATCCCCAATAACCATACTGAATCAACTTAAAAAATAAATGAATAAATAATTTTAATCAACAAAATTTAAAAAAAGGGTAGAACTATCAAACAAGTCATGAAAATAAAGCCATGAAAACACAAAATACAACATAAGCCTTTGATTCCAATGTTGAAGATCACATGTAATCCTATTCTGAATATATATTTATATATAAAAATGGAACAAGAGTTACCTTTTTCCTACGTGAAAGACTCTGTCGTCACTTTCTCTTTATTGTATCAAGATTTTCAGAAAAATCATGAGGAAGTCTCCCTTGGATCATAAGAAAAATGCCAAATCCTGACTCTAACCTCTGCAGTACTCTCTCTTGTATTGTTTTTAGATATATCAATCTAAATGATCACTCTGTCATGGTCTTGAAAGTGCGATAACTGTTACCATCTTCCCAGAAACCACTAGTACCTGGGCTGGGTCAGATCAGCCAGCATGAGTGCCCCATTGTGGCTCATATACTATGTATAGCAGCATTTGGCAATCCATAAATAAATCCTGAAGTTATCAAACCACATCAAGTCCCAAGCTTCCACAGATAAGACTTCTTGTACACTGCAAAAGAGGAGCTGAGCCACAACCATTAAATATGCCTTACTGTATAGATGTATATAGTGATGCTGGCATAGATAGATAAATATATATAGAAAATGGCACAAGAACAGACATATTTTTATTGTTTGAATTCCTAGTTTAAACAAATTAAAATGATGTTAGTGCATGACAAAAATGGTTCATACTTCACAATGAACCTCAAACTTGCTTTAACCAATTGTTAAACTACAATGTCTCCTTTTTATTTTATTTTATGGAGTTTTTCAAAGCTGAAATGGGCAGAAAGTAATAGAATAATCCTGGTTCTACGTATACCAAAAGTCATTATATGGGTCTGAAACCAGCACTAAAATCACATAGATGCATTGTCAGCTAAAACAGTCACCATGGAAGCCACAGTAGTTAGTGAATATTTGCCAAAATTTTCAACTGCAATATGTCCATATGCATATTATTGGCATTTGAGACTGAATAAGAATGTAATAAATTTCATAACATCAACCAAAAACTTGAAAAAACTTAAAAGAACTTTGGGCCCAAATGATTGCAGAACTGAAAACAATTGTCTTAAGATCAATCCCATGTCAGGAAATCAAGACCATTACTTCAGAAAATCCAGAGTGCCTCACTTGCTTTTGGAATATCTCCTGAAAATGTGTCATAATTAAAGACTTCAAAACATACTCATTTTTTCCATTTACAGGAAAGGCTTTTAAAAATTTGTCATTTCCTTTGCCAAAAGTGACCACATTTGGAAAACATTTTCTGTGTTAACAGTTTTTAGAATTAGTTTTTTGGTTCATTTTGATGTTTGAAAATAAAAAACTGTTCTTTTACCCAAAAATCCATATCCGGAATCATAGACCCAAATACAAACACAGTAGACATTGAAACAAAATCAATATTAGAATGAACCAAAGACAAACTAAATCAGTGAAGAGCTTTCATTATCAATGCAATTATTTAAAAGCTGTCTTTCATTACTGGAGTGTCCAGTCACATTTTTTACTACAAGCTTAAAACACATTATATTAACATGAATATAACACATTTTTGCAGAACAATGACAAGATCAGTACCTATAAAGCACCATGAGGTGAGGTTCGTACCAGCTCAGATGAAGCTTTCCTTAAATTTCCTTGGCCTGGGCCTGGTATGAAAAATGAATCAGCCCTCGAAAATGAAGCTCAAACTCACAAATGGGCCCCGCACACTGCCTCACGGTTATCCTCAATATATCAAAAAGTGCATTCACTGTGTCAAGATGCCTTCTTGGACTTCCTTCATTACCAATAGTCCCCACATGAGCAAACACCATCTTGAACATGATGAAACCTCTTGACATCCCTCATTATGATTTTCCTTCTTGTGATCAAAGAAATGAACTTGCTTGCTGTATGACAATCACCACAAACTCTCATGTTTTTTGTGATTCTAATGGGCATACCTTCTCCAGAATTTAGAAGTCCAAATACAATTGCCAGTTTCTCGCTATGGCCACAAAGAACTTCCTGCTTCACCTCATCGTCCACATCATGAAGCACAAATCTGAGATCAGGCACATAACCAAGTTCTCTCATGCGCTCTTTAAGAGAATTCCAGAGACTCTCAATTTGGGTGTTTTTATAAGCAAATCTATCCTCGGAGCTAAACAAGTATAACTTCTCCTCGATCTCAATTGAGGTAAATCCAATAATCTTGTGAAGCCCCTTCTCACACATTTTCAGCCTTGTCTTCTTCACCATTTCCCACATTCCAACATCAGCGTAAATATTAGAAAGCATGACATACACACCTGACTGATCAGATTCTAAAGGAAGTAGCTTCTTAGCCACTTCTTCTGCTAATTCAGCTCGTCTGTGGATTCGACATGCACCCAACAATGCTCCCCAAGCACTAGCACCTGGTTCAGTTGGCATGTTATTGATGAAAGATAAAGCTTCATCAATCTTGCCAGCCCTACCTAATAAATCTACCATACAGGCGTAATGCTCCTCCACTGGGGTAATTCCATAATCCCTACTCATTGATTTAAAATGGCTCCATCCTTCTTCAATCCTACCAGAATGACTACAAGCTGACAGAACTGAAACAAATGTCACTGAATTTGGTAATTGGTTTACTGATCTCATCTCATAAAAAAGATTCAATGCTTCTGCACATAGACCATGCATGCCAAATCCGTTGATCATTGTACTCCAAGAAAATACATTCTTCTCAGGTATCTGACAGAAAACTCTGTAAGCTGTTACAATACAACCACATTTGGCATACATGTCAATAAAAGAAGTATAATTCTTGACATCAAGTTCAACCCCATATCTTATCATATACCCATGAACACTCCTTCCTTGCTTCAGAGATCCCAAGCTCGAACAAGCAAGAACAATGCTAGCAAATGTCACTGAATTTGGAGTCACCGAGTCTGCTAACATCTGCCTGAACATGGAAATAGATTCCAAAGCTCTCCCATTTCTTGCAAATCCAGCAATTATGGCACTCCATACAACTACATCCCTATAAGAAATTTCTTCAAATAATTTGAGTGCAAAGTCGAGGAAACCACACTTCATATACATATCCACTAGAGAAGTCTGCAAAAAAAAGTTAGAATCAATAAAATTCTTTTTTATACACAAGCCATGAAATGTTTTCCCTTCTTTTCCAGCGTAGACATTTCCACAGGCTTGAATCAAGCCCTCCACCACGAACGGGTCTAATTCAAATCCAGAGCGTCTCATTCTGGAAAACAACTCAAAAACTCCAAATTCCTCTGAGAAATTCAAGTATCCTTTTATCATAACGCCCCAAATTACTGAATTTTTCAGTGGAACTTCCTCGAACACTTTGTGTGCTTCTTCTAAAGAACCCAACTCAGTATAAACATTCATAAGGGCAGGTGCAACATACGGATCTCCCTCCAATCGCAACTTGATCGCCAAAGAATGAAACAACTTGGCTCCTTGAAAAAGTGACAGTCCAAAACATGCTTTGACCGCAAACACTAAATTGAAACTATCAACTAGCTTCCCCTCTTTCAGCATTCGTTTAAAAAGCTGTACAACATCGTAAAAACACTTGTTTTTGGAGTGGCTAGCGAGTATGGTGTTCCATGAATGGAGGTTCTCGAAAGTGATATGATTAAAGGCTTTGGACGCAACATGAAGAGACCCCAATTGTATGTAGGCGCCGAAGATCATGGGACCGAAGAGAAGAGACCGGTGGAGACCATTTACAAGGATTTGGGCATTTAGTTGGTGGATAGAAGCCAGGGTTTTGGTGAAACGGAAGAGAGAGAGTAGGGTTTTGGTGGGGTTTCGCGAGGAAATGGGGGGAATGAGTTTGGCTCCATTTGGAAGCATCAATAATTATTCAGAAGAAACTAGGGTAAGCAATCTGAAGAAGCATGTGGAAGAATCAATAGTTTTGCTTGATATTAATTTTAGTTTCACCAGTAATGTTACAGAGATGAGTTCATGATTCCACAAAGTCCTTCGATCAAGAGTTCTAGTTCCATTGCAATACGTTTGGTCTCGCTGATGCTTAACACCACTTTGCTGGCATTTGCCTCGGCCCTGTTTCATTTTCTCTCTTAATTTGCTTAGGAAAAAAGGACCATTTTAAACCCAAAAAAAATAAAAAATAAAAAATAAAAAATAAATAAAATAAGAGAAGCCAATATGATTGGTTTTTTTTGCCATGTGGGTCAAGGAGGAAAAAGTTAAAAGTCCAATCTGATACCTCCGGAATAAAATATTCACCTCCGAATAAAATACTAGAACTCATGAGTTTTGGGTCAAAATGACCCATTTTTTAAACTTAATATCGAAAACGGGCACATTTTGAAACTATTGTTCAAAATGACCTCTTTGATGCCACGTAGGCGTCACATCATTAAAAAATATTTTTTTTTCGTCATTATAGTGAAAGTCGCAGTTGGGAAACGCGGCTTCATTTTTGCACTAAAGCCGTAGTTGGGAAACACGACTTCATTTTTGCACTAAAGTCGCAGTTGGGAAACACGGCTTCATTTTTGTACTAAAGCCGTAGTTGGGAAATGCAGCTTCATTTTTGCATTAAAGCCGCAGTTGGCAAACACGGCTTCATTTTTGTACTAAAGTCGCATTTGCCAAACACGACTTCATTTTTTAACTAAAGTCGCGGTTGACAACTGCGGCTTTAGTTCATTTTTATTTAAATTTAAAATTTAATTAAAAAATTATTAAATTACAATTTATGAATGAAATTTAAAAATATACTTAAATAATAAATTATTTATATTTAAATTTAAAATTCTAGTATTACTTCAACAAACATAAATTGATAAATAGAAGATATTATAAATGAATGTTTTATTTATTAATAAATTAATAATCTTAAAATAATAAATTTATATAACATATAAATAATATATAAAATTGTATAATTTATTAATTTAAGATATTTAATTTGTTAATTTTTAAGATATTAATTTATTTATATTATGATAAATTTATCTTTATCGAAATAATAGTATAATAGTTAATAACTGAGATTTCAATTATAATATTTTTTTTACTTTCAAATTTAATTAAAAACTATTAAATTACAATTTATGATTGAAATTTTAAAAATATACTTAAAAAAAATTATTTATATTTAAACTTAAAAATCTAGTATTATTTCAACAAACATAAATTGATAAACAGAAGATATTATAAATGAATATTTGATTTATTAATAAATTAATAATCTTAAAATAATAAATTTATATAACATATAAATAATATATAAAATTGTATAATTTATTGATTTAAGATATTTAATTTTTTAATTTTTAATATATTAATTTATTTATATTATGATAAATTTATCTTTATCGAAATAATAGTATAGTAGTTAATAACTGAGATTTCAATTATAATATTTTTTTTACTTTCAAATTTAATTAAAAACTATTAAATTACAATTTATGATTGAAATTTTAAAAATATACTTAAATAAAAAATTATTTATATTTAAACTTAAAAATCTAGTATTATTTCAACAAACATAAATTGATAAACATAAGATATTATAAATGAATATTTGATTTATTAATAAATTAATAATCTTAAAATAATAAATTTATATAACATATAAATAATATATAAAATTGTATAATTTATTAATTTAAGATATTTAATTTTTTAATTTTTAAGATATTAATTTATTTATATTATGATAAATTTATCTTTATCGAAATAATAGTATAGTAGTTAATAACTGAGATTTCAATTATAATATTTTTTTTACTTTCAAATTTAATTAAAAACTATTAAATTACAATTTATGATTGAAATTTTAAAAATATACTTAAATAAAAAATTATTTATATTTAAACTTAAAAATCTAGTATTATTTCAACAAACATAAATTGATAAACAGAAGATATTATAAATGAATATTTGATTTATTAATAAATTAATAATCTTAAAATAATAAATTTATATAACATATAAATAATATATAAAATTGTATAATTTATTAATTTAAGATATTTAATTTGTTAATTTTTAAGATATTAATTTATTTGTATTATGACAAATTTATCTTTAACAAAATAATAACATACTCTTAAGCCGTAGTTGTCATATATAGATTTTTTACAAAATTAGTTAATGAAATTAATTACAAAAAGTCTACTACAAAATGTAATTTTTAATAGTTTAATTAAAGTCACAAAAAATATCCACTAAACATTAATATAGTGGAAAATAAAAAACATATATAATCTCACATGCCTCCACAAGGAGAGAACCTGTGTAACTGATACTCTCTTCCTTTTTGGACGCCCCTCTCTAACTGTAGCAGAGACTGCATGTGACACATGAAGAATATCTGTTTGTGATGGGGCTAGAGCTGGAAATAGAGGTGGTGGTGGAGGTAGCAATCTAGGTCAACGTAAGCCCCGCCTACCCCTCGGAATGAGTGGCGGTAAATCTAGCTGAGTAGATGTGTCAATCTGCACTAATGGTGGGTCTGAAGAGGTAGGAGGTTGTGATGGAGGTAGGTCTAAAGAGGTAGGGGGTTGTACTGATGGTGGGTCTGAAGAGGTAAGGGGTTAGGCTGATGGTGGGTCTGAAGAAGTACCTCTGAAGAGATGGGTGACTGTACTAATTGTGAGGATAAAAAGGTAGGGGGTTGTAATGATGTTGATACTGACGATGTGATGGGCTGACAACTACTATATCTACCTCTCCCTCGAGATGTCGACCGACCTCGAACAAGTGGTGGTCGAGCAACTATCGACTGAGCTGGTGACCTATCTCCTCCATGCTTTACATGTGGGAGACGATAATCCTCCCGAATAATGCACATAACATCAGTGGTCATACGAATAATATCAACAATACCAGTGCGGCAAGCATCAGTATCAGAGTTCTCCAATGCATGACCTCCTCGAGATATGATAGATGTCATAGTCTCAATCTGTCACATAAAATGATATATAATTATTTGTTGGAATAAATATTATACAGAATATGTACATAATATTAAAGTGATACGAACCAATAAGTGGGCAGATAAAGCAGTACCCTGGTACCGCATAAGTCCAAAATCACTCATAGGTGTAATAAAACGATGTGTAATACGACGATACCATGTCATGTACGGAGCATGGTAGTCCATATGAGGCCCTATAGGCGCTGCAGTGACAATGTGGTCCCCCCTAGCCTCCCATAATGCCACGTAGTGCTCATGATACAACCTCCAATTAAACTGAGGTCGACCATGTCGATCTATGGAGTGAAGGTCAGAATCTATAGGGGGTGTCGAAGGAATACCCTGTATGAGTCCAAACTGTTGCAACACATGCTCAGGACGATGCCACTCAACAATATAAAAAAAAAAAAAAAGTGGTGACATCGTCCGCCAAATATCCTGATCAGCTAAACAAATGTCTGGAAGCAATGCTAGTATATCATTTGTGTAAGGCTGCCATAATACCTGATATATTCATAGATGAGTATGTATTTAATGAAGTATAAATTATATTATTAATATTAAGATGTTCATGTTAAAGAATACTAATATTTAGCCCAAACCTGATCAGATCGCTGTCTATCAAACTCATCTGTATGTGACCAACACATGATGAGGAGTGTCTGTATGAGATAAGGGAACTCTCCACCTACTCCCTAGTGCATCTGGTGGGAATCTCTCATCTATAGGCACTGGTGCATAGGGAAGTGATCTACTAGGACAACCCACATGTAATCGCTCCCATGACCATAGCTAAAAATGAAACAAAATTATGTTTAAGTGCACATAATTATGACAAAATTACATAATTAATAAGATTAATAGTTATACCTGCAACAAATGTAATGGTCCTGCAATAGATTTTGCACTATCTAAGTTAGCTCGACATAACTCCCGATAAAGATGTGCTAGTGTTGCATTCCCCCAACTATACTGTGTAGTCTCACCAAAATCTCTTAACATGGGTAGAATTGCTAATTGGATGTAAACCCCCTTCTTATCTGTAAATAATGAACCACTAACTAACAATAAAAGATAAGCTCTAGCATGGCGCTGTAATGTAACCTCATCTACAACCCCTGGTGGTAAGCGGGAGAAATGGGTAGTAATAAAACGAACTGTAAGGGATGCTCCACGAATATCAGTCTCTACCGGTCAAACACCCAATAACTCCTCACAAAGTGCATGCCAATCAATATCTGTAGAACCAGTGACAGGATGGCCATGTACACGTAATCCGAATAAGATGGCTACGTCCTACAATGTGATGGTCATCTCACCAACTGGCATGTGGAATGTGTGCGTCTCTGGGCGCCATCTCTCTACCAGTGCAGTAATCAAATGCCAATCAACCTTAACATGGCCCACTCGATGAAAGACATAAAATCCTGACTGTATAATGTATGGCCGAACACGATCATCCAAAACCCACTCTCGAAGCATCCTATGTCGGCAAGTCAAAACACTACCCATATCTGGATCAACACGAATGGTGGATGATCGATGTCGATGCTGAAGAGTAAGCACAGATGTATCCTCAGGGTCAGGACGAGCACGAAACAACGGAGTATCCATGTCTGCATGTACATCAATACATGATATAAACAAAATATGAATGAATTGACAAGAAACAATAATATCTAACAACATGAATTTCATCCCAAATAAATTGTAAAAATTTGAACAGCATTTCCCCTAAACAGTAGAGATTCAAAATTTTTCAATGTAACCTGATATAAGTAAAATATGAATGAATTGAAAAAAAACAACAATTTCTAACAACATTAATTTCATTATTAAAATTTTAAAAATTTGAACAACATCTCCCCTAAATAATAGAGATTAATATTTTTTTTCATGTAACCTGATATAAGCAAAATAAGAATGAATTGACAAAAAATAATAATTTCAAACAAACAAACGTCAATAAGATGTTCAATAAGATAGTTTCTACATATATCTTAAAATGATTAAGGTCAATACTAGTAAATTTAAAAAAAAAAAAACAATACAATAAGATGTTCATGAAGTACATCAACTCCTCCTATCATTGGTTTCTCTATTAGGACAAGAACGCCGATTGTGACCCGATTGCTTGCAAAGTCCACATGTTTGTGGAGTCCTAGTTTCCCTTGCATCCATCTCATTATGCAAACGACTTGATTTTGGTCGACCAGAAGTTAGCCGTTTCATTGAGTCTGAAGGCACAATTATCGGTCCATTATATTGAGGTCACTCCAACTCATCAAATATGGGATAAAATAAGGGAGCCCATGTTGATAGGTAAGCACGTGTGGTGTAATAACCTTGTACAAATTGTCAAAAATCAATTGCTCGACAATGACAAGCAGCAAGAATGTGCGAACATGGGAATCCTAACTAAAGTGTTTTGTTACATGTGCAAGACCCCGTTTGAAGGGTAACATGATATGTGCGAGGTTTCCTATTACTGCTTCCAACAGAGTGTCTAGTTTTAACATGAAAACGTCCCGCCACATGATCATACAAAAGAACCTCATGTGCACCCGCCTTAACAACTTTAGCCTTTATCTTGGCGTCAATATGTGGAGTGAATTCTTCACCTGAAGCAAGCCGACTAGCACTATGCTCCCGCCTGACTGTGAAGTAACTGTTAACCCGATAAAAAGTTAACTGGACTAAAACTGTTATTGGTAAGTTACAAGCACCCTTAAGGACACCATTAAAAACTTCAAACATATTAGTTGTCATAATCCCATATCTCCGCCCACCATCATATGAGAGTGCCCATTTTTCAAGAGGAATTTGCTCCAACCAATTTCTAGCCTCGGTATTATTCGACCAATTGTATCCATGTGAGAAATAAAATTTTTAACTTTACTCTCCATAGCAGCCCTACACATGATATCCTTTAAAGTCTTATCTTTGAACTTTGTGTTGAAATTACTCGCTAAATGACGCATGCAAAATCTATGACAAGCATCTGGCTGAGTCCATCCCGAATATGTTTCATTGACAGCAGCTATAATGCCAGGATGACGATCAGAAATTAGACACAACCCTTTCCTTTGTGTTACTCCAATTCGGATACATGCCAAAAACCAACTCCAACTATCTGTATTCTCTCCTTCTGTAATGGAAAATGCAAGTGGAAACAATTGATTATTACCATCACATCCCATAGCAATCAGCAAAGTCCCTTTATATTTTCCATACAAATGTGTCCCATCAATACTGAGAACTGGTTGACAGTGTGCAAACCCTGTAATAGATGGAGCGAATGCCCAAAAAACACGTTGAAAATTTTCTTCATTCGGATTGTTTCCAGGAACCATTTTGGAATACATAATGCATCCAGGATTTGACTGCTCCAAGGCAAGGAAGAAACGAGGCGACTATGCATAAGACTTGTACCAATCACCAAATAATCAAGTCATTGCTTTCTTTTTTGCCTTCATTGCTTTTTGATAAGAAATTTGGTAACCAAATTGTTCCGCAACAACAACTTGAATTGCAGCAACTGTAATGGTCATTTCTACCTTCACCAATGTTTCAATATACTTAGATACAAAGCTAGAATCCAACTGTGAATGATCTTGATTAATACATGGATTGACACATGTATGAGGACCTTTGTACTTTGTGATTCTAAACATACCCGTATCTTTCACTGTCATTGCCCTTAGTCGCCATTGGCACTCTGGTGCTTTTTTACATTGAAGAACTAACACACTTGCATTTGATCTATAAACAGTAAACTCTTGGTGCGCCTTTATGGAAAACATCTTCACAGCATGTTGCAAATATGATTTTGAGGAAAATATTTGGCCAATTGATAATTCTCCATCAACATTTCCTAAAGTTGGCTTTTTCCATGGAGTCCAATCACTTACAACACAATTAATTGCCACATCCATATTTAAAAATTGTGGTGTAGGTGGCATATGGTATGAAACGGGTACAAATGTTTCCTATAGGTTGTCATTAGAGATATTAAATTGGGTACCATGTGGAGAGGCAACTAGTGATGTGTTTTCAACCTCAAACTCAACCTCAGGATTATTAGACCTATCACCAACTTCAAGGTTCACAAATCTTGTGCTTTCACATTCCACAACTTGTTGGACCATCACCAAATCAATATTTTCTGTTTGACAACAATTTTCATCATCATTAGGTAAATGAATCTCATCTGTGTCGATTGCATCATCTCTATCATCTTCCTCATTTCTCTCATTTTCATCATCAACATCAGTATCACCTGTTGATAATCGTGTCAAATGACCCATTTCATTACTCAAATGATAATGGTTGGGAGTTTGCTCTATGAATAATTGAACTGAAGACATTTCATACTTTGATGGCTCCAGTAACATACATGCAACTGTCCTATCATTTCTCACCACTAATAGTTGAAATTTGTTCATTTCAGTTGGATGACGACATTTCAAGACTAACTGATCATCTCTATCAACACCAATGATATCATATATCATCTTCAACAACTCCACAAAGGTCGTATGAATAGGCACATCTATAGGCTCAATCTCTACATTATTTCCAATATATCTCAAGTCCGTTTCTGTCCTCAAAATTGTTCCATTCCAATAACATAGCACTTCTACTGTGGAATCAGTCATAATCGCCTTCACATAAATAATAACAAAAGGTTATTACATAAAAAAAAATTATATTTATTTAAGTAAAAAATAATACTTTATGGTCAATGATTCATAAAATACAATAATAAATCTAATAAATATTGGAATGTAACAAAGCTTCATGTCTAAATACCAAGTTCAACTCAAATGAAAGCAATGTATAAGCAAATAAGTGTATAAGTAAAGAGTAGGATGATATTATGAATTAATATTATTTTTGTGGTCCAATAAAATGTTTTACATGTGTTTGGGTTACAAACACGTTTAATTTATTTTTCTTATTTCATAATTAGGATGAGATTAACTTTTAATATTTTTTTGATAAAATGAAATTAATATTTTTATATTAAAAATTAAATTTTAAAATAAATATGTGTTAATTATGTTAATTCTTTTACAACTCAAAATTATATGTTAAATATATTTTTTAAAATAAATATATGTTAAATATGTTATTTTAAATAAAAAATGAGATTTTAGTAATTTCAAGAAATCCACCCTAGTCCACAAGCTAAGGAATAATTTTTAGAATATACAGATTTTGAATAGTGAACTCTAGTACCTCCTAACCACACAATCAACCATAGATTATGATCCCCACAAAATCAAATGTGTAATGAGAAAAAAAATCAACCAATACGAGAACTACCTAAGATGAAGATACAAATATTCTGAAATTTAGGTTGAGGATAAGAAATAATACAAAGAAAGTGAAACAGTGACGTGGATAAATTGACAATACCTGCTAAAGAAAGGAATTAAATGAAATCCTAAATTACTCTATAAAGTGCATTTAGGTAATTTTGCAGATTTGGCGTTTTTTAATGTTATTAGTCAAAAATTGGTACTTGAATTGTATTCATAATTTGAAAAGTTTTTTTATTGAAACTTTCTTCTTAAAAGAAGTATCAATATTTCTAAACTTTCTATTTTATAAATTAATATCTTTTCTCTTAAGTTTCTAGTTTGAGTCTTCAGAATTTTGAAGTCTTTGTTATTAGAAATTTTATTCGAAGGTGTTTCTATAAAGTAGGATGTTAATTCTAAAAAGGGAGTTTTTGTTTTTGTTTTTATTTTATTTTATTTTATTTTTCAAAGATTTAGGAGTTCTCAAAAATGAACAATAGTCCTAACAAGTTGCTACATAGGTTAGGTTTGCTTTCCATAATTTTTTTTTTTAGTTTTAAGGGTTCTAAAACTTTATAAATAAGGCTAATGGATGTAAAAAGGGATGATGATTGATGATCCAAAGATTTTTATTTTTATTTTTTTATGGGTGCAAATTTTGCAATTTTCATGGTAGGACTTAATTATTTTACTTCTAAGTGAGACTCCTAGGGCCTATGTAAGTTTGTAAGATTGCTTCTTTATTTTTTTTTTTCCTATTTTTTATTTTATTTTTTCCCTACTATTATAATTTTATCTTTCTTCTCCTTAAATCTCAAAAGATTGAAGTCCTAGTTCGCCTATTTGATTATAGAAAACCATCCTAGTGTTGTCAAATATCAAGCAATCAATTACACACAAAATGTAATCACAGCATTCAAAAGATCACCAACCAAATCACAAATGAAATTTAATGTCAATGAAAGTACGTATTTTCATCTTTTGAAAGGCTCATAATGATCATGATGATACAATAAGTTTCTTGATGAACTTAACACTGTCAAAGAGTTCTAAGCACGATGAAAAATAAATAAAAAGTGAAACCATGACTAGTTAGCAACTTAGCTTACCTCAAGTGAATCAAGATGTTCCAAGGTTTCAATAGTAATATTATTATCATCCATTATTAAGTATTTACTTTGACTTTTCCAATCAATATAAAAAACAAACAATAAAACAACTATTCCAATTCCAAAGTTTCAAATTTCAAACCAACCAACTACCCTTTTGATTTGAATAATTAACAATTACTAGGGTGGGTCCCCTTGTCTTATTCAAAAGCCAGCAATTATCTAATTGAATTTTTTTTTGATAAATAAAGAGAAATTTTTCTAATTGAAATTTGATAATTGATTAATGAACATCACGCATAACTGTGGTATTATGTTGACTT
Organism: Vitis riparia; assembly: GCF_004353265.1. NCBI lineage: Eukaryota > Viridiplantae > Streptophyta > Magnoliopsida > Vitales > Vitaceae > Vitis > Vitis riparia. The sequence continues at coordinate 15,095,981 of NC_048435.1, read as the reverse complement.
GTTATGAAATTAAATAATATTTTTTAACAAAAACAAGATATTAAGTAAATTAGCAATTGAAAATATGAAAATAAAAATAAATAACACTATATTTTATAAAATTTATTTAAAAGTGAAGTATTTAAATATGATATATTTATAAAAATGACTCTACTACACCTTCAAACTTTAATTCTTATATTCATTTATTCATTTAAATATTCAAATATATAAATATTTTATAAATTTAGTAATTTACTTAATATCAATAGGAAAATTTAGTAATATTAATATAAATTTAGTAAATTCAGTTAATTCCATAGGAAAAGTGATAAGTTGATGTACCAATACCAAAGCAAACCCATATTAATAATTCCACAGGAAAATTTCATAATAATAATATGATAAAATTATTTTTATTAATATCTTTTTTTATTTAATCTTTAATTTTATTAAAAATTATAATATATTCTATTAAGATGAGATAAAATTGTTCTCATGATTTGTTTTTTTTTTTTTTTTTAACTCTATTAAATCTAAAAATCAAAAGGCTACCCATTTCTCTCACTCGGGCATGAAGAACCCCTTTTCTGAAGTTGCCCTCCAGCCGGGAGAATCCCTAAAAAAGCCCTTCTCTCACTCTGCCACTCTCAATCCTCGCAGGTACTAATCTAATCATGTTATTATTATTATTTTTTACAACCCCCCTTTGATTCCCAATAAAATCCATGCTCCATTCAATTTCTGGGAAAATTCATCCTCGTTTGATTTCCGAGAAAATCCATGCCCCATTCGATTTCCGCGAAAATTCATCCTCGTTTGATTTCCGAGAAAATCCATGCAAAACCCCCAAGGAAAACCAAAAAATTGCTTTTCTTTTGCTCTCTGTGTTTTCTAGATCCGTTTTAGGGGTCTCTTTGCTGTTGTGCCATTGGATTTAAATTTCAAGAACCCTAAATCAAAACTGAGAAACGGGAAAAATCAAGAATTTTTTTCTTTCTGTTTTCATTCTCGTTTCCCACTTTTCTCAGCATCCAACGGGAAAAATAAAAATACTAATAACACATGATAAAAAAAAAAAAACTCAGATCTGAAAAAAATTAACACTAACCTTAACCTCCAACGTCTCTCTCAGTGGCCCACTGTTGGGGCTAGGATTTTTAAGGAAAAATGAGCACGGGCTGGGAATAGAGAGCAGCTCAGATGGAAGTTGTAGCTCCAACGTCTCCCTCAGTGGCCCACTAGTGGGGCTAGGGTTTTTAACGAAAAAACCACACGCAGAGCACGGGGGAAGAGAGCAGCTCGGATGGAAGTTTGGGATTGGGAAAGAAAAAATGCAGCTGAAGTTTGGGAAAGTAAAAAATAAAAAGAATAAAAAATTACTTTGTATGCTGACGTGGACTCAAAAGGGCTATTTTGAACAATTGTTTGAAAAGTAGGTCATTCTAAACATTATGTTTCAGCGGAAGGCTATTTTGACCCATTATTCAGAACTCATAAGATCTCAGACATTGAATAAAGATACAAACAAATAGAATTAAGACATAGAGATTTAGATAAAAAAAAATTAAAATATAAATAATGAGACTTAAAAATAAGTATGTTACTCCATCAATTAAATAATAAGACCTAAAAATATATACATAAAATCATTTTATTGGTGATACATTTTCGATAGATACCAAAAAAGTGTATTTCTGTTACCCTCAAAAATAAAATTGTAATTATGAAGTGCAATTTTACTAATATATATAAAGGATTTTTTATTTAAATGATTGCAAAAGTAACCATATTCATAAAACAAACCCCATCCCTTAAAAAAACATCAAAATGACCTTTATTGAACAAAAATGATTTTTGTTTTTTCCCTTATTACAATACTTTCCCTTATTTTCCACCTCACCTTTCTTTCACTTTATTCTTTTATCATAACAAAAAAAGTGGAGTACTCACAATTCTCTCCTCTAATATGTATTGATAGACATGAAAAAGAATTAAGAGATAATAACCATGACCAATATTATATAAATTTATATACACATGAAAAAGGTTGTAAAGAAAAATGGTTTTGGTAGGGAGGTTGATGGAGATAGGTATGTTTGATTTTGGAGGAACTTCTCATTGTGGGTAGTGTCTTGTTCTTCAAAGTATAATTTTGCTAGACTTCCAAATTTAGCCATACCTAATAAGAACAACAATATTAGGAAAAAGAGCTTGTATAGTTAATTGCATTGACAACATTGTAATAGTATACTTGCACTTCTTAACTACCATTTGTAAATGTTTTTCCTATTGAAGTCCAAGCTCCATAAGGTCAAAATATGTATCAAAAGTTAGTGTGAGATCAATTTGTTACTATATTTAATAGTATATATTGATTATATTCTATTGGCTTAATTTTTGGTCTTTAATTACCTTGATATATATGACATTTGTAAGACAAAAAATCATTTGATGCATGTGAATCAACAAAGAAAGGAAGAAGTTAAAACATAGACCAAAGAGATTTAGAAAATGTACCATGTCCAACAAATTAAAGAGAACTCCTAAAAATAAAAATAAAAATGTAGTAGTAACCAAAATGCAAAAAATAACTCTAATGGCTTTTGCATTTTGAACTATTAGAAAAGGTTCATGGGTGAACTCTTTATTTAAAAATATTATGAACAAAATTAATATTTAAAAATAACATTTACATTGTCACAACTCTTTATTCTAAAATAAAAATGGAATATATAACAAAAAATAGCGAAAGAGATCCAAAAGAGCTAGGAAAATATCATACTTAGAGAAATATAAGAAAAGAGTAAAAATAAACTAAAAACAATCTTTAAAGCCCTTTTCTTGTTCTGTTTGGATCATAAAAAGATTTAAATAAATAGAAAAACTAAAGATTGAATAATATGTGACTTTTCTCTATTGTTATTTCAAAATATAATTTTTCTAGAAGCCAAACAAATTGTTAACTTAATTACCTATTTCCCAAAAGTAAACAAGTCTATATTCTGTTATCATAATTTTCTCAAAAGCCAAACAAATTATTAATATAGTTATCATATCTCACAAATAAATAATGTAAACAAAGTACACTTTCATATTTGTGTCTTAAAGAAGTAGAAACACAAAAAAAGTACAAAGATCAAATTTCACTATGTTTCTTTCCCAGAATGTTCTTAGCAACTTATAGAACTTCTATGTGGTTGCATTGTAATAATTTTAAGGAAAAAAATCAATAAACAAACAATTTTAAGAACAAGAGATAAACTAAAGTAATTTCAAAGGATTTAGGTGAGGATTTTTAAGTTCTCAATTGTGGGGCGCTCACAATGGTCTCCTAGATTCAACTAGATCATGGCATAATAGCAAAAGACCAAGTATCCTTATCCGTCTGGCCCTAAGGTATCAAATGGACACAAAACCAACCGAGCATTGATTACACCAATCATTAATTGCAATAGACATTAAGTACCTTGATTAACGCAACGGTTATGAGGCAAAAACACTAGTCCTTAGGACTCATCAAGGCATGACAATCGTTATGAGTTGACAATCATTGACATTAAAGGGAGTAATGGATAATGAAACACAATCAAAGGCACTATTAAGACACTTGATAAGGCCTTACTACCGAGTAAGGATAAATAGCCACTCTAAACCATAAGAAAGGTATGTTGCCACTTTTCCAAAAACATATCTTGCTCAAAGTCTTTGCTCTTTGACTTTAGCTTCGGAGGGGTGTGCCTGGAAGACCTATCCAAGCATTCATTTGTTTAGGTTGAGTAGCCATCTAGACTTTAGAGGCTAGTCGGTCCACCTTGTTGATTGTGCACCAACATTGGCGCCATCTATGGGAACAGACAAAAAAGCTCGAAAAACACGATGGCTGATATGGCCTCTATGATTCAATTAAACAATGTTGACGAACAATTCCAAACTTGGCAAGATAAAATGGAAAGAAAGTAAGGTGAGTACGAACAACGAATGCAATCCCTATTTCGGCAGATAAAGCAACTAAAGTAAGAAATCCAAGAGCTACAGGCTTAAATGGTCATGGGGCATCGCTTGAAAAATCGTTGCACCCTCAGCCAATAGACAACTTCGAGACGAGATCGAAGCTATACAAAGAGAGCTTATCAATGATACGTTGGGTCGTCCTTGCAAACGGATGAAGGACTGTTTGCCAGCAATTCCCCAACAATACTAGAACCTGTGCATTCATCGGCTAATTGAACTCAAGTGGATGAGACTACAAGCTCTGTTAGAGAAAAACGAATGAGGAGGCAAAAATGAGGCTCATGTCTCTTAAATACCCTTAAAGCCCATCTTGGACCTCAGGAGAAAAGAGTGTTGGCACTGCCACGTATCTTAGAGGCCTTGAAGGCATGATTGGGCCAACTAAATGATGAGGCATCACCAAGTCGTCTGCCTTAGTGCTAAGCACTAGAATTGCCACCAATAAACAACCCATCAATGAAGACCCTACTTGGCTCCATAAGTCGATGATAGGATGACATGCTTTCCACGACTGTTTGACACCCACATTATTAGTTACGAGCCACCCAAGGGGCTTCAAGTGCCCAAGTTACTGATGTACGATGGGACAAGCGATCCGTTCAACCATTTGATATATTATCGGCAGTTGATGCCGCTGGATATTGATAATGATGTGCTGCTATGCAAAGTTTTTTCAGTCAGCCTCTATGGTCTGACTCTCTCTTGGTTCAATGACTCCTATAGAATTCTATTAATTCTTTTTGGAATGTCTCAGAGGCCTTCGTAGGCCATTATTTATGTTCTACTCTGTAAAAGAAGAATACAAGCACCCTGTAGAACATCAAGATGCAGGAAAATGAGTCACTACGAAACTTCATAAAACAATTCAGACAAGCAGTGCTCTAGGTGGAATCCTACAACATGGATGTTATCTTACAAATCTTTAAACGAAGCATCAATTTAGGCACCTTGTTTTTTGCGTCCCTCGCTAAAAAACCGCTCGCGTAAATAAATACAGCAAATGCAATCCCTACTTCGGCAAACAGAACAACTAAAACAAGAAAACCAAGAGTTATAGGCTCAAATACTCGTAAGGCGTCGCTTGAAAAGTCGCCACACCCCCAACCAACAGACAGTTTCAAGACGAGATCAAAGCTCGATGGAGAAAGCTTTTCAACGATACATTATGTTGTCCCTACAAGAGGATGAAGGACTGTCTGCCAGCAGTTCCCCAACAATACTAGAACTTGTGTATGTGCATTCACCAACTCATCAGACTCAAGCAGACAAGGCTGCGAGTTCCATCAAATAAAAACGAAAGAAGGGGCAAGAATGAGTCTTATGTCTCTTAGACGTCCTTAAAACCTGTCTTGGGCCCCAGGAGAAAGAACGTTGACACAACCATGTATCTCAGAGGCTTTAAAGGCATGATTGGGCCAAGTGAATGATGAAGCATCACCAAGCTGTCTACCTCAGCACTCAGCGCCAGAATTGTTACTAGTAAAACGACCCGTTAACAAAGACCCCACTTAGCTTCATAAGTCGATGATAGAATGACATGCTTTCCATGTCGTTCGATCCTTACATTATCAGTTACAAGCCATCCAGGGGGTTTTAACTGCCCAAGCTCACGATGTACGATAGGATAAGCAATTCGTTCAACCATTTGATGCATTTTCGATAGCTAATGATGTTGGATATTGGCAATGACGTGCCACTATGTAAAGTCTTTTCAACCAGCCTCCATAGTCCAACTCTCTCTTGGTTCCATTGACTCTTATATAATTTTATTAATTCTTTTCAAGATGTCTCAGAGGCCTTTGTAGGCATTGGTGAAAATATCAGTAATCATGGATATATCGGTATTTCTATTTTATGGATATATCGAATATATCGGAGATATATCAACATATATTTTGAAAAAAAAAATTAGGTAGTCTAAAGTTGATCAAAACTTATGAAAATATTAAGAAAAACTCTAAAAATTATATAATAAACAATAATAGACATTTTAAAGTTGTTTTATAAAAAAATAATATATGTAGATGATATAAATAATAATATTTGATAATAATATCGTATGCGTCCATAAAAAAATATGAATTTTATAATTTTATTAAATTACATCAAATATTATTTGACAATAATCTTATGATATTTGATTATAATATATCTCACTTTAAAATTATAATTCATTTAATTTCAATTGTATTAAATGATATAAAATAAATGATGATATATGTATAATTTTTTTTAATATTTATATTTTTATATTTAATTAATATATAAATGATATAAAAAACAGTTAACAAAATTATAATGATAGGTTTTATATTTTTAGTGATTAATTAAATGAAATTTTAAAATAAAATAATTAAAATTAATTTGTTTATGAAAATATTTTTTATGGTTTTACTATATATTTGTCTGGTGCATATTACTTATAAAATAGGCAGTAAACCTAGTGGTCACCCAAGGTACGTCCATACTTGTTTTTAGGTTTGGGCGGGTTTGAGTCCTAGTGCCCGCACATAGTTGCACAATTTTGAGGCTATGACCACATTGACTGCTTTGACCGCTCGTTGACTAGACCAAAAAATCAGCAAAATCACCGATAAATCACTAAAAATCCAATTTTTTTTTTTTTTTACGAAAAATCACTAAAACACGTTGAAATTTTCTAAAAAATCGCTTCACCGAATTTTTGCTTGCCTATTTCGTGTCGTTGGTCGTCGATACATGAAATTTCAACAAAATTTTCTGAAATTTTTATCCATGTTCGTAGGCCATTATTTATGTTTTGGTCAGCAAAAGCAGAATATAAGTACCCTGTAGAACATCAAGATGCTGAAAAATGAGTCACTAAGGGACTTCATGAAACGATTCGGATGAGTAGTGCTCTAGGTGGAATACTACAACATGAATACTACCTTACAGTTCTTTAAATGAAGCATTAGTCCGAGCACAACATTTTTCGAGTCCATCGCCAAAAAACCATTTGCATCAGTGAATGACTTGTTTAGACAGGCAAACAAATATGTCATGCTCGAAGATGACGTTCGAGCAGCCTCCCAACAAATTTTGGTTATGAACTGAGTTGTCAAAAACAACAAGGCGCTAGGAGTTTAAAGCCCTTAAATGAACAATCTAGGTAGGGCAAATGGAGATGAGAGGAACGACAGTAGTGAAAGTCGCCCAGATTCACTTCATTAGCCATCTCCAATGAGAGGATCCTCCCACTAATAAGAAAACTACTTGAGTTCAAGTAGTTAGATCCTATCAAAACTAATTCGTATAGGTGTGAACAAAGACGACATTATGCCTATTATAAAGAGTATGAGCACACTACATAAGAGTGTAAAAATTTGTACCACTTGGTGAATAAGCTTATCAAAGCCAGACATCTCAAGCAGTATGTTCTCACCTTTGGAGGCCATGAAGAAATGACACGCAAAACGTCGGAGCAAACTCCTATCTCCCCTATAGCACCCAGGGGTAGTGATTAATTATATTCAAGGGGGACCAATGGATGGCAAATATCATTCCAAACCACAAATGAGGAGAATACTTCGCTATTAACGTCGTATTATTTTGACACAACCAAAGTAATGAGCAAAGACACGTCTATTATGTGAGCAAAGTTATGGTGGATGTAGAAACACGTTATTCCCAAGTGGAACAAATGACCTTGGCATTGTAGTCGTAGCTAAAAAACTTCGTTCGTACTTTCAAGCTTACTAAATAATGATTTTGACAAATCAACCATTATGGGTTACACTGCACAAGCCAAATCTACTCGACTGAATGATGAAATGGGTAATCGAATTGAGTGGGTATGACATACAATAAAAGCCTCATTTATCTCTCAAATGTCAAGTTCTTGTAGACTTTATAGTCGGAATACCCCAAAGGTGGACGCAGTTTAACACTGCCAATAGAGATCAATGGTGGATTCTCCATGTAGACGAAGCCTCCAAGGCATCAAGAGCCAAAATAGGTCTAACATTGTGATCCCCTATTGGGAAACAAATTGAGCAAACCATCTGCCTCAACTTCCAACATCCAATAATGAGGCGGAATATGAAGCAATTATAATCGAACTCAATCTAGCTCTCACTCTCTCAACTACAAAAGTAGAAGTCAAAAGCGACTTGCAGTTAGTGGTCGGACAAATCTAATGAGAGTATGAAGCTACAAATGAAGGCATGACTTGTTATCTCACCTTGGTAAACACTTGAATGGAAAAGTTGGACAAATGATCCATTAAGTGTGTACCCCAATAGGAGAAAGGGCGAGTTGATGCACTAGTCAGAGTTGCTGCCACTCTACCAATACAAGAAACCATGATGTTGACAATCTACCTTCAGGCCACTCATTTCATCTGACTTGAACGGGTACATGACATAGACTATGCGAATTTGGGATGGATGGAGGAGATTGTGAAATCCCTCCATACGGGAGAGGTCCTTGAGGATGAGAAACAAACACATAAAATTCGAGTGCAAGCCATATGGTACATTTTGATAAATGGCTAACTTTATAGATGGTCATTTAGGAAACCATACCTTATATGCTTAAATAACACATAAACTCAATATGTCCTAGCCAAATTGCATGAGGGTATATGCGAAAACCACCCAAGTGAATGAACCTTGGCACATCGCACCTATTCCCAAGGCTACTATTGGCCCACTATGAAGAAAAATGTAGAAGAGTATATTGGAAAATGTGATTAGTGTCAAAGATATGCTCCCATGCCTTGATAATCATCTAAATGTCTCAATCTGGTTACTAGTCCTTGGTTGTTTGCATAATGGGGAATGAATATAGTTGACCCAATTCCAAGCAACATGATGTAGAAAAAGTTGTTACTTGTGGCAACAGACTATTTCAACAAATGGGTAGAAGCAGAAGTCTATGCGAGCATCAAAGATAAATATGTCTCAAAGTTCATCTGGAAGAATATTGTGTGGGTTTAGAATTCCCCAAGCAATTTTCATAAACAACAGGTCATAGTTTAACAACAATATCTTTCAGACATTCTATTCAGAGTTAAAAATAAAAAAATTTTATGCAACGCCTAAATATACTCAAAGCAACAAGCAGGTGGAGGCAACCAACAAGACATTGCAAATTCATTAAAAAAATGACTCAAATGAGTAAAAGGAAAATTGGTAGACGAGCTATCTGGTGTCTTATAGGCTTATCGGACGACCAACAAAAAACCCATTAGAGCAACATCATTTGCTTTAGCATATAAGATAGAAGTTATTATCCTGATAGAAATCGGTATGCCCATAGCAAAAACAATCATACAAGAGATTGGGAATACCGATGCAGAAGTGGAAAAACACTTAGATTGGGCAAACGAAGAATGGGAAGCAACAACTATCTGAATAGCCTCGTATCATCAAAGAGCCATGTTTCTTCATGCAACAACAATAACCATAGAAGAACATACCATCTATTTGTTGTTGATAGGTCGTTTCAAGTTTTTTCTTTTTCTTGATGAAGTTGGTATGGTTCTACTTGAGCTCAAGCTTCAGCAGAACACTTTTCTCCTCAACTTTAGCCTTGGCAAACCTCAAGGTGGTATTATCTGACTTCAACTAGCAAATTTCCACCTGAAGAGACCTAGTTTATAGTTTCACCTTCCTTAAAAGATCGACCCTCTCCTTAGTAACTTTTTGGACCACTATTGCAACTACCTTTGCTGCTTCTAGCTCTTTGCATAGCTCCTTATGGCCGAACACATTTTGAGCTGTGTATGTCCTGATCTTTTCGACCGTTTGTAACTGTTAGAACATATGACTTCATTACCTCATTAGGTTCTGTTTATTGACGACAATCTGAAACGAAAACCACAATCAAATAAAGTATGGAGAGTGGAGAAAAATACAAAAAAATGAAATGTAGAATGTTTGACCAATTCCCTTGTCTGCATGGTCGTGTACTCCATCAATTTCTTTAAAAAAAAGTGAAATGTCTTCTACTTTTTGGAAAAGTAAAAAAATCAACAACATAAATATTAAGGAGAAAAAACTTAAAAACAAATGTATCAATAATAAAAAAACTTAGAGAGAAATAAAGTACTTAAGAAAGTTTTGAAATTTCTAATGGAGAAGGAAAAATTAATGATCATTGATGGTGATTGATATTGGAGTTCGTCGATGGTAACTACTTAAGGAGTCGTTAGAATATTTCTATGGGTTAGTGAGTTGTAGGTTTGAGGAAACAAGCGAGATAGAGAACAAGCAAAGATTAGGGTTATAGGTTTGAGATTTTTTATTTATTTATTTATTTATTTTTTGTGAGAGAAGAGGTAAAGATTAGAGTTTATGGTTCATAAATTTTTGTGTTTCAGAAAATGAAAGAGACGGAAGAGACGTAGATTAGGCTCCACGAGTTTAGTGAAAGTTTTTTTTTGGTCATTGAAAAACTTAGTTGGCAAGCAAGAGAGTAAAATGGGAACCCAAAGACATATCATATTAGCGTGCATGAAACTCTAAATATTTTGAAACACTTTCCCTATTTTTCTAATATTTAAATATGGAAAATTGAGTTCCCATTTTCCTAATATTTCCATATCAACATGGAAACCCACTTTCCCTAAAATAAGTTTAATTTCTTTGTACTTCTTATATCACATTTATACATTCTTAAATTTTTTCCCTTTTCTTATGTTCTTTTGATCATCCAAAATTCAGAGTGCGTTTGAGAGTGATTCTAAAAAACGTTTATAGCATTTCTAACACTTGAATGATAAAAAATTTTAAGTATTAGAAATATTAAAAACATTTTCTAAAATTACTGCCAAATAGACTCTAAATCAAGTACATCAATGATTCATTCAAAATTTAGTATGACATAAAATTAATAGTGTAAAATTTTCTTCTTATTAATAAAATCTGTGTTGTAAATACCATCTTCAATCTTCATGTAGCCTCTGATCATACCATCCTCATGTAGCCTCTCAAAGTCCAAAAGAAATAACATTACAAAGATTGTAAAAAATAAACGAGAGCTCCATAAATGAACTAAACCCAAAATCAATTGGGCAAGCAAGTGAGCTGTGTTGGGCTAGACTTGGGCCCTCTTAGTTGGGCTTCTAAAAATAATATAAAACTTTGGTTTAGTTGTTTGCTATGCCAAATTTTCCATCTTTATAAGGGTTCCAATCACTTCCTAGTTATGATATTTTTTCCATTTTATTAAATAATATTTATAAATTATTATGGGCTTTACTGTTTGGGTCGGATTGGGCTAGTCCAAGGGCTAGGCTTAGACTTAAAAAGTTAGCTCCGTTTCGGGCCAATGGGCAAATGGGCCAGATGGGCCAAATTCACATTCTTGGAAACAATTATGAGTCATGACACTATAAAAGTAGGAAATACTTTCACTTGCACCAGGCAAGCGGTGCGGCGAGGCGTGGCTTAAACCCTAGTTGCTCTCTTCATTGTTCTTGCCCCTTCTCCTTAAACCCTAATTCCAAACCCTTATCAGAGGTAAAAATAAACAAGTATCTTATCAACCTTATTGTTTTCCTGTATTAATGTTTATTTTTCCCGAGTTTTTATTGTAGTGAAAAGATCTGTTAATGTTTTTGCCCTTTTGTTTTCCTGCTTTTTCATTCAAATCTCTTTCTGGTTGGCGAGGGACAAGAGGAACTTCTTTTTTGGTCCTCCATTTATTGTTTTCGTTTGCTGAATAAAAGTCTTGGGTTGACAAAAATTGGTTTCTTTTATATTCCTTCGTTTTCTCAGCAAACAACTGGAGCCGAAGCCCTAAATGGCTTTTACAAGCAACCTTAAGTTCTTCATTTTGTCATTTTCTTTGCTACCCTGTATTTGGTTGCCAAGAAAACTGAAGAAAGGAAAAGAAAATTAGATTAGCCCATATATATTTTTTTATATTGTTTTGGTCTTGAGTATCTCAGTTCAGTGCAATAGTTTGGTTAGGCCTGTTGATTGGATGTTCTTCCTTCAGGTTTGAGATAGTGAAAATTTTAAGATTCAGAGGTGTATTTTTATCATTGTTCTCAGGGCAAATCGGGAATGGGCAAAATCATTTCATTTTTCTAAGTTATGTATGCAGCTATATGAAAGAAGGGAAAAGGAAATGAAATCTGGTTTCTTTCATCTCCTTTCTACAAACTGAGTTCCATTCCTGTTTTGTAGCACTTCTTTTTTCTTGGTTTGAGCCTTTTGGTGGTTGGTGTATACTTCTTGTATACTTAGTGTTGCTCTTTGGACACCTCCTTTTAACATATATACTTCATTACCTATCAAAACAAGGAAAAAAAAACTGAATTCCTTTCCATTTTCTCTTTAAGGTTGTTTTATCTCTTTAATTCTGTTGTCAGAACCTTTATAGGATTTGTCCAAAATATTTTACAGTATGACCACAGTTGGGTGTGTTATATCTTGTGCTGGAATTGGTGTAATATAATGTGGTTTCAATTGCTTCATTCCATATATTCCACTTGTATGTTTTGTGGAAGTTCCTTCCATAAATTTTGATGCTTACAGTTCTACTTAGAGGGTGCTTGGTAAATCAACTTAATGACTTAATAACTTAATTTAAGTCATTAAGTAGATTAAGCATATTTGGTAAAATAACTTAATATTATAACTTAAAGTTACTTTTAACTTTAAGTATTAAGTCAAAATGGTTAACTTTTAAATTTAGTGAGAGTATATTTTAGAATTATGATTCCATATCCATGACTCATTTTTTACAATAAATATTTTATTGTTATCTTATGTATCTACAATATTTTAAATATGAATGTTTTATAAATAAATTATTGCTTAAAATTAGTAAAAATAAATATGAGTTAAAACCATTGAGATAAATGTTAGTTAAAATTAATGAGGGTAAATGTGTCAATTTGATGATTTAGAATATATTTTAAGTTAACTTTATCAAACAATTTTAATACTTAAAGCAAAAAATAGGTAATAAGATTTTGCTAACAACTTAAGAACAATTTAACCAAAAGTCAACTTAAGTTTTTAAGTAGTAAGTATTAAGTTTTACCAAACATCCACTTAGTCATATATATATCTATAGAAAATTTGAAAAATGTTATTTTTATGTTGTTTTTGTCTATTACTCGGGGGGTATTTTCCGCGTATCAATTAGTCAGTTGTATTTTCAATGTACTAAAAGTAATTGTAGTTTGGTTCCATTTACTTAGTTAATCTTGGGTGATGTTACATTGTATTAGTAACAAACTTGAGGTTTAGCTTTTAATGTTTTGAAATGCTACTCTAAACTTTCCATTTATTGGTTGGCTTTTGTGGGTAGTTTTTATTTTTCTTGGGTGAAACAATTTTTTTTTTTGTTACTAAACTTGATAGACGTGTTGTTACAAGCCCTTTAGGAAGGGAAAGTAAAATGGGACATCATGTAAAGATGCATTTGAGTGTTTCATGGCACTTGAATAACCCCATCACCCCATCTTGTTTTAAGCTTTAACTTTATTTGCAAACTTATTGTAGTAAATTAGATGATTGCCAAAAGCGTGCCACCAACACTTATTATATTGATGATTGTAATACTTTCTTTTTATGATCTCATAACAGCATTTTCTTCTTCTTCTTCTTCTTCTTCTTCTCTCTCTCTCTCTCTCTCTCTCTGGATATGATTCCCAAAAGCGATTGCATAATGAAAAATCACAATTTTGATTGACAGATCCAAAATTTTCTGTAATGTTTCCCATTCTAGGTAATAGATTGTACTTTAGAATATTATATAGAATGAATGGGGCTATTTGATTTTTCTCCCCAAAGCATGCCTTGAATAATTCTTTCTTGTGCAAGATTTGTACTTTTGCTGCTTGTTTGGAGCTACCCCTGCACTTGTTGTCAATTATGCCTATTTCTGTTGCAGGAAGGTGCTATTTTTGTGAGTTGAATAGCACTATTTATCCTGCCTACTGTTTTGAAGTTTATTTCTGAGTGGCATTTGCTTCTTAAGATTTTCTGAATTGTGGATCATTTATGCTTACATGGTAAAAGCTTTTGTGTTTCAGGAACTAAAATTGTTCAGAATCAAAATGGCATTTTGCAATAGATTTGGGAACCTCTTGAGACAGAGTATTTCTCAGAACAGTGCATCAAAGGGGCAGGGATCCATGGGAGCATTGCTTAATTCTATTCGTTGCATGTCATCTGCAAAGCTCTTTATTGGAGGTCTTGATTTGATCAATGTCTAAATAACACACGTACACTCGTGAAACATGCACATGCACACTCATTCACACAAATATTTGCAAATTTTGGCTCCATTTATTGTTGTGAAACTTATTTATTGGTCTTTTTATTGGAGGTCTTTCATATGGAACGGATGATCAGTCTTTAAAGGATGCATTTTCAAGCTTTGGCGATGTGGTTGAAGGTGAGTTTCAATCTGAGTTTGTTGCTGTTTAATACTTGCATGCAAAGCAAGCCCAAAAATTATTTGATGATCATATTGAGGTCTAACAAGTATGATTTTTACATGCCACTTTATTAGAAAAAAGAGCATAGAAATAGCAATTTTTTTCCTTTGCAAAGTTACATCAGCGTCTTCTGTGGTAAGAGATTCATGGCATGATACAACCTTCTTGACTGTGATTTGTAATTTACACTGCAGCTGCTAAATCAATAAGTGTTACCAACCATCAAATCCATCAAATACCTTTGCCCTTGCCCTGGTCAATGTCAATAGAGGATCTCTTTATATTGGTGCAACTTCTGGTTGAGCTTACAGAGGCAAATATCATGGAGTCATATCACTTCCTAATAAATCCAAAATTTTGATTTTTGGAATTGTGTATTAATGGATCCATTTCACTTTAAAATGAAAACTTTTTTGGTATAACTTTGAAGACCTAGCTGACCATCTGTTTAGAAGCTGGGGTGTCTAAAAGAGGCCAGTATGCAAACACTTAAGATCCAGTACTCATCTATGATGTCCCACACCCTTATTGATTTTCAGATGAAAATCAATTGGATTTTTGTTATGATTGGAAATGTTAATGACCGAAGGATTTGAATTGAATCCAGTTCAGCTTCTAGAGTTCTTTTGTTTCTGAATACCCCAACCTAAAGGATTGTTTTTAGGATCTCACCTTCTGGTTGGCCCTCTTTGTGGTCAAGCATCCTAATGATCAGATTGGTTTTGATAGTTTTTCTGTTCACTTTTAAGTGAATGTTCAATGAATGGTCAAAACATTTGAGCATGTCAGAAAGATATTATAATTGGAGCTGGATTGTGAAACAATCACACTTTTATGTTGTCATTTGAACATTTTTTTATGGTGAATTACACAATATAAAAGAGGATGCAAATTATTTATTCCTTTTTCTTTGGTGGTTTTCCCCCATGGAGAAAGGGAATTTGCTATACTCAGGAACCGGTTTGTGTTGCTTAAATGAATAAGTTTCAAGTTCTTCTACGTGATTGGAAGAGTAAACTTGTGCTGTTTTTATTTATTTGCTTTTATATAGAACTTATTTCAAATCTTGGTTTATCACCAGCTTGTTTTTTTCTAGAACCATTGCTTTTGTGCTGGGTGTTGTCTAGATGCTTAAACTTTCAGTGTTTGTTTTGGCACACAGCAAGGGTTATCACTGATAGAGACACTGGGAGGTCTAGGGGATTTGGGTTTGTGAACTTCACCAGCGACGATTCTGCCAGTTCTGCACTGTCTGCTATGGATGGCCAGGTTAAAAAATTGAAATGTAGAAGTTGAAAAGTTTCTTCACACAAGTTTCTCCATGATCTTATGTTGATTTTATCTTGAATTTCCAGGAGCTAAATGGTCGGAATATTCGTGTTAGTTATGCTAATGAAAGAACTCCAGGCCCTCGCGGTGGTGGTTCTGGAGGCGGTTTTGGTGGTGGTTATCGTGGGAATGGAGGTTATGGTGGTGGAGCTGGAGGGAATGATGGGTTCTAAGCAAATATTATGCAGTTCTGTCCATGGGAGTGTGGCTATGGCTAGTTTTTAGTTGTTTAGGTTTGAGTTTTGCTTGATTTGTTTCCTATCTCTTAAATGAAAATTTCAAACTGCTTAGGGAATTGAACACATATCTTTAGTACATCTTTGATAATCACAAGTTTTGTCATAAGAGCTGAACTATTGGGATATGTATGTTTGACAATGAATACATTGTCTTAAGTCTGCCAAACAAAGTCTTTAACCAACCCTCATCGACTTTGGATGTGAGATTGGTTCATTTGTTCTTTTCTGGTTGCATGCAAACTTGGGCTCCTAATGCATGTTTTGGAGTTTAGTGTGAGAAGAACCCATTAAGGAGATTTTATAAAAATATATTAATTTTAAAAAATATTTATTAGACTTCTGAAATTACTTTCAAATCTAAGGAATTCAATTGAAAGTTGTCTTTTGAAGATTCAATGTTGAAGTTGTCTTGTGAAAAAACGATTTCTGCATTTGAGCTAAAGTTGTTTCTTCGGATGATAACTTCTAATTGATGTTATAAAAGGTGAAGCAGATTGAGAAATGGTTTTGAAAGTATCATATAAATTATCTCCCTCCTTTTGCATGGAATTGGTTTTTGGAAGTAGAATTAGTGGCTCCTTTTCAAAATACCATTTGTGTCCTTGCTTTTTGGAGATTGATTTGTATTTGGACCTAAATTTCATAGGCCTTGAACCAGTAACAATTCCGTTATCCAAAATCTAGTTCAATTTCCCTACACTGCAGTATATATGAATCTTCTAACATGCTCCATAGTTGATTGTGTTCTTTCTCCTGAAAATAAGGCGAACAAAGGAATCTTGTACCCAGTCGATTGGCTTCCTGTAGACTGGCTTATCAACCTGCATAAACCAGGTCCACATACGTCCTACAGTATGTTGGTGACCTGTTCATCTTCGATCACCATTGCCTGTATGTGTTATGCAATCACTAAGGCCTACTTTTATCTTTCTACTCCGTCTCATATAGTGGATTTCTCCTTAGAATTGTTCCTACTGTAGCTAGTATCCTAATCCCTGAGAGACATTGTTCTTGAGGCAAAGATGGAAGAATTGGCTATAAGTAGATAGGTTGAGTGAAAGCTGTTAGGGGTTTTGGAGATCATATTTTCCACTATTAGGTGCATTATCCTTTCTATAGCTTTATTAAGCTGAAAGCAAGGAAATGGAAGAAGTGAAAACTCCTTTTTATTTAACCAAAACTAAACTAAAACTACAGAGACAAAAGCTATATAAAGAGCTTAGTAACAGCTCAATAACAGCTGTAACAAGAAAACTAACAAAAAAAAAAAAAGTTACAACAAATAATTGATAACAAACAAAATATGTACATGACTTAATACTCCCCCTCAAGATGGACTATGAATGTACTTTACAGCCATCTTGGATAAAAGAGGAAACAACAAAGAAGAAGGCCCAGCTTTGGTAAAAATATCGGCTAGTTGATGTTGAGAGCGAAGAGGTATTAGCTTTGATGAAACCATCAACAACTTTATCATGAACAAAATGACAATCGATCTCAATATGTTTGGTCCTCTCATGAAAAAAAAGATTAGAAGCAAGATGAATTGCAACTTGATTATCACAAAATAAAAGTGCAGGAGAGGAAATAGGAACTTGAAAATCCTTCAGTAATTGGCGTAGCCAGACCAATTCACTAGTAGTAGAAGCTAAAGCTCTATATTCAGCCTCTGTAGAGGATTGAGAAATTGTGGTTTGCTTCTTAGCTTTCCAAGAGACCAAAGAATCACCAATAAAGATACAAAAACCAGTGATAGATTTTCTGGTATCTAAATAAGAGTCCCAATCAACATCTGAAAAAGCCTTCAATCGGAGAGAAGATGAAGAGAAAAGAAGGCCCTGACCAGAAGTGAATTTAAGACAGCGTAAAAGATGATGGCGTAAAAGATGATGAACTGCTTGTAAGTGAGGTAGCCTAGGTTGAGCCAAAAATTGACTAAGTTTATGGACAACAAAAGTAATATCAGGCGGAGACAAGGTGGGATAGAGAAGGCGACCAATAAGCCTTCGGTATTGTGAAACATTAGAAAGAATAACACCATCATGGGCATTGAGCTGAACCTTAGGATCCATAGGAATAGATGTAGGCTTACAAGCAAGATACCTAATGTCTTCAAGGAGTTGAAGTGTGTAACACCTTTGAGATAACACAATACCTGAGGTAGATTGAGCAATTTCAAGCCCAAGAAAATACTAAAGATATCCAGAATCCTTGAGCTTAAATTGAGTATGAAGAAAAGTTTTCAAAGACTGGATCACTTGAGTGTTTGGACTAGTGATGATGATATCATCCACATAAACTAATAAAGCGACAAATGAAGATCCAGATCCTTTGGTAAATAAAGAATAATCAGACTTGGATTGGACAAAGCCATATTGAAGGACGTGAGAAAATTTGGAGTACCATTGTTTGGAGGCTTCCTTGAGACCATAGATCGATTTATGAAGCTTACAAACCAATCTCTCCCCTTATTTAATAGTCTCCCCCTATTTACCGTGACCAAGAGGAAGATCCATATAAACTTCTTCAAATAAATAGCCATTAAGAAAGGCATTGTTCACATCAAGTGGAACCAAATGCCATTTTTGGATTGTGGCAAGAGCCAATAAGACTTTAACAGTAACCAGCTTTGCTACAGGAGAGAAAGTCTCAAAGAAATCCAAGCCTTCTTGCTGAGTATAGCCCTTAGCAACTATCGGAGCTTTATGCCTTTCAATAGAGCCATCAGATTTATACTTAACTTTGTAAATCCACTTACAACCAATAGAATGCTTCCCTTTAGGTAAAGAAACAACTGACCAGGTTTTGTTGAGTTCCATAGCATCTAATTCAGCCTTCATAGAAGCCCTCCAATGTGGAAATTTAACAGAAGCAGATAAAGAACCATGAGACAAGTATTTGGATAAAGGATAGGAAGTAGCACAAGAGGGCAAGTCCTTATGGGATAGCAAGTTGCAGTGAAAATCCTTGAGATAGAAGGAGGTTTAGAGACCCTTATAGACCTTCTGAGAAGAACTTTAGCTAGAGAAGGAGCTGAAACATGCAAATCTGAATCGAAAAGCTCTGAAGCAATATTATTAAAAGCACTATCAAGAGTTTGTGATAAACCACCAGAAATTGGAAGTGAAATATTAGAATCTATTGATGGTGCATAAACTATAGATTGAGAGAAGGGAGAAGGTTCAAGAGAAGAAATTGGTAAGACAAGATTAGGAAAAGGGTCAATCAACTTGTCTAAAGGAGTTGCAGTGTGAAAAGGAAAATTTTCCTCATGAAATATAGCATCTTGGGAGATTAAAATCTGTTTAGTGACAACATCATACAATCTGTAACCTTTTATGCCCGGAGGGTAACCAAGAAGAACACAAACTCGAGATCTAGGTTGAAACTTAGTTCTATGAGCAGTGAGTGTTGAAGCAAAAGCTAAACACCCAAACTCTCTGAAATGAGAATAAGTGAGTGCAATGATGGACTAAAGAGGAAGGTGTCCTATTGATGAGAAATGTAGTGGTGAGAACACATTCACTCCAAAATTGAATAGGGAACCTAGATTGAAAATATAATGCTCTACCAACATTGAGCAAGTGTTGATGTTTCCTTTCCACAATTGAGTTTTGTTGTGCTCTTTCTACACAAGAAAATTGATGTAACACTCCTCTATCATTGAAAAAATCAGTAAAAGCTAATTCCGGAGGATTATCAGATCTGAACACTTTGATCTTGGCATTAAACTGAGTGACAACCATGTTGAAGAACTTAGGAATTATGGTACCAACATCAGATTTCTGTTTGAGAAGGAAAATCCAGGTAAACCGAGAACAATCATCCACTAAAGTTAGAAAATATCTATGTCTAGCATGTGAAGAAACAGAGTAAGGCCCCCAAATGTCACAATGCTCCAAATCAAAGGGAAACTGAGACATGTGATTATGAGAATCAAAAGACAATCTTCTTTGCTTTGCTAGAGGACAAATGCAACAAGGAAAAGCTTTATTCAATTGTGACACATCAGTACATCACAATGTAAATGATTTTTCAAAGCATCTAAACGTTTGAAAGAAAGATGACCAAGTCTATTGTACCATACATGAGCTGAAACATTATTTACAAAAACTGTAGAAGTAGACTTCAATGTATCTATATAAAGAATATAAAGATCTTCAAGCTTGTCACCCTAGCCAATCATCCTCTTGGTGCTGAGTTCCTGAATAATGAAGCAATCAGGAAGAAAACTAACTATAAGTTGTGAACCACAAGTAAGAGCACTCACAGAAATCAAGTTAAAACTTGAACTGGGGAACAAATAGGACATCCTTGAGGGTGAGTACGGAACTTAGTGTAACATCACCACAGAAACTAACAGGAATCTGAATATGATTGGGCAAAGTAACAGTAGAATTCTGTATAGGTCTCAGAGAAACAAAGGCTGTAGCACTACAACATATATGTCTTGTGGCACTTGCATCAGCTATCCAAAACTGAGTGGAGGAAAAGATATGATTTAGGGAAATTGAAAGACAAATACCTATACTATAAGAAGCAGTTGGAGCCTCTTGATGGTCATTATTTGGTTTAACAGATGAAGCTAAATGAGTAGAAAACATAGACATAAGCTACTAATATTAATTAGGATTAAGATTCTGAATGAAATCTCCAACACTACCTAGTTGATCAGTCTTGACAGTAGAATTAGAGAATGACTGGTTTGATACTTGATTAACAACAGTATTGTTGGAATAAGTATAATTATTCCTCGGCTTAGGTTTGTAACCAGGTGAATAGCCATGTATTTTGTAACATTTATCAATGGTATGACAATGAAAGTTGCAATGAGTGCAGAAAGGTCTATCCTTCTTTTGTCCTTTATAACCTCCAGAAGCCTTAGAATTATCATTCTTAACAGCAAAAGCCATGGTTCCAGACTTCCAGTAGAATTTGACCCAACATTAATATGACTACCAATTTTCTTCTGATGTTCCTCATGAGAAATCAAGGAAAATGATTTATTTATAGGGGGTAAAGGATCCATAAGAAGCAATTGTCCTCTGACTTGAGAAAATGAGTCATTTAATCCCATAAGAAAAGACATGATATATTCCATTTGATAGTGAGAATTGAGATTCTTCACACCACCATAAGTGCATTTACCACAAGTGCAAACTGGCTTATAATTGCTCAATTCCTCCCAGATAGTCTTCAGTTTAGTAAAATATACACTAGCAAAGTTCTGATCTTGAACCAAATTCATTAATTCACGTCTTAATTGAAAAATTCTAGGTCCATTCCTTTGTTGAAAGCGATCTTTGAGATCGAGCCAAATCTCTCTAGTCGAATAAGCAAATATATATCTTACTAGTAGAAATCTCCTTAGAAACGGAGTTTAAGATCCAGGAGATAACAATATTGTTATTCCTAATCCAAGAATGAAGAAGATTTAGATCAGTACCTTCAGGTTTGACGATTGAGCCATCAACGAATCCTAGTTTATTCTTCATAGACAAAGCAATCAACATCGTTCTACTCTAAGAGGCATAGTTATCTCCAGTGAGAGGTTGCGAAACAAGAATGAGTCCTGGACTATCCGAATGATGAAGTAAGGACTAGAAGGTTCATCAATGGCAGATATGTTTGAAGATGACCAAGAATGACTCGTGTTTTTAGATGATGGAGTCTCCATAAAAATTGGAAAAAAAAAACAACAATACTCAACAATCTTGAAGGAAAACAAAGATTAGAAGAATCAGATATGAGAAATTGCAGTAAATTGTATCAAAGCTTTGATACCATATTAAGATGAAAGCAAGGAAATGGAAGAAGAGAAAACTCTTTATTAAACCAAAACTAAACTTAAACTACAGAGACAAAAGCTATATAAAGAGCTTAGTAATAGCTTAGTAACAACTCAATAACAGTTGTAATAAGAAAACTAACAAAAAAAAAAAAAAAAGTTACAACAAACAAATCTCGGCTATGTAATTCTAATATTTATAGTCTTGTTGACGGAGGACCAACAACATTAGCATCTTCTTTGCCTAAGGCTTGCGAGTCTTGGCTCACTAGGAGAAGATGGTACGTACTGACTCATTTGGTGACTCCTCACCCTCCTGTCCACACAACAGTCTTCTTGGACATATCCCTTAGAAGAGGGCCTTCCCAATATTCTAATGGGAATTATATTCCAATAGATCTTGCACATTCTGCATGGAGTATTCTTGCTCTATAATGGTATTCCGACTACGAATAATAGTACGTACTGCATGGAATATTATTGCTCTGTAATAGTGGATACATTGGAACACTTTTTCTGTAGAACATTACTCTAGAATAATGGAAGCACTACTATGAGACTAGGTTACTTCAGTTCTGGAATATCACTAGACTCAGACCTTTACTTGAATATTAGAATACAAGTCACTTGCTCCATAGGGCAGTCTGAGGTTACCAAGGCACTTAGAATACCACCTCATTGATGACCTATTGGATATTGAAATGACAAGTTCTACTAATGGAAATATTCAGTGGCTCTATTGATGAGGCCATGATGATACTTCACACAAGCTAGACTTCACACAGTAACACCAAGGCAACGAGATGCTCATTGACTTAAAGGAAATACCATATTCCTCCATTGATGATGCATGACTAACTTACATTAGTCCTCGAATAACTGGCAACAAAAAGATGAAAACGCAGCCGCAAGTGGAGCTAGTTAAATTGATATGTTGTGATGTGTCTCCTCCTTTGAGCTTACAGTAGTGGAATTATTCCATCGAATTAATAATTTTTGCAGTGAAATCCGCTCTGGAGTATCTCCATCTCATAGTTTTTGTCCCTAGCTAGGTTGCCACGTGTTTTCCTAAATCATCTCAACACATCCTTGACTTTGTTAATATATTCAATTTGAACTTGAAAGCTGATGAGGTGGTTTGAGCCACTTGTAGCCAATCCAAGTGGAAGGAAAGGGCGGTGTGTGAGGGATCTTAGGTGCAGTGGCAGTAAGATGTCAAAGTCTATTGATAGCGTCTCAAATTAAGGGCGAAGGAGGATGATTTGACAAGAAAAGAAGAAGGGATTCAGTGGAGTTTTGGAAAAAAAAAAATTAACGTAGACCGACCAAGGTTTAATGAGATAAGAACTTAATTAATAGGACAACATTATCACATGGGAATTGTAGGAAAGATAAGAAATTTAAATGGAGTTGGCTGTTGATGATAATTAATAAGAAATGGGGTTATGATAAGAAAGAAAAAATATCGAGCAATCAACTTCATATTAAATTATATCTCTATCACATGTTTTACAAATTTAAGGATCTGATAACACTTTGAACATGGTATCAACTAGGGGCATAACTTAGATGGGTCCAACCCGTGTAACCCATGCCTAACCTAGTAAACTGCGTTGGTATGGGTGAGAATCGAATGAATTTGGATCAGATTTGAATTAGAAAAATACCAACCTAAAAATATTAAGATTAGTGTGAGTTGAAGATGGGGTAACTCATAAAACCTGAGTCTGCACATTATTTATTTATTTATTAATTGTTAATTTTATTATATATTGTTTTATTGAAATGTGAAAAAAAATAAAAATTATAAGAAAAAATTCCACATTTTCTTACATTATATTATGTTAGAGTAATGAATTTATCATTTTATTTAATTACAAAAGTATCTTGGATTGGGTTTGATACGGATTGAACAAATTGATAGGGGAGTTTAGTGTCGGTTATAAATCTTCCAATTCATCCAACTTGTTGAACCGATCTAAGTTACAATGGTAACACCCATTAACAAATAATTATATTTAGAGTCTGTTTGATAATGATTTGAAAAAATATTTTTAAATTTTTTAATACTTGAAAATTTTTATCAAAAAATTGTAGATGCTTATAGAATCATTTTCAACAAGCTCTTAGGTACACGGTGCTTGTTTATGTCATGTAATTAAAGCAAGAGTTAGATCTTGGGGTCACATGAACTCGGAACTTTTCCTGTTGACCTGAAAACACTGCAAACCGAAAGATATGGATGTGGCACCTACTAATTAACCACTTCCATCATGATGCCTTAATATGATGGTGGTTCTGTAAAGTCGTCTGTTAAAACTGTTCCATGACAGAGTGGAGCATTTGTTGAGTCCACTCTACAGTCTTGGACAGCTTGTCCATAATGATGGAAAAGGCACATGATCTCATGGGCCGGCCGCACATGCATCTCATCGTGGTGGCAAATTTCAATATCATTGAGAAAGTGAGCCTCACCCTCACATTCTTCCTTCAAATCGCTGCTTTCTTATCATTTCATTTTGACTCTTTTAATATTTTTGGATGGACAATAACGATGGAGTAATCCTTGGCTTCATTCTAACCAACAGTACTTGGGACCAATAAAGATTTTAACGGTACTATCGGAGAGTACTTGTTAAGTCATCGTCTTTGTTATTCCTTCGTCCTATCCTACGTAGGGAAATTCTATAGTAACCATTTCTGAACCATACCTCCGTCTTATGCTGACTGTAGGATTAGAAGCATAAGATCTGAACCATTCAAATAGAAAAAGGGAAAAAAATGGAAAAAAATTCTCCACCTAGTAATCGATATTTCTCGTCTGGTCTCTGTAGTTGGTGTTGGCCTGTCATCGTCATCTCCAGTCTCCTCGTTCTCTCTCCCACCATCTTCCCTAAGTAAAGAGAATAAGTCATTTCTAGCATAAAGAAAATTATCAATTATCTGAAACCAAAACTATACAGAAATTGAGACTTGTCCCATCATGAATAGATATTGATATGAACCGCGAGGGAGTAATTTTTTTTAAATATTTAATTAAAAATAATTCTAATTTAGGATTGGGTAGAATTAAATTATTTTTAAAACAAATTTCATATAAAAATAAATCCATCTTTTAAAAAGACTATAAAGCCGTAAAATGCAACAACATAAAAATACTCAATATTAAAAGATATGAAAATGAAAAATAAATAATAGATAAATGACTTTAAAATAAATAACTAAAAATATGGTATTTTTGCCTTTAATTTTTTTAAAAAATAATTTTTAAAAATAATATATATATATATAAAAAAATCCCTAAATTTATGATTGCATTAGGACATAGCAGTAAGTGTGGATAAGATAACAAGAAGTGTCGGTGAGACTAATGGGTCAATAATGGATGTATTAATAAAGTTAAGGGTGACGGAAGAAATTTATGTCGAAATCCAGTGGGGCATGTGTCCTTTGCGCTCTATTCCGCGTGGTTGTCCGCGTCGATATATGGTAGCTGCTATGTCTACATCCCCCAGAACAAACAAACGAACAAACCAACAAAGCCACTTCCCTTTCCTTTGGCCTTTCTCATTTCCTCCTCTACATTTTAATTTGCATAAACTTGGGTGGTAGACAAGTTAATTGCATCCTAGTTTACTGATTATGGTGAACTATGCATGGTCTCCCATGGCTTTATTTTATTTATTTTTCTTGACAAATCATTTGCATGCGTTGAGGAAGGCACAATCTAGAGGTGGTGGGTCAGAGATGGGACGTGTTTTTGTAGTCTCAAAGCATAGTATATTTAAATATATAAGGCCATCAAACTGCATTATTTCATGAGACTAGGAAGTCAATGGGTTCAAACCACAAACAAGTCTAGGGGCTGTACTCGTACGTGGATAGATATTTTTAAAAGTTATGAGCAGGGTTTGGGTTTGCTCTTATCGTTTTAGCAAAGTGGCAACGTAGTCAATAATTGTGGGTATTTTTAGATATTTTTAAAGTTAGGAGCAGGATTTGTCATCTAAATCAACTGTCAAAGTAGTCAACAACTACTATTTTTTTCCATGCAAGAACAAAAAATTTCACTAGAAAGTTCGAGTTGCATGACAATTGAGAGCCTTGTCCTGTTCCTAAAAATCTTTCACTTGAATAACCCATGTCCTTCCACGATCCCTTTCAAGATTGCATAAGAAAAACACAAGTTATAAAATTTCATTCAATACGAGTATGTACGATATTTTCATATTATGATATCATTTCTTTGTATCTATATTCAAAGTACAAAGTACACATATCAAGGGTTGAAATTAGAAGTTCAATATTAGATTAGGAGGTTTGAGAGTGACTATCTTATAATTTCTTCAAATTTGACTAAGTTAATCAATGTTTTAAGTTTAATTAGCATCGTGACCCTAGCCAAATTAAGGGCCCTTAGGAAATAATAAGCGCACTCTAAATTAAAATTTGAAGTGAAATTACCATCTCGATACAGGTGAAATATAGGGCAAACTATAAAAACTAAAAGGTAAACCAAGTACTAGAAATATTAAAGAATACTGGTGATTGGGTCTTAAGGACAATTACAACCAAAAAAGTAAAAAAAGAAAAAAAACAAGAAAGAAAAGAGACAACACATATCATAACTAAAGATAACAAGATAAGTTGATGAACTATAGGCCTTGAGGCTTGCTCAAAAATTAACTCTAATTCAACCTCAATTGGATCTATAAGCTTTTTATTTAAAAAAATATAGATTAAATAGAGTGAAAAAGATCTAATGAATAATCATGATACATATTAGGATTATCAATTCAAACTAAAAATGGTTCCAAAGCATGTCATATAATAAAGTTTGTATATGGACACCGCTATAGCATAATCATAATAGCATTTGAAGATGCATAAAATATGCAGTCAATTTATAGTCAATCTATTGGCTATATACGAGTATACTTGTACTGCACCAAATTCTAATACTATGATTTAACCCATAATTCTAGAACTTGAGGTGTGAATTAAGGAAGCAATTTAGTATTGAAGGTCAAATTTTCTCATTTAAATGCTTTTGAAACAAAGCTCTTTCAATAGAAAACTTCAAGTTTGTCCTGTATGCAACATAGATGTTTTTCTAAAGCTAAAATCATTCATTATTAATGAAAAAACATAGATATTATCTTATCTAATCTATATTTGCATTAGTACCTCTTTTGGAGTTGATGTTAAGAATTCGTAATTAAATGTGTAGAATTGAAAGGATTTTAAAGATTGACAATGAATCAAAAGAGAAAGTAAGCAAGCTTAAAGGGAGATAGAGAGCAATTTTCGAGAGAATTGGAGAAGACAAAGAAATTTTGATATGGGGTGTACCATTTTGATACAATTTGAAATTAGAACAACATAAGGTGGATTGTCAAGTAGTATCTTTTAGAAGAGAGCCCCTAAAAGTATGATATGATATAATAGATTTGGAACTCATTATTTATTTAATGATATTCATGTTCACTTTTATTTATCCTTATTCTATGTATTATACTTGAACATTTTCACTTGTCATCTCTTGCATTATATATGACTTGGATGCATTAGGAGTTGCACAGAATATTCAAGTTATAAGTTTCTTGCAAGTAGATGATTTGTTTACAACCTATTCGTAAATTTAGGATATTTGTTTGAAACTGTAGTATACAAACTCCTAATCATAGGAATGATTAGTCTTGACTATTGAGATAATGACCTACGATAAGTTATAATGTAAGACTATTAGATAGTCATGACTTCACCAAGCTACTACATTATATTCTTTCTCAACCTTGAGAGCATATTAAGCTTGCGCCAAAGTTAGTAATGGTTTTGACCTACAGATGAGATCTTAAAATAATCATGTATTTCTTATGGATTAGATCACTATTGATGGAAGTTGGTATCAATAGGTATTCTCAGTAAAGGCATCTTGATATCTTATGGATTTTGAGATAATGTATCCTTTTAAGTGATCCTAAGAATGTGTGATCATAAAATCTATAGTCTTATAGTAATTTATTTAGTGGGATTTGACATATGCTCATAGTGAATCAGAGTATGTTATTTGATTACATACTAAAAGGATTTGCAACTCAAGGATGATAGAGGTAATTTTGATAGGCTGATAACTTTCACCTTATTAAATTAAAAATACTAATTCATAGGGATAGTATATACAATTACTAGCAAGTCATAGACTTAAGCACTTACTATCTTGTAATATACATAGGGTATTAGAATGTAATTGACTCTTTGTAGTGGAATGTTGAGTCAACTTCAGAATAGGATTGTGAAGGAGCCAATACTGTCATATGAGTTCCAATAGTCTCTACTTGAGCTCATATTCCTTGATGACATGGTTTATGAGGGTTGAATTTGTTCTTGGTTCACTTATGTATATAAGAACATTTTGGCAAATACATGATGTTGCACATGAGTTAGTGAATGGTATCTCTACACGAAGTTAATTAATTAATTAGACCCTAATTAAGCTAATTAATCAATTAAAACATTTTTAAAGCTAAATTAATGTTTTTTTTCGAGTTTATCTATTGTTTAGATCAAAATTTGAAAATAAATTTAGCGATGAAGTTTTATAGGAGAAAATTAAGCCAAATTAGTCATTGAAAATTTTAACTCTTGAATAAAAAATGAAAAGAACTAGCAATTGTATAGTTAAGTTGTCTCCCTAGGAAACCTTAGATTAATTGTGCAAAAAGTATGAGTTTTTAAGGTGTGAATGCTAGTTGGATGTAGAAAAATAAAAAACAAATAAATAAATAAATAAATAAATAAATTTGAGAGAGAGAGAGAACCTAGAAACCGAAAACTAAAGGAAAATAAACTCTAAGAGCAAAAATTGTTTGTTGCATGACCACCCTTATTTTGCTAGATATTGTATGATTGAGTGGTACTTGCATAACCTCCATTTTTCTACTTGTTGCGTGTTATTTTGTTGTCTTTGCATGTGCATATCAAACACAAATATGTATTTCTATCTCTAAATCACTTGGCTTGGTTGACCCATTTTTTTGTACTCATTTATTGATATGTTTGAATTATTTCTAATGTATTTAATTTTTAAAATGCATTTCATTTGATTGGGTTGTATTTATTATTAGTTGGGTTAGGGCATTTTGTTGTACTATGTTTGCTTTTCAACCAAGCTAGTGATCAAGAATGAAGTTTAAGTTTTTGGGCTATATGGTTTTATTGGAAAAAGGGTGCCACACCATCATGCTATGTCAGAGGCGATTACCATATCACAAGTGTCGTATCATCAATGTCACACCATTATCATGAGGATTACTTGATGCACCAATTCATCACCACATGGAATTCGGTCATAGAAGACCATTATAGTCTAAAAACTTGATTTGGACATATGTGTGTTTAATTTGTTTATTAATTCTTACTCATGGTTTTGCAAGATGGTTGAATACACCTACACCACACATTGTGCACCCTTAAAATTCCATGAATGTATGTTGGGAGAATAGATGTGCAAGCCAACGGGAAGCCTTCACTGCTAGGAAACCCCCTTGGGATGTCGATGAACACTTGACTTGGGAGGTAATGACCTATGCTTGTGTGAAACTTTCTTTCTATTTGGAGGATTGTAGGAGGTTGTGTATAATTAGAGGGTATGATTGTTTTTTCTAGGGTATTTATTAGCCTACCTTGATAGAGTCACATTGACTTTATCAAATGAGAATTAGATCCATGGACTAGGATACCTATCCACACGTAGGTGCATTTCTACATAAGATATCAACATCTGTAGAACATCAACATTCAAATTCTTGAGCATCAATAAGTTCAATGGGTTATTAGTTAGTCACTTCAGAGGCATTATTGTCATATCGGTATATTTTGATTTGATTCTAGATTTCATCCATAGATAGAGACAAATCAATTGTTGGATTTTCCCTTAGTTGTATAGGAGGCTTGGCATGTTAGACACCTTGTGTCAATGTTCCTCTTTTACATTTGTACACTTAATTTGTGTTGTATAATGTAATGAATAAAGGACTTGTCATGGACTTAACACTCTTTTCTTATAGTTCCTACATATGATTTGATTCTTAATCCAAGACTTCTTACCTTCTTCCTATAAGTCAGGAGAATGGTGTTTTTTTTCATTATTATTATTTCTCTCAAATAACTTTAATCACCTCATTTTTTTGAAGAGTCTTGATTGAGGATTGACACACACACACACACACACATATTACCTAATTAGGGATAAAGATGTTGGGTCCATGACAAAGTCATTTGCCTCTTTTTATACCTTTGGATTTTGGACCAAAAACTTACTAGTCGCACTTGTAGCCATCGTTGGAGACACTTATGACTCTTAAGTTTTTGCATTATCATCTCAAGACCATCAAGTCTCATGTTGTAATTTGTTTGTTATGTATTTTGGAGGAATTGGTCTAGGTGTGAGTCTGTTAAGTTTGGAATCTCATATTTGGAATATGGTAAGGGCAGATTAATCAGATCATCTCTATATTAGAGTTCAGATAAATCAATTAATATGACTAATGAGTTAGCTTCCATATTAGCTTCCATTAAGAAGTTTATGAGAGGGGTGAATCAACGTTTAAATTAGTTGGAGAGTTCTTGCCTTGATTATAGACAACATAGATTTCACCTCCTAAGGTTCCAATTGGTGCCTCGTTTTGTTGACATCTTAGATCTAAGCAATGGAAACAATACTGTTAGGAATTTGAGGCTAATCCAACTTATGGTAATCACCCGAGAGAGAGAGAGAGAGAGAGGGGGGGGGTAAATAGGGTAATGGTCTCTTTTTCACAAATTTAAACTATGCAAAAATAAAAGATAATTATATGCAAATATATAATAAACAAAATAAACACAATTGCATATAGTTTAAAAGAGTTAGGGAAGAGAGAGTGCAAACACGAGAGTTTATAGTGGTTCAGCACTTCCTTGCCTACGTCTACTTTCCTCAACCTCCTAACCGAGTGAGGGTTCCACTATCTTGAATCTTCAACCAAGCTTCCAATCTCTTTACAATTGGATTATGGTTTCAATTCACCTTCTTGGACTTTTGGCTCTAAGCACCCTTTACACTTCTTCAAGAGATATCCCTCTCTTGAACAACCTCTCAAGCGATACCCCTCACTTGAGAAAATTCCTCACAAAGATATTCAAATAATGATCTCTCAAAATCTAAGTAATAGAACTTTAGGCTCAAAGATACAAGAAAAACTAGGATTGAATGGTGCACTAAAGATATGCAAGTTATGAAACAATGGTGCACTCAAAAAACACTCTTCCAAGGCTCAAATATAATCAAGAATGATTTGGGAAGGTTAAGCTTTAGAAACAATGAAGTTTGGATCCTTTTTATAGAAGAAAAAAAGCCAAACTAATCATTGGGGGTTCGACCAGTTGACTAGCCGTTAGGAAAAGTGACCGTTGGGCCTCAACCGGACCTCAATCGGATCTCAACCGGTTGAGGTTTAACCTTGATCGGGAAGAGAAGGCCACTAGGAGAGAGAGAAACTTTTTGGCCTCCCTCAACCGGTCCTTGACCGGACGAGCACAACCAGTCGACCGGTTGAACCGGTTGGGCCATTTTTTTGGCTCAACACTCAACCTTTTTCAACTTAAAAACCTTTTAACACAAGTTTGAAAATCATTTAACACATGGTTTTAGTTAAAAACATGAAATCATCCAATTCTTAAGATATTTAAAACAATATTACTCTTGGATGATTTTGGTGCATAAATAAAGAATGAAATGCATGAAAGTCCTAATGCACCAACAACCTTACAAAGAGATCTTAAGAAGCTTTGGTCTTGAAAAACTCTTCTCTTTGAGGTGGTCATCTTCTTCATGATTTCTCCTTGGCTTGATTTGTCTTTGGATTGCCACTTTGGAAGTCGTCTTGCCTAATCACACTTGAAATATGATCATTAGTTCTAAACCTTGTTTTGTTATCATCAAAATCAAGATTAACCAAACCTTGGTTTCACAAATACAAATGTTTCAAAAGATTGATCTCTAGGGTTAAAATACTAACCTTTAGGTTTAGATGTTCGCAAACCTTGAATCCAAGTGTTGAATAATCAAATCGATGTTGTCTAAAGTCTTGTAGACCTAAGATTTTTCACCAGATGACTTTTCCTTGATCTTAGGGGGGAATGGGAAAAAGGGAAGAGATTATAACTCTTTTTCTCTCTAGAGATGGAAGACAACTCTAAGGAAAAGATATAGATACCCTAACCCCTAAGAGGATATTTTTAGGGTTTCCTAGTGGGCTTAAGTGACTTGAGCCCACTAAGGGCTTGGGTCACTTAATTAGCCTAAAATGGGTCCTAATTAATTAATTAATCTTACAGTTCCTGCTAATCAATCAATTAGTCAAATCCAGAGATCTTGTTTATTTACCCCTGTGCAACCTTGCTTAATTATGAAAATGTCCTTATGCATAAAAGTGAACCTAAAGCAACTCTGATCCTCATAAACTGTGCCAACAAGGTATATAAGCTTGAGTGGGGACCATTGGGGCTCATAGGAGTACTAACTTCCTCATAATCCATTTTTTAAGTTGATTCAACATTCAACTATAAAGAATCAACTGAACTCCAATATCCTATGTAAATAACAGGACACCATGATCTTGGGTTTGTGATATATTATTATCCATTATGTTCAATCCCCCATGAACTATTGTCCATAGTCTAACATAGTGAAAACTATCGACCTTTCAAGACTCCCTTTACTATCCTTGAGATACAAATCCTTCAATTATATGTTCAACTAACACACACCTCTTTAGAATAACCCAAGATGAGACTCTGCCTTAATCCCATGAGATATCATGATGTCTTTATTGAGAATACATTTTGCTACAGACTTCCATTGACAGTAACCCAATTCATAAGGAATATGTGATCAACTTACGATCTCACCCGTATGTCAAAACCACTGCTAACTTTAACACAAACTTAATATTCTTTCAAGGTTGAGAGACAACACAATGAAACAACTTGGTGAGGTCATAACTACTTGATCACCTTAAGTCATGACTCACCATAGGTCCTATCCAATATGTAACCAAACACAATAGTGTACTCACCATAGGAAACTCATCCCAATGGCCAAAACCAACCATTCCTTCAATTAGAAGGTGGTGCTTAGACCCACGAATTGGTTGTGAATTAGTTATCTATTTGCAAGGAACCTATCATTTGGATCTTCTATGTAGTTTCCAATACACTCAAATCATGTACAATGCAAAAGATGCCAGATAAGAATGCTCATAAAGTGTAATGCATGGAATAAGGATATATAAAAGTGAAACTAAAATATCATTAAATAATGAATTCCAAATTTGTTACATCATGCCATGCTTTTAAAGGCTCTATTCCAACATTCTTCTACTAGTCCTCAAAGCATAATGCTATCAAAGCATACTAGATACTCATCTGAAACCTATGTTATCCTTATGACCAACAAAAATTGTCCTAATCAATGTCTTGGTAAAGGGATCTACTAGATTCTCCATAAAAGGTATCTTGTCAACCATCACGTCATATTTTTATACTATCCAAACACTTTGGAACACAAACACATATTCCCTTGTTCTCTAAAAATACTTGAGTATTTACTTGACATAATACAATTTTCCTATTCTTGCAATCCCTGATGACCTTAAACCCAAGAATATATTGTGTTCCTTCTAGACTTCCATCTAGAACTTAGTAGACAACCAGATCTTGATTGATGACAACATCCATACATCATTCTCAATAGGAAGATTTTGATCTATCTACAAGATCTTAGAACACCATGCTTCCCTATACTTCCTTGTACACATAAGACCCTTTGCTATGGAAATATCTAGTTACAACATATGGATGTTAATATCAAGATAATCATTTATGAACACTATCTTGACATCTTATTGTAATATCTCATAAATGAGATACACTGTAATAGATAAGAGTAATTTGATGGATTTGACTATAGCTACTAGTGTAAAGTTTCCTATAGTAGAAACAATGTTTTGAACTATAAACTTTAACTACAACCTGGCCACATCAATCTCAATCTTTCCATCTACTTCTTTGTTTATCTTATAAGCAAACTTACAACTATGAGTTTTATCCCTTTAGGTGCTTTTACAAGAATCCAAACTATATTAGAATCACAAGTATGTTAACTATCCTTTCATAGCTCCTTGCCAAGTTATGAGCACCAACAAGCTCATTGTTTCATCATAATTTGTGGGGTATAAACCTCCCACTATGATGAGGTACTCATGTAGTGGAAGTAATAGGAATGGTGTGTCTCTATTCCTCAGGATTCATAGTATCTTGTGATAGTGGACTATCTTTTAGTGTTCTCTAATCTATATCACTATTTGCCTTATTACATATCATATAGTCTTCATAAAAAATCTTGCACTTGTAGCAATAAACACCTTATAATAATCTTGAATATAAAGTAATAATCTTGAATTAATAATCTTGAAATCCTCTTGGATATGATATCTTATAAACTAATAAACCCCTTACCTTGCTTCCAATTAGTCTACCTTTGAATTCAATAAGAGTGATAGACATTCCCATATGCAAATTTGTCTTAAACTAAGTTTATAATATGTTTTCATTTCTCTGGAAGTTAAAGGTATCGACCTAGTAATAAAGGTAAGATACAACCTTCAAGAAATATCCTAAATGGATATGAGAAGTGATGAGAAACTAATCATCAATCTCACTATGTCTATTAAAGTTCAATATCTTCTTTCCATTACTTTATTTTGCAATAGAGTCCCTGGTGCACAACTGGGATATTGTCTGATGCTCCTTATGGAAAGAATTGAACCTAATAGACATTCCACCTTGATCTAGTCGAAGTGTCTTGATATGTTTACCCAATAAGTTATCCAATTCTTCTTTAGATTCAATGAATTTATCTGAGGCATCAAATTCCTATGTACTAGGTACACATATCCAGACCTAGAGTATTCATCAATAAAAAATAATGAAGTACTCATGCCCTTTCTATGTATGAACTCCAAAAGTTTCACACACATATTAGTATTTACTAATTACAAACATTCCTTGGTTCTATTCCTTTAGCAATAAAAGGCATTTTGGTCATTTTACCACCTATACATGATTCGTAAACCAGAAGATCCTCTATAATGAAAGTGTCCAAATTTAACTAGTCTTTGGATCTTGTTTAGATTAATATAACCTACACTTTAGAATCTAAATGTTTAACTAGTACTAGGTGTTTTTCTTTAGTAAGATCTGGTTATTCTCATTACTTGGCAAAGTGATAATGGATTCTCACAGCTAATACATCTTATTAACCTACATAACTAACCTTACGACTGAAGCTAAGGTAAATACATTCCTATCAAATAACATTTTCTTTTGTTGAAAACCTTGTAAAATATTATAGATAGTGGGTTTAGAATCTATCCACCATAGTTTGTGAAATACACCACTATTTATTTAACAATGAAAATATGATATGTGTTTTCCTTTTCCCTTAAGTAAATCACACATTCTTTTTTCACTATCCTAAAGGGTTACAAAAGAATCACTACCCTTGAGTTTATTTTCTCATTCATTTTCTTGAACTTTCTTTATTTAGTGTTGTTGTTCATCTAACTTGGAAGTCACAAGAATGTCTAAAAAGGTTTGACTTGTGGCATATAAAGCTTATTTGAGTTATAAAAGGCTTGGTATCATTTTTGGACTTGAAATTTTTTAAAATGATTTTTCAAAAGTAGTAGGGGTCGCGCAAGCGGTTAATCTTGCTTAAGTGGAGCGCTCAAGCGATCATGACAATCCCGTCAAGTTTACAAACGTATTTTGGATGAATTTCACTCAAACTCTAATTTGAAAACTTAAGATACCAAATCCTTATGGATTTTGCCTATAAATACCTCTCTTGTATCCCTTTGAGGGTTAGAGATTAGATATTAGAAAGATCATAGAGATCTTGGAGATTGTTGAGAAACCTCTTATTCTTTAAAGAGTGACTCCTTAATAGAAAACCTTACTGTCACACTATTCCCGATCTCTCATTCAAGGATTTAGATTTTTAAATTGTTGGTTGAAGATCTTAATCCCTTCGGAAGAACCGAAAGATCTACTAAAGAGCAACATGTAGTTTTTGCGTCGTGGACATGGATCAAGTTTTAGGGATTGGAGAGTAAGTCTTTAGGGTAAAACAACCAATTAAAGTTATGTAACTTGATTCCAAATAGTGGATTTTGATTGGTAGGTCTTAGACCTCGTGGTTTTTTATCTCCAAATTTTGTGGGGGTTTTCCACATAGAAATCTTATATCTCATTGCATATCTCTTTTATTATTGCTGATATTCTGGTTGATGATATTAATTATCTTGGATTGATTGGAAAGATTTCCTTTGAGATTATTGGGTTGGTTATCTTAGTGATTGTAGTGGTTATACCTATAACAAATTATTGTTATCTCTAACTTCTCTCAAAATATCTTTTGATTGATTTGTTGGGTTATTGACATAGGATAGTTGATAATTATTATGTCATAAATCCTAACTCTAGAACACCTCTTATGTTCAGTAGAACTAAGCTTGATCTTACTGAGCTCTAGCATAGAAGACTAAGTCACATAAACTATAAGGATCTTGTGCACTTAGTGAATACTGAAAAAGTTAGAGGAACCCTAGACTTAGTGATGAACCTAAACCAATTTATGGTGAGTGCATGAAATGAAAACAAACTAAAAGTTCACATAGAAAGGTTAAGGAGATAAGGACCACTAGGCCTTTAGATTTTCTCCACATGGATCTTATGGGTTCAATGTGAATTGAAAATAGAGGTGGCAAGAGATATGTCCTTGTGGTTGTGGATGATTTTTCGAGATACTTCTTTGTGAATTTTCTTAAGGATAAATCAAAGACCACGGAACATCTGAAGTCTTTATTTAATATAATACAAGTGGAAATTGATCATCCAATTGTAAGGATTAGGAATGATAGGGGATGAGAGTTTGACAATATAGATGTTGACCTCCTTTGTGAATCAAAATGAATTAAACAGGAGATTCAACCCCTAGAACTCTTTAACAGAATGAAGTAGATTAAAAAAAGAATATAGTGTTATAGGAGATGGCTAGGGTGATGATTCACATGCATAATACCCTTGTACAATTTTGGACAGAAGCTATTAATACTGCATGTTATATTGCTAATAGAATTTTTCTTAAACCAG
This sequence comes from Vitis riparia, assembly GCF_004353265.1. Classification (NCBI taxonomy): domain Eukaryota; kingdom Viridiplantae; phylum Streptophyta; class Magnoliopsida; order Vitales; family Vitaceae; genus Vitis; species Vitis riparia. Next base: position 15,058,954 of record NC_048435.1, on the reverse strand, counting down.
GAACAAAAAAGACATCTTATGAATTATAGATTGGGAAGAAAACCTAATATTAAGTATTTTAGGACTTTTGGCAATGAGTGTTATGTACTCAGGGATTGGGAGAACCTTGGAAAGTTTGATGCTAAATCTAATGAAGGTATCTTCTTAGGCTATTCTACTTTTAGTAAAGCCTATAGGATTTATAATCAAAATTTACAAGTCATCCAAGAATCTTCTAATGTGGTTATAAATGATATTAGGTATGAATAAGATATAATTGATAATCAAATTATAACCTAGGAAACTATTGGGATTAACCCTAAAGACTTGAAGACTACAAAAGATAACCCTAATGATATCCCTTGAAAAGACATTGACCCTAACAAAATTTATGAAGTTGTACCTCTAGATGACACTCTTGAAGAAATAAGGAAAAAGCATAGATCCAGACTACTTAAGAACCACCCAATCTCAAATGTTATAGGTAATGTAAATGAATGTGTGGTTACTAGGACACAAACAAGATTAAGTGAGATGGGTCTTGGATGCTATACTTCCCAATTGGAGCCAAAGAATGTGGAGGAAGTTTTAGGAGATGAATCTTGGACTATTGCACTCCAAGAAGAGTTAAATCAATTAACTAGGAATGATATGTGGTACTTAGTCCCTAAGTCTAACGATAAACATGTCATAGGTACAAAATGGATATTTAAGAACAAGCATGATGAAATGAGTCATTGTGAGAAACAAAGGTATACTAGTTGCCCAAGGTTACTCACAGATAGAGAGGTTTAATTATGAAGAGACATTTGCACATGTAGCCAGATTAGAATCAATAAGGATACTTTTGGCAATAACATGCTCCTTGAGGATTAAGTTTTACCAAATGGATGTCAAAAATGCTTTTCTAAATGGGATCCTAAGTGAAGAAGTTTATGTTGAGCAACGTAAGGGTTTTGAGGATCTTAAATTTCCCAATCATGTTTATAGGTTAAAGAAAGCCCTTTATAGATTAAAGTAAACTCCTAGAGCTTGGTATGAGAGACTCACAACCTATCTTTTAGTGAAAAAGTTTGAAAAAAGAGGAGTTGATAGAACCTTGTTTATGAATAGTTCAAATGAAGAGTTGTAAGAAGCTCAGATTTATATTGATGATATTGTTTTTGGAGCTACTTCTAGTGACCTTGCCCTTAGTTTTGTAAAAGAGATAAAGATTGAATTCGAGATGAGCATGGTAGGTGAATTAACTTTCTTCCTAGGACTGCATATTAGACAATTAAAAGATAAAATCTTTCTTTCTCAATCCAAGTATGCTAAGGAATTAGTTAAGAAATTCGGTCTAGAATCCTCTAAACAATCTAGGACACCTATGAGCACTACTACTAAGCTTTGCAAGGATGCATCTAGAAAAAATGTTGAGAAATTTTTTTATAGAAGTATGATAGGAAACTTATTTTATCACACTACGAGCCATCTTAACATATCTTTTAGTGTTGGAGCTTGTGCTAGGTATCAAGCAAACCCCTAAGAGTCACACTTAATGCATGTTAAAAGAATTATTTGTTATATAAATGGGACTCTTGATTATGGTTTGTGGTATCCTTATGATTTTTTGCTTGTGATTGTTGGATATTCTGATGCTAACTAGGCTAGAAACGTTAAGAATAGAAAAAACATATCTTAAGTTTATTTTTTTATTGGTGATCGTCTTGTGACTTAGCTCAATAAGAAACACAACTTTATATTCTTATCTATTGTCGAAACAGAGTATATTTTGTAGAGCGCTATTATACGCAACTCCTATCGATGAAGCAAATGCTTAAAGACTATAGAATTGAGCAAGAGACCATATGCATACACTATGAAAACTCAAGTGCCATAAATATCTCAAAGAATCCTATTCTTCAATCTCGTACTAAGCATATTGAAATCCATCATCATTTCATTAGGGATCTTGTTAAAGAAAAGGTTATTTATTTAGAGTTTGTCCCCACTGAACAGCAATTGAAAAATATTCTTACCAAACCCCTGTATTATCTTAAGTTTAAGTACATTAGGAAATCCCTTGCATATGCCTAAGTGATTGAACATCATAGGTATAGGCTTTAAAGGTTTTAAACTTAGTGTTTATAATCTTTTTATTTCCTTTGGTCTTATTTTGTTTTGGGCAAATGGTTTTTGTTTATTTACTTCATATATTAGCATGATTCATAATGTTTTGAGTTTGTGATTTAGAGAAATATACTATATTTACAAGATTTGATGTGAAAGGAATCATAGATATTTGTTAATCACTATTGATGTATTTAATTCTTGATAATTAAATGTCTTTGTATGTGAGAAATTTAATATTGGTTACATCTTGTACTTAATCAAGAGCCAGACTTCATAAGTTGAACTCATAAAATAGACTTTCATTGCTTTGAAAGGATCTGTTGTCATGCTCAAATCTTATTATCCAAATACCTTGTTTGACTATGATCATTATAAAGATATGTTACTCACTTGCAACATTTGGAAACACCACCAAGTGGATACAAAAACAACCATGAATGAAAACAAAAAGAAAAACCAATTGATCATGGTGTGCAATGCCTCCACTTCCAAAAGAATATATATCAAATTAAAAAAGAATCAAGTTGTGTTGTTTGTAGATTAATGAGGTTGTGTTAAATAGAAATCCAACAATATTAATTCAAATTGACTGGATGTGCTCTTTAATTTGACCAAAGGCATGATTGGATATTTTTTAAGTGATCAATTTCAAAATATAGAACTAGACAGTAAATCATATTCCCTTGAACATCAATGCTTATGTTTTTATGTTGACTCTCTTATACATTGATGGTTATGCATTAGGTTTCGAAACTAAGATTATGATTAACTCTAACCTGTGATCTTGAAACTTCATTCTTGATGGATTGATGACTTACTTAATCTATTACTGATTGAGCTAATGTTGAAAGTCTATGGACTTGAATATTTACTCATTTTAGTTTATCATTAAAATTTGTTTCAATTGGTGTCAATCCTAGTTTTTAAGCTAGTTAGTTGAGTATTTTATCCATTATTAGAATTGAAATGAGGTTTTGGTTGCTCGAGCGTTGCATCCAGGGATTAAGCCTCATCCAATAGTTCTATCACTTAAGCGTTTTAAGTTGTATCCAATGGCGTACCCATTGAGTGTCCCGTGCCAACCCTAATTTGCATCCAATAGTACGCCTAAGTATAAAATCTCTTCCAACGCATAATTTCTCATTTCAAATGTTTTTCTATTCTCTCAAGCATTCTAGGACTATGTCTCTTTGATTTTTAAGGTCAGTTTTCTTCATTTTTCGAGTTTTCAACTTCATAGTTTTGTTCTAGACATCGTTTATAATATTTACAACGGTTTAGTTTTTCTCCAAAATTTTCTCAGTTTTTGTGTCCTTTGGTATTCTCTTAGATATGTCTAAGATGATCCCATCTGGGACACCCAAACCCCTTCGAGGCTTTTTGCTTCAAGTTCTTTTTGACCTTGTGGCTCTACTAATGGAATGTTTACTCTGTCATAAGCCCCTAGTTCAATATTATTCATCTACCCATTGACATCACATTGAGTTTGTGGGTTTCTTTCCTCTTTTAACCCTACAACCTCATAAAATCATATTCTATAGAGATGGTGTTAGTGAAGGTCCACTTAGTCAAGTTTTGATGCATGAAATAGATTCTATAAGAAAGGGTTGTGTATCACTAGAGGATGAGAGTTGCTAGCTCTTTCTATGCATATACTTTAGCACCGCCCTATCCAGAGTATTTCTCATTTTCACATGTGGAAGATTTCTCTTGATCATATAATGGATACAAGTTTCAAGTTCCACTTTGTTGCCACCGAAAGTTTAGTTATTTTGTAACTTTTTATGTATTTTTGTTGATCTAGAAGTTTATTCATTACTTATCTTATGTACCCAAAGTTAGATTGATGAGATACACATATATTTATGTTGTTCATTTCTCTCTTTATCTCTTGTGTGCTTTCTTGTGTTTATATTTCTACTACTTTGTCATTTTTGTGACAAAAATTGGGGAGAAATTTAAATAGTTAACTTTCTTAAATAAAGAAAAAATGGGAGAAAATTGAATTACTTAAATAAAGATAAAAGAGGAAAACAAAATAAAGAGGAAGAACATTGAATATTTAATTCACCTAAAAATGAGAAGTTAAAAGAGTAAAGATAGAAACTCCTTAATTTAGGGGGAGTTAGTTAATTTTTTTAATACTTTGATTTCTTTAATTAAGGGGCTTTAATTGAAATATTGGAGGAAATTGAACATTAGTTACTAGAGTAAACCAAATCAACCATAGGAAGCTTGGCTTTAGAGTTTAAGAGAAATACTTGACAGGGATGCTTCATGAAAAATATTATTGTTTGAATTGTCTATATCTCTAGAACTAATCCTAGTTGCAGAAGTTTTGTCCTGTGGTTATCACTTCCTATTTTCTGGTTGGAGATAGACAACTAGGCATTATTGTGTCTTAACAAGCTTCTATTATGTTTAATTGATTTGCATACGTTCAAATTCCTCTTGAGCTTTGCTTTGTACCTTGGTGTCTTTACAAGAATATGTTCTTTATTCATGCTTTCACAAGGTATCAAGCATGAAAAAAAAAAAAATAGGTACTACTCTGGATACCACTCGAATAACCAAAAGTCCAATAGGGAACACTCAGAAGAGGGGTGAATGAGTGATTTTAAAAAATTAAATATATATTTGCGAATTATAATCATTTTTCTTATCCCAATATATTATAGGGATAACCTGGATATTCAAATAGGATTTCACTCGAATAAAAATATGATTTTAATGGTTAATTGATATCCAAATATTAACAATATATGTTGAAGTATGTTAGGGATAATAACAACCACTACCAAAATGACCAACCTAACAAACTCAACAATAAGCCTAACAAATTAATAATTGGTTATAGGTATAACCATCATAAGATAACCAATTCAACAAAATCAATAACCAATTAACTAATCAAACCAATATATTCAATATTTTCAATCAGAATATATAAAAGAATAAATATAAACCTCTTAGAATAGTCGTACAAGATATTAAATTAAAATAAAAAAGTAACATCAAATATAAAGAGATAGACAATGAAGTACAAGATTTTTACGTGGAAAACCCCACAAACTATGGAGATAAAAAACCACAAGGTTTAAGACCTATCAATCGAAATCCACTATTCGAAATTAAGTCATATAGATTTACCGACTTACTCTCCATAACCTATAACTTGATTCATATCTACGACACAACTACTACCCGTTGCTCCTTAGTAGATATTTTGGTCCCTCCAAAAGGATTATGGTCTTCAACCAACAATTCAAATGATCAAATCCTTGAATGAGAGAACAGGAATGATGTGGCAATAAGGATTTTCTCACCAATAAGGATTTTCTCACCAAAGAGTACCTCTAAAGAATGAGAGGTCTCTTAACAATTAGATCTTTGTGATCTCTAATCTCTGAGCCTAAATCTCTAACCCTCAAAGGGTTAGAAGGGAGATATAGACAAAATCCATAAGGATTTCAATATTACAAGTTTCCAAATTAGAGTTGGATTGAAATTGATTCAAAATATGTTTTTAAACTTGACAGGACTATCATGACCACTTGAGCAGACTTATGTCGCTTGAGCGCTTTAATCGCTCAAGTAAGATTAACCACTTGAGCATTCTAACCGCTTGAGCGAGATTAACCGCTTGAGCATCCCCTGCTTTTTGAAAAATTATTTTAAAAATATTTTAAACTAAAAAAATGATATTGAACCTCTTATACCTCAAAAGAGTCTTTATATGCTGCAAGTCAAATCTTTATATGTTCAATTTCTAAGAAAATAAAATAGAAATAATGGAAAAAGAAGATAAAAGAAAGAGAACAAGAATCTCCAACTTCTCCCCCATGAACTACTCTTTAAATCCTAACATAAAGCAAATATATGGTTTAACCCTAAAAGATATATATAACACCTTCTAATTGGCCACTTATTCTACAATTACATCGTAAATATCCAAAAAATATGAAAAAAAAAAAAAATCAAAGTTTCAAATGTCTATGATGCATTTCGAATTAGATAAAAGCTTTTGGAACTCATTTTAAAGTGATTTGGATGCCACAAAGTTCAAACCTTGATTTTAAATATGGGTGAGCTCGAAATACATTTCAAACTCCTAAGTGGCAAAAATGTTGAAGTTCATAAGTTTGAAAATTCTATGTTGAGTTCAAAATTGATTGGACATTCAAACTTAGCTTTTTTCCGTTTTGCATAGTTAACTTCATATAGTCTTCCTTGTTTCAGCTATGATTCATGAACCATTTGAAGTTTCGAATTTTTGACTTTTCAAGTTTCAAAACAATATATAGCTTACCTAAAAAATATCATATAAAGAGCTCCATAATTCACCTTAAAGTCAAGGTACATGTTGTTACTAGGTTTAAGTTTCAAATTCCATTTGAACTTTTTAACTCTTGCTCATGATTGCTTGCCCTCTAACGCACTTTATAACATTCATCATATATCTTTCACACCTATGACTTGTTTTGTTCTTGTTTAGACTCTTATCACGCTTCATAAGTCTCAAAGCTCTCTTAAGTCACATTTTACCCTTTACCACAGTTACAAGTATCTCTTACAATTTGCATCATTTTCATCCCTTTAACCTAAAATTAAGTGGAAGGTACGAGTTAGATCCAAAACTAGAGCCTTAGCATCAAGTCGAGTTAAACCAGATGATTCAAGTCTTTTATATTGTATAGACCATATTGTTTGTATCATTGGAACACACATTTGAGTTTCAATTAAGAAACAATGAAAATAAAAATACAAACAAGTCAAATAGTTTTATGTTTGAATGAGTAAAGACATTGTTTTCACATTTCACATCTAAATAAACAATTAGGAGACCAACTCCAACAAGAGATGCTAATATAATACTAGAAAACTCAATGGTGTGTCCATGTAGTTAATTATCAATAACTTTCAAGGGTATTCATGTAATTTCTGTTACAATCTAAATCAGATCCATTGTGCATATCTAGGAGACTACAAGATTTAAAGCACATTCCATTGTCTAAGTTGTCTATACTTGCTTATGTAATATAATGACATTAATTTATTTGGGCATTAACTTGTGTTACAAGTATTCAGAAAGATGGGGGCAAAAAGGTTGAAGTGAGACAAAAGGAAAAAAAAGATAAGTGAATGCCAATCCATTCACAATATTCGTCCAGAGCATTCTAAAATGAGAAAAATGATACCAAGTCATGCAAGAAGCTACTTAGACAATTCACGCCAGGATTTGCGGCCTTAAAGTCAGAATTGATTAGGTAATCACAACCCCATAAAGAATGTGATGTGATGTTATGTTTGAACATGCCTCTTTCTCCTCCACTGTATTTTTATATAAAGAGCGTATGACATTTCTTTTATTTTTCTTATAAAAATAAATTCCGTACAAAAAAAGAAATTAAGTATTTGTTTGGATGCAATTTTTTCGATTCCCTTTCTAAAAATGAAAAGCTTCCTATATAAATATAATTCCCTATAAAAAAAAACGATTATTCATAGAAATGTCAAAATTTAAGGTGATAAAAATTTCTACTTTTATTATTTTTTCAAATGGTTTTAAAATAATTACTTTTTCAATGTAAATCTCTAAAAAAGTGAGAGAAGCGCAAATTTAAAATAAAAATAAAATCTTATAGGTAAATTTTTGTCCCAATTGGGACTTGAACTTGTTAACTTCCTATAAACCATTCCCATACCTTTACCACTTGAGCCCAATCGGGTCACAAATTTAAAATTTATGAGGCACTTGTATATAATAGACAACAATAGTGCCCGAACCTTCCAACTTTGCTTTGTGGTTGTGCTAAATAAATGTATCTTAACAAATTCCTTTGAACTCATTTCACCTATTCTATTTCTCGATATCTCCTCACCTTACACCTTCCCTCTCCTTGGGACCCTCACCCCATAATCCCTTTCCCATGTCGTGGAATAAAAACCTGATCTACGACCACTTCATAATTATGACTAAAAGAAAGGGAAAATAATGGGGGAATTCGGATAAAGGATTTAAAATTGATATATCAAAAGATAGTGGTAGATGGATGAAAGTTATGTTTTAACAATTTTGAAGAATTTTGACCAAAACAAACTAAATAAACTAGAAATGAAGCTTCAAAATTGTTAAATTAAAATGGTAGTTACATTAGTCAAAAATATGTTTAATATAGAAGGTGGGGGCAGAATGGATAATTTTGATGATAGTCTAATGACTCCAAATCAACTTCGCACATCGTGTTGACCATCAGAGTCAGAATAAACAAAGCAGATGGTCATCTTCACGGGCGTGGGGGATCTGATCACAATTCAATTAATTAATAAAAGGGCTTAATCACTGATAAGTGAGAAAAGAAAACCATGAAACCATGTCCATATCTTGAAACCAGGCGTGTCCCAAGGCAACTTGGATCTCAACTACTTTGAATGCCAACTAAGATGAATGATTTTGACTTTGGAATTTCATATTTTCAATTTTTTTAATTCAGTCGTACATAACCCATGTGTTTTTGTATTTCTCTTTTTGTTTCATTTGTTGAGAAGATATGTTAATGTCCACTTGAAATGGGTGGTATCTTAGTTTTCCCTGTGCCAATTGGAGGATTTTGAAGACCAAGTTTTTAAAAAGAAAAGAAAAGAAAAAAAAGCGCAAAATGTGTAGCACATTCAGTAAATTTTTTTATTTGGCTAGAGTTGAACCCAATTTGATAAAATGGGTATTTGTTTTTTTACCTTTTTATCGAAAGCAATTTGCTTTTAAATTTTATGTTTTATTTTTTTTTTTCATGACTCATTATATATTTTTTACTGAATAAAAAAATCAAAATATTTAATTTTTTTAAATAAAAAAAATAATATGTTGATTTTTATTTATTTATTAACATTTAATAGAAATAAAATATTATAAAACAAATATCGTAATATTTAATACTATTAAGTACTATTTAATTTTAAATTTTATTTAGAATTAAGTAAAAAGAAAAACTATCATAATTAATATTAAATTATTTTATTAACATATTTAATATACTTAATAATTTGAATTAAATTATTAAATTATTTTAAATAACTTATCTCATGTGATTATTGCAAAGGTATTGGAAGAAATATAAGTAAATATTTAATCAAATCATCTTCTAACTGCTTATTCACGTATTGATAGTTCTTTTCAATAATTAAGAGCCCAAATAAAATTTAGGGGAATAATAAAATGTAGATGTTTAATTTATATGTAAGAATCTCCATTGTATGTTACATGAAAATGATAAAATTGGGAAAATAAAATTTCAAATTATGTAAGAAATTTGTGATAGAGCTTATTTTTAGACTATCTTTAGTTTATTATATGGGAAATTCCAACTACAAACCAACTAGGTGACCAACATGATGAGCCAAAATAGAAAAAGAAATCAATCTTCGTTCATAATTTTGATAGGTTTTGTTTGATTCTTGCAAATATTAAGAAAAAAATTTATTGAAAAAAAAATAATTGTTTGAAGGTTATAAAAAGAAATGATAAAAATTTTACTAAAGAAAATAATAGAAAAAAAATACTAAAAAACTTTGGGCTTGTTTGGTCATGTTTTCTAAAACTTTTTTTAAAACTTTTTTTATTTTTTAACTTAAAAATAATTTTTAAAAACAAGTTTAAAAAATTATGGTCAAACGGGTTTACGTTTTCTTTTTGTTTTTTAAAAACTAATGAAAACAACTTATATTTGTTTTCTAAAAATTGTTGTCTATTTCACTTTATTTTTAAAAATTATTTCTACATAAAAACAGTCAAACAATGTTAAAAATTTTTAAAAACAATTTTTTATTTTTAAAAACATAAAACTGTTTTTAAATCACACAGTCAACCAAACGGGCTCTTTATTCCCTAATTTTTTAATAATCTTTTTTAGTCAACTAAATATAAGAAAAGATTTTATTTTTTATTTTTTTGTTACAAAATTTTGTGATGTCACTATTTATCATATTAAACTTTCATAATTATAAGAAAAAAATATTTATTATAGTCATTATAATTGTAACTCTATAAATGGGGCTAAGGTTAGTGAAAATTAATAATTCCATAGGTTGCTTTCTCTTAATCTCTTCTATTAATTCTTTGTTCTCTTCTATTACAATTTTTCCTTTTTTTTTTTTTTATCTCATACGCAAAATCTGAATTATGTTGTATTTTCTCATAACTAGCAACTATGAAAAATAAAATATTAATTTAATGAACTCGTATAATATAAACTATACGGAGAATATTTCATAACCAAAAATTATGTAAACCATGATGAAATAATCAAGTCAGAAACTTATAATAATTGATAATTTAATTTTATATAGTTAGAAGCTATACAAAGAATTCTTCATTGCAACAAACTATGCAAGTCATATTTCATATGATCAAATAAGATGCTTATAATCATTAATATTATAAATTTGTATAGCCAGAAGTTATAATTTCTAAAATCATATATAGCCCAAAGGTATGTTATTGTGTCCCAAGTGTTCATAGCCAAAAGGTATGAAACCAAAAAGAAGAAAATTAGTATTAATAAAAAGTTATTACCCTAAATTTTCTCATAATCAAAAGCTATGTAAAATTAGTATTAACTTCTTGCTTATGTTTTTAGAAATATTGAACTTTTTATATTTTATTTATTAGTCATATTTATGTCACAATTTTTTATTTTATTAATATTTAGAATAAAATGCAATGAATATTATGAAAATAGGATAAATTCAATTATACAATAATTTATTTAAGTTATTTATACATGATTTTGATTGAATTATGTAATATATAATTATTATATAGTGTTTCATCTTACCAAACTTGGGTTTGTTACCTTTGATATTTTGGGTAATTATCTTGAATTCTTGACGCTAAAATTCATCTAGATGCAATGAACCTTCAAATGACTATTAGGAAAGAAATGGTGTATCTTTTTAGGATCGTACAAAGGCATTAATATTTATTTGTCATTATATTGATGAGGGTTTAAAAGGTAAATACCTCATGGTAAAAAAAAAAAAACTCTTTCACTCTCTAAAAAAGTTTAAAAAGACGATATAATTACCAAAAAACCTCGATACCGTCTTAAACTTGTTATGAGTCATGACTAGATGCACATAAGGCCAAAAGATTTCAAATTTATAAGCAAATTAATATAACTTTGTTTTTACAAGAAGACATATTAAAGAAAACATTTATTGACTTTCACACCTATGCTCCTTTAGTAGCCAAAGATGAAAATATTGATTTTTATAAATATATTGATAATTTGATTTTTATAAATTATATATATATATATATATATATATATATATATATATATATATATATATATATATATATAATTTGTGACATCCAATAATAATATTTAGAATTTAAAAATACATTTTATAGAAATTTATCTATGTTGGATATATTCAAAGATATAAAAGAAATGATGCATAATTATTTTTTATTTTAAAATATTAATAATTTTATTTATAAATTTATATTTAATTATTATACAAAATATATAATAATTAAAATTAATTAATTTAGAATAAATATACAAAAAATATATGTTAATTATGCATATATAATTTATAATATGTATTTATATTATAAATATTAGGATATTTGCATTTATGAATTTTATATATAATCTTTGTTTATAATTTAAATATTTATAAATATATGTCCACTTTCATTACAAAGAGTCAACATAAAAAATTGATATATATTCATGTCCACTTGTACTTAATTATTTTTCTTTGCTCCTACTCGAAGATATATAAATCTTACTTGAATTTATCATTAGTCAAAGTCAATGAGGCTCTATAGTCCCTATTTAAGGTTAAGGTTAAGGTTAATGTTAATGTTGTCAAAGAAGACATAATTGTACTTAATCTTATACTTAGGAATACTTCCCTCTCAATTTTCTTTACTTTCACAACATTTTTCCATATCTTAGTTTTCTCAAACTTTCCGAGAATCCATGGCATGGCGGTTGATTCCTGGCTTCATTCTTGACATCCTATGATAAGCAATATAATAATAGTTTATGGTTCTGGGAAACAAGCATGGAACAGGCGTGAGAGAGCATTGGAGAGCATCCCAAAAGTGAATACATACAAAGGTCACACCACCAATGAAGCTCGGGCAGGAGAGAAAAATACTTACAAGAGACGTGGCTGAGGGACAAGAGGGTTTTGTCGGCAATTTTGTCAATTAACTTGGAGGAGGGAGTAACATTGACGCTATGGTTTAAAAGTAGAGACTAAAAGTCGAGTATAGTACTGATTATAATATATAGAAGACTGAAAGATTGAAATGTTGATGTTTGCGATTCGGCATATGGCTATGACCCACATGTAGTTGTAGACAGCCCTACCCACGTTCATTCATGAGGGCATCTCTAAAAGCAAATTATGATCCACTTGCAATCCCAAAAGCAAAGAGGAGGACGAAGAAAAAATAATAATAAATGGCCAAACAAACTTCCAATAATTGAATAAAGAAAAGCAAAAAGAAGAATCTTGATGTCATCATTCTCTTTCCAATCACAACTCTTTCATTTCAAATCAAACGGCTGATCTGCAGTCTTTACTTGCAGACCCACCATACCACCTGTGTTACACTTAACACATTATTACAACCCTTCATAGATCTACACTTCTCTTTTCCTCCAGTTTTTTTTTTTTTTTTTTTTTTTAAAATTTGTTCTCCATTTATCTTTTATATAACATCTGTACCTATACTACAAACAAGAAGGGGCAGCATCGACCGATTGATCGGATACAGCATGCCAGCATGGACCACAGCAATAACTTACCAACAGAATCACCCAAAAAATAGCAAAAAAAGGAAAAAGAAATTGAAGAAAGGAAAAAAGAAGAGGCGTGTGATGGAAGATGATCAATCGGATTCCTCGAGTTGGTCGCTCCTTTTGAGCGTTTCCTTCTTTACCCTCGTCTGAATTCCATAATAACTAACGTACCACTTCACGAACCGCCTCAGCCCGGTGGCCAAATCGGTGCTGGGCTTGTATCCAAAGTCTCTGTATGCCAGGCTCACATTGGCGTGTGTGTATGGAACGTCGCCGTTTCGTGGCATCTTGATGACGTGCTTCTTGGCCTTCACGTTCAACAGCCCTTCCAGAATACCCACTAGCCTCCCTACTGGTACAGGCGACGTGTTCCCCAGGTTGTAAATTCTCAGCTGGGCCGGACCCCTCTTTTTTCCGCCACTGCCGGTGCTCTTCTCCGCTGTGTCCAGCGCTCCAAGGCACCCCTTCACCACGTCATCAATGTACGTGAAGTCACGCGCCACCTCCTTGTCGTCCTGAGTCTGGTATATGGTTATGGGCTTTCCTTGGAGTATGTCCTTGGTGAAGAAGAAGTATGCCATGTCGGGTCTCCCCCAAGGTCCGTACACGGTGAAGAACCTCAGGCCGGTGAGTGAGAGACCGTAGATGTGGTTATATGTGTGGGCGATTTCTTCGCCGGCTTTCTTGGTGGCGGCGTAAAGGCTTGCTGGCTGGTCTGTTCGGTGGAGCTCTGAAAATGGGTTCTCTGTGTTGAGGCCATAGACAGAGCTGGATGACGCCCAGACGATGGCAGGCTGAGGATCGGCGGCCTTGGCGATCTCGAGGAGGTTGACGAAGCCAGCAATGTTGGACCTCACGTAGGACTGAGGGTTCTGCATTGCATAGCGCACACCGGCCTGAGCAGCCAGATGGAGTATATGGGTGAAAGGCACCATGTCGAAGAGCTTTGAGAGCAAAGGAGCGTCGTTGAGGTCACCTTCAACTATGAAGATTTGGTGTTTGGACAACATAGCTTGACGCGCTCGTTTTAGAGATGGGTCGTAGTAGTCGTTGAAGTTATCGAGGCCGAGGACCCCATCGCCCCGCTTTTTGAGAGCGAGGGAGCAGTGGGTGCCAACGAAGCCGCCGGCCCCAGTGACGAGGACGGAAAAACCGTTGGGGCGGCGAGGAGTGGAGGAGTGGCGGACTTGTTTCTCCCAGGAGGCGCCGGAACCGTAGAAGGCGGAGGAGAGGAAGTTTGGGTGGGTGTGGACGTGGTGGGGGTTATCGGAAAGCGGAGGGTAATTGAGGGTGAAGAAGAAGATGAGGACCAACGCCACCAAAAGGGTTGCTCTAAATAGCAGCTTGGAGGAGGCAGCCATGAGTTTTGTGCTATTTACTCGGCGGATGTAGCTGTTATAGCGCTCTAGCTTTGTGGTTTTGCTTGTGTCGGGCGGAGACGCCATTGCTATTGCAATTGCTCTTGGTTTGCTGATTTGCTTGTTTGCTGTTACGGAATTCTAAAGGGAATGAAAAAGACGTGGCGAGGAGAGAAGAGAGAAGAGAGCTCGGAATTGAGGTTGAGCCCTGAAATGTGAGGAGTGTAGCTAGATGGATTATAAAGGATGGGAGATGGTGGTGGACCTATTTTGGATTGGCGTTGGTTGGAGACCACTTTCTTTCTTTAAACTCTCTTCACTCTCTCATTACAAAGCACCCCCTCATTCTCTTCTAAATTACTCAACCTGCCCTCCCCACATGATCAATTTAATTTCAATTAACCGCCCAGCCATACTGGTAGACCGGTAATCTGGTAGTGTAGAACAGTAGAAATACTGAGAGAGAGAGAGAGAAGCACGTGACACGCACGTGTTGAGATTGCCAAATTCCTTCCAAGTATTCCCAACTTAAATGCTGATCAAAGGCAGTAACTGGGGGCGTCCCTGTATGAAATCCCATATAAGTCATCCATGAAAATTGAGGAAATCACATGGGCCGATTTCACCTTCATATTTTTTTGGTCAAAGAGGGACTGAACGTGTTGATTTCCTTATTATAATAGCTTCATATCAAGGCTTTGTGTTGTTGCCAGACTGTTAGTCACCGACACCAGTATTTTAGGTGAAGTGGATTCCATTTTTACGGCATTTACGACACGGTTAGATTGTCGTCAGGTTAAAAGTCCGTTTTCTTCCCGGAAGCTGCTTTCCATAAATCATATAGCCGCCATCTATGCCACCAATCATGCCCTTCAACGGCTTAATTTTGGCCGACGTCTTCACCTTTGTTTTTGGTATTTACCCACCGTATTTAAGCCTCTCTACTACCACAGCCATTAATTTCCATGCCAGGTACCTTTTAATCATCATCCAATCTCTTTAATGTATTTGTCTAGTATTATATATATTTTGCTTTTTTAATATAAGATTGGAATTAACATTTTGTTATTCATAAAATGTTACATAAAAAAGTTCAGATATTTTATATTTTTATCTAATTAAAAGTGAAAATTCAATTTATTAATAATAAATTTATTTTAACGGGTTATATTTTAGTTTATAGTTATAAATTTAATAATTATTTTTAAAAATAAAAATAATAATAAAGTTTAAAATTTGGAAGGCCTTAGAGGCGATAGCGTGAGCCGACCCCGAAAAAATATGATGGTCTCTACGGAAACAACAAAATGGCATTAGGTTAGACCAAAATTTGGAAGAATGAAGGCATGGATCTTTTGTTTATTTATTTGAATTTTTATTGGGAAGACCAAGTCTATGCACATGAATTCTCCATATTTAAAGACGGTGGCCCATATATGAACCTTCCTTGAAATTCAGGCACCAATGATGGAATTAAAAAAGGTTGTGAATTACTAAAATGCCATCGGGAGGCTTTGCATCTGTCCTCCCTCTACAGTGTAGTACGTGCAATAAGTACGGTGACACCGCGTGGGGTTGAGAACGGCAGCTGGCAGGGGTACCATTGTAGTTTGTGAGAAGCGGGTGGGCAATCTTCCATCTTGGCTTCCTTCACATATAAATTACATTTGGGGTAAGATTAGAGTGCAGGAATAAGTGATGTAATAGTAGATAATATGAGAAAATGAAGATAAGATGATATCAAGTATCAAGGGAGTGGGACAAGTGTGTCGTGTTCCGTCGGTGAAATTGACTGCCCCGAAGAATTGGAGGGGGTTGGAGCTGGGGGTCTCCTCCCATCCTCGGCTCACACGTTGCCTCCTTCCTAGTACCATAATTTCAAGCAGCTTTCAATACTTGGAGTTGGGAACAATGTTATTTTCTTTGGCACATCTATTTATTTAAAATAAATATGTTTATATTTTGATGTTTAGGAGATTGAATTTTTCCGATTAGAATGATTTTTTTTAAAATGAGAAAATGAAATATAAGTATTAATGTATCATGTTTGTTAGTCGTTCTAGGACGAACTTATATCGTAATTATAGGTTTAATGCAATGATCATTTTTCTAATTATTTCGAGATATCTTAATTAATACTATATTTTTGGTCAAATAAATTTTTAATGAATGTATTTTCAAATGAATTTTAAATTTTAAAATCTTTTGATTATGATATTTTCATATTTGATTTTCGTCCATTAACAAAGATGTGAAGTACCTTTATTTTTAAGGTAAATATTGATTACAAATATTGGGTGATGATAGCACATACTTCTCTCATGGGAGAATTGATTAATTACTTTTGAAATTTAGGAAATAATATTAGAATTTAAAAAAATAACTTGTATTCAAAAATCACTTATAATATTTTCTAGATAAGTATTTCATAAGTGATTTTTCTAAAAACAATTCTCGGGAAAATACTCTCACTAAAAACAATTCAAATAAAAACATTACAAATGCATTCTAAATATCTTGTCATTTTTAAGATTTAGTATTCTAAATAAAATATTAAAGTCCTTCAATCCTAAATTGTGAGTTTTTTTTTAAAAAAAAAATCAAAATACTATGCATTTGCTTTGAGAAACTAACAACAATTAAAAGTAATTTGTATTATGGTAGGTGTCACACTACCAAATTTTAAGGACATGTTTAGGTATTATTTTTTAGAACAGATTTGTGTTTTAAAAAGAAAACACATAAAACACCGTTTAACAACTTTTTTTTTTTGGTTAATTCTTAAGAAAAATATAAAGTATTTTCAAATAATATCATTTAAATGTTTTGATAATTTTTACTTGTTTTTTGAAGATTATTTTAATAAATAATTATACATACACTTAGAATTTTCGAAAAGACTCAACCTAAATTAACAAGTTTTTTTTTCTTGTGATTTATTTTATTCGACATGGTTCAGGTGGTAAGGAGATGAGAGATGATAATTTTCCTTGCAACTATAAATTACTATCGCACAAATCGAGGAGGAATTAATGTTAAGGATATACACAAATATGAATGAAATTGCCCACACTAATTAAATTGGATGGTACTTGCCAACCACTACGAACCTCCATTTAATTGGGTTTCGTAAATTTAAACTTTAATGAGTCCCTTTACCAAAATCCCTTGCTTTATCTCCCTGCAAATACTTTCCAAAGTCATGAAATTAGAAATTATACTTGTTCACTATACGTCAATACTGAAGCTCCAAGGGCAACACCTTCACAACTGGATAAGACATCTCCACCAACGTTGCAATCTCATTTTTGTGACACCTTAATGACTGTACTTGATTTGCCTCTTCAGGAAGGTACTTTCGAGTTTGGACCTACTCAATCTATGACTCAAAATAAATTCAAAGCTAAATAATATCTTACAATTTTTCAAATTTACTACGAATAGAAGTAAAATTAGGGGAGAGGAATGAAAGAATAAGATGGTTAAAATTTTCATTTGATAAAAAATTATTAGTCAATTCAAATGTGGCCCTCGTCCCAATCCTATTTATTTAAAATAATTTTCATTTTTATTCTATTTTAAAAATTAAATTAGACAAATTAAGTATGCAAATTTTCTATACTTGTCCCGATGTTTTTTTTTTGTAATTTTTTTAATTATGTTAAAATAAATATATTTTATAAATAATTAAAATATTATAATTTTTTTATAATTTATTTTATTAAAAAATATTTATAACTATTAAATTAAATTAAATTAGATATATAATCGATAAGGTAAGATGAAACAAAACAACACTTAAACCCACTTTAATTTAGGTTTTTCTAAAAATCTCAAACCTACCTTACACTTATTTATTTAAATTTCAAATTTAGATGAAACGCGCATGAAAAAACTTATTCATTATCATCCTTAATTTTGAGAATTTATTAAAGTAATCTAATATGAGATTGGGTCCCACCACCATTTTTTTTTTCATTTTTATTAAATTCCTGTAAAAAACAACAAGATACAGTGAATGAGAGGGAAGAATGATGCAGGGCATGGTGAGTGAGTGAAGTGGTGAGCATCGTGGGAGCAGAGAGGGTTCACATACCCTGGGTAGTAGGATAAGCATTCCTAGCACACAAAGAGTGGGCACAGCTTGCATGAGGACTTGGATCACCCTTGTTGCTTTCCGTTTCAAGAAAGAAGACGCCATGTGGAGCCACGTTTTGACTTTGCCTTTCCCATTCCACCTTCATACTGCTTTCATCACTATCACCTCCCCTTCCTCCATTCTCCCTCCTCTACACCAAATAAAGACGCTTCATGCCATGACAACCTTATCTTATAAAATTTCCATGGGATTGAATTATTATACGGAGGAAGTTGGACCCATAACGTTAGTTATTGGAATTTAATTCTTGCAAAGTATGAATTTCTTGGTAACAACTTCTGGCACCAGATGCCTAAAAAGTAAATAACGACCATAAAGATTGAAACAACATATAATTGGGAAAAGCTAATTATTAATTACATACTATTTATAAATACCGATCAACTTGGCAAGTAAAAGAGTGTAGCAACCGCAATACAGAGGTGCGGGAAAGCCGTGTGCCACCGGTGTCAAGGTCGTTTTCCCTGGTTTAATGATTGAAAGAGAAAGGAGCTCGGGAAAAGGGCAAAATGGAAATAAATAAAATATTAAAAGCAAAAGAAAAAAGAAAAGAGAGAAAAATCCAAAAGCATGAAACGACAAGTGTGAAGCCTCTGCAAGCTAGTCATCCTCTTTCTCTCTCTAAATTGTCGGCAGGCTGCGGCTTAGAAACTTCCATGCTTTTATCATGGGGTTTAAAAACATGTCAAGGGTGTTTGTGTAAATTCACAATATACAAAAAAACAACGATGAGGTAAAATAATTGATGGCATTTCGATAATCCTACTCCCACGCGCCTCCTCTGTTTGAAAACCACGCTCCGTTTTAGATTTTTTTTAATATTATATAATAATATAAAATTTTGGATTACTGAATTAAAATGAATGAAAATATCTCAAATTTGTAAAATTAACTTCACCAATTTTTTTAATTCAAAGAGTAACTTATTTTTAACATAAATATCCTCTAATATTTTTGTTATTTACATTTTTATTTTAAAAGAAAATATTATTTTTGTAAGAAAAAGTGAGGACATTTTTATCCAAAATAGGTATTTTTTTAGTGTAAAAAAATGGGAGGCTAGATTTGTAATTTCATATTTATTTTGTCACTTTTAATCGGCTATCCTAAATTTTTTAGTACCGCTTTATATACCTTCATTGTTTTTCTATGTTAAAGATAAAAATATTAGTGATTTTTAAATAAAAGTATGATTTTCTCTTATTTTTAAGAAATTATGCTTAAACTTTTTAAAATTTGCGATAATAACAAATTTTTAATGCCTTATTTTTTTTAATGGATATCTTGATTTATCTTTTTCTCATGTGTTTTATTTATGCCTTAAATAATATTTTCAAATTAAGTCTCATGCATTTGATAAAAATATTAATAATAGAAAATTATAAAGTAAAGTATTTTATAACACAATTTTCAAACTATTAAAACATTGAGAAAAAAAAACACTTGAGTAATTACTTAATCCAAAATGGGATCCATGAATTATAGATTTTTATAATTTGTGATATATATATATATATATATATATATATATATATATATATATATATATATATATATATATATATATGTAGATTTCAAATTTGAATTTATGACAAGATAATGATGTAATAAAAAAAATATATTTTAATTATAATTAAGTTTGAAAGACAAATTATTAGGGTTATAATTTTAGCGTCTTGAGGTAGTGAAACTTGTTATTAATATGTTAAACTATGTTAAACCCAACCTAAGCTCCAATTAAGAATTTTTTATCGACGTCAAACTTATGTGCAATTCAGATTCTTATGGGTTATCACGAGTTTCTGCGAGTAACTAAAAAAAAGTTATTTTGAGCCTATAAAATATAAATAATATTATAAAAATAAGATATTGAAGTTAAAGACTTCAAGATTATAAAATAAATATTAGTTATTAATTTTAACATAAATAGTTATTCATAATCTTAAATATCAACTAACAAAGATGTTTTAATAATTAAAGAAAAATGATAAACTCATAGTCTAATAGTTAAAAACTAAATAATGTTAGAGTTTTTTTTTTTTCTTTTAATCATTTTTTATGTTTTTCATATTTGAACAAAATAATATATATAACATAATAAAATAAATAAATAAAAAATATTTGGGTTCCTATCTGAAAATTTGAAATTTTGGAAAAAGATCTTTTAGGGATATTTTGAAAAAAGGAAACCGGATGCTCTTAATATTTTTCCAAGAATCTTTCTATATAAAAATATGCTTATTAAAAACATACTTCCAAAAAATTGAGGGCGTAACTATTTTTTAAAATAATTTTGAAAAATAGTTTTTGAAAACTATTCTCTAATTTTTGTAGGATAAAAGTTTATTTGGAAATTTAAAATATTTTTAACCTATTTTTAATAGTTTTAAAAATAATTTTTATATTTCATGTTTTAATTTTAATTGTTTTACATGTTTATATAATTATTTCTCATTAGAAAACAAGTGAAATCAATAAAAAATAACTCAAAAGATGTTATCAATTATAAAAAATAGTTCCTAAACAACCCTTACTTTCCATAAGAGAACCTAAAATTACCTTAGAATTATTTTAACTACATTAATCATTTCGAAAATATCTAAACATGCATAAATAGAGAAATAATCATCAATATGGAAAAATTATAATCTTTCCCATGACTTTAAGGATCCTACTATATATTTTGTAAGTCCAAATATTGGATTTTTATCCAATTTTATCAAAATACCCTTGCAACACAAATTAGGGTTGAATATACCAAAAACCCTAAAATACCCCTAAAACCCTAAAATCTCCTCCTTTGTTGCTTGTGCTATTGGATGTAGTGCTTGAGTTTAGGAAGTGCATTCACGTGCTTATGGTCGCTTGAGCCTGCTAAAACTCTGGGATTGAAAATGGTTTTCTTTTTTCTCCAATCGCCTCTCCATCGAATAACTTACCTTTTTCCGTTGGATTCTCCACCATGGATGTGTTATGAAGGTCTGAATGGCTCCCATGCATCTTAAGATAGATGAATAAAATTTGAACTTTTACATCAAGAACAAAAAGTCCTATACTCCTTCAAACCAAAGTGTACAATCCATTTATGAAAAATAAAACCATATTTTTACATTCAACAAAAATCTTATACCTCGTATAGGGTATACTGTTTGGATTGAGCCATAAAAAGTATGACATGATGTAATAGATTAAGTTTCATTTATAAATTCATTTATCCATATTTCTTGGTTTCCCATTTATCATCCCATATGCATTAATTGGTTATTTGACCATATATGACCACATCACTTGAATTATACATAACTTGAATGCATTAGGAGTTGGAAATAAGATTTAAGTTATGAGTTCCTCGTAGAGTAATGAGTAGTCCATAGTTGATTCATGGATTTGAGCAATCCATTTGAGACTATAGTATACTACTTCCTAATTGGAGGAATGACTTGTCTTAGTCATCAGAATAATTCATAAGTGTGTATAAGAGCGTTTTAGTAAAAATCAAGATTGCACTAAATCTTATAAATTGTCTTTCTAGTATGGGTTTATTAATTAATTGAAGTCTATTAAGGCTAATTAATTAATTATG
The DNA here is from genome assembly GCF_004353265.1 of Vitis riparia. Lineage (NCBI taxonomy): Eukaryota > Viridiplantae > Streptophyta > Magnoliopsida > Vitales > Vitaceae > Vitis > Vitis riparia. The sequence goes on along the minus strand of NC_048435.1, from coordinate 15,036,937 downwards.
ACTTAGTTGTGATAGATTAGGTAACCCAAACCCATTTTTTGCTCAAGTCACTAAAGCTTGAAGAGAGCCTTATAAATGCCATTGTTAGGGGTTAGGGCTTCAGTTTCTACTTGTCATCTTCAAAAGAGAGCCTCCAGAGAGAAACCCCAGTCATCCTCTAAAGAAAAAAGCTTGCACTTTTCTTGTGCCTAGTTACGTTTGAGGAGAGATTGGGTGGAAGACTAATGAGCTGACAAGATCTTCAACGACTTCGGATTTGATCTTTATAGCACAAATTTGATCTGGGAACATCCAAATCTAGGTATGATTTCTACTTCTCTAGATTATTATTCTATATGGTTCTTATTGCCATTATTTTAGCCAAAATATTTTTTAGAGAAGCTTAGGGTAGTTTGCATGCTCTCTATACAATCCAAGGCCAATGAATGGAGTAATATGAGATTCCCAACATGTACAAAATATATATGAGAATGAAAAAGCAAACACATTTAATCATAAACAATCCCATCATATTAATAACACATCCACATACTCATTCATTCAACCCTTGGGGCCATGGGATGAATAACATGACCTTATAAAAGAGAGTTAAAATATCCTAGAAAGGATTCTAGCATGCTTAAAGCTTGACCTAGGGCTTGGTACTAGTTGTAGGAAATATGGATACTTCTTTCCTATCCCTAGAAGAGTTAGGGTGCATGTAAATCTCCTTAAGTTTCTCTGTGTTGAATTAAAATTTAGCTAATCTCGGTTTTGATGATAACAAAATAAAGATTGGAACTAATGTTTTATACTAAGCGTGTTTAGGAAAAATATTTTCAAAGTGGCAATCATAAAGACAAATCAGGTCAAAGAAAATCAAGAAGAAAGGGAAGACCTCAAAGAGAAGAGCCTTCAAGATATTTCATAGGATCTCTTTGTAAGTTTGTTGATTTACTATGTTTTTTCATGCTTTTTATTTTTGCACCAAAAAATCCTCCTTGTGCTAATTTGTTTTAAATATTTTTATAATTAGACGATTTCTTATTTTCATTTAAAACCTTAAGCTAAATGCTTTCTAAACTTTGTAAAAAGTTTTGAAAGAGGTTACATAAGTTGTTGAAGGTTCTAAGCCTAAAATTGGAATATTTAAGCACTTCACAGTGCAATCAGTTGAGGATCTGGGGAATCCAGTAGAGGGTGTTTTTAAACTCACTTTTCTAGTAGCTTAATGTTGCTAACATAGGCTTTGCCTTTCTCATTCGAGGCTTTGCCTTTCTCGATTGAAGCTTTGAACTCCAAAGATCACCTATTAGAAACATTAATTGCTAATGACTAGTGAATTGGTTGAACTGATACTCAATCGAAAGACCACAAACTATGCTTAACGGCTAGTTTGAGGTTTTTACTCCTTTAAAAAGGCTTCAAACTTCATTGTTTTGTAAGTTTAACATTCCAAAGTCTTTCTATAGTATATTTTAGCCTTGGGGGAGTGTTTTTGAGTGCACATTATTTCAAAACTTCCATATAATTAATTCATTACTCAATCCTAGCTTATTTAGTATCATTTGAGCCTAAATTTTATACTAGAATTTTGTGAGAATATTTTCTATCATTTCTTATAAACCTTTGAGAGAGAAAATTCTAAGTGTGTGGTATCACTTAAGGATTCTCAAGTATGGGGTATCATTTGAGGGATTGTTCAATAGTGAGGTATCTCTTATGGATTGTAAAGGGTGCTTGAAGCCAAAAATTCAAAATAGTTGATTGAAATCATAATCCATTTGTACTACTTGTAGGCTTGGATTGGAAGCCTCTTTACTCAGTTAGGAGTTTAAGGAGAGTGGATGTAGGTTGGATTGCACCTAACTACTATAAAAATAATGCATTTGCATTCTTTTTTTTCTAATCTCTTTAATTTGTATGCAATTACTTTTCATTGTATTTTTTTCTATAATTTAAATTAACAAAAAAGGCCATCATCTTATTCACCTATCTTCTAGGGTGATTACCTTAGGTTGATCTAGCTAATATCCTAACATTCTAGATCCTAACACAATGGAAAAACATAGTATAAAAAATCCTCCTAGTTTAGAGATTAATGATTTACCTCAAATTTGGATGTTCCCGAATTAAACCTTATTGGTGAAAAAATGTGTCAAGAGTGTGGTAGTCTTTCATAGATCTCACAAACCTATCGATCTTCCATTGTGATGTCTATTTCCTTGAATCTTAACATTAGAGGGGTAAAATCCTCTCTAGGATTGGCGATTAGAGCATTTTTTCTCTCTCTAGATTTGAATAGAATCTGAGAGTGAAGCCTTAACCCTAAATGGGGTAATTATAGGCTTCTAATGGGCTTAAGTGACTTGAACCCATCATGGGCTTGAGTCACTTCAACTATTATACTTGAGTTCTAATTAATTATTTAGTCATGTTGAGCTTCAATTAATCAATTAGTCCAATATAAAAGACCATTCACAAAATCCTATGCAATTTTGTATATTTACTAGAATGACTTTACACACACATGTGAATAGAGAATTCAACTAACCTTAATAAATTGTGTCATCAATGAATATAAGCTTAAGTAGGGACCATTAGGACCCATAAAAAAAATATTAACTCCCTCAAAATCTAATTTTGAAGTTGACTTAATATCCCACTATAGAGAGTCAACTATACTCTAATATCATATGCATATTACAATGAGATATAAGTACTCGGGTTTATGACCTACTATCCACTATATGGAGGCTCCCCATGAAATGGTGTCTATAATCAAGGTGAATGTTATCAATCTCTCAAGATTACCTCTACAATCCTTGAATTTCAAATCCTCCTATTATGTGGTCAACTAATATACTCTAACTCACAAAAAACATATATCAAGTTTTAGTTAATGAATTATTACAACTACAGATTTATTGAATACACTTCTTTAAAATTACCTAATGGGACACATTGTCTCAATTTTATAACATATTATGGTGTCTCTATTAAGAATACCTATTGTTATCAACCTCCTATAATAACTTAATGCATAGGGAATATACAACTACCTTAAGATTTCACTAATAGGTCAAAGTTATTGCAAATTTTGGCATAAGCTCAATATCCTTCTAAGGTTGAGGGACCATACTCTATAATAGCTTGGTGAGGTCATGACTATTTGATAGCCAAAAGTAATGATTTACTATAAGTTTCGTCTAATGTGTAACTATACACATTAGTGCACTCACCATGAGAATCTCATCCTAATGAACAAGATCAACATCCCTCCAAGTAGAAAGTAGTGTACTTATGATCTAAAATGGATTGTCCAAATCCATGAATTGGTTGTGAACTAGTCATCTACTTACAAAGAACCCATAACTTGGATCTTGCATGTAACTCCTGATGTGCCCAAGTCATGTACTGTCCAAAAATTCTCACAAGGTATAATGCATAAAATAAATGGACAGATGGAATGGAAAACATGAATATTTATTAAATAAATAATAAATCCATGAAATGTTACATTATACTTTTAAGGACTCTATAAGCATATCAATTCTATAGTAAAGTACAAAATAGATAGTAGAAAAAGAATTACAACAATATATCGTACATAGCTTGCATTCTACAATTTGAATTTGTGCATAAGCTAAACATGTCAAAGCTACATGGTGTTGACATCCCACTTACATTGATCCCATGAAATAATTAATTTGGTTCAAAAACTAAATCATCTTCCATTTCCTACAAATGGATTTCATTAACAATGTAAGGCTTAATACAAACATTGGTATACCTAGCCTCCCTTGCATCCATATAATGAACATGTTAATAAGAAATATGTCCTAAGAATTATTGTAGGTCTATGAATAAGATAGAAATTAAGCTTATTTGAACTCATTATGGGAAAAAAAAATGGGTTGATGTCTAAATGTATCAACCATTCCAGTTTCCAAACTCCTTATCATCTAACAACAATAACAACAATACAATCAACCTTAATAATTTTACTTATGCTTATTGATCCCTTTGCTTTAATGCATAAAATCAACATTCAGATTATTAATGTCCTATTTGATATCTTAGAAAATATAGGAAAATAAAAGAAGACAAAAGAATCTAAAGACAATTTTTATTATCATTATTTAGCTCAACACAACACAACAAATCTCTTATTTAAGTTGGGTTTTCCCAAATTTTTTTTTTTTTTTTGCAATGAACCCACTTGGCAGCTTTTGCAAGCCTTGTCCTCTACCCAACTCTTAGTGAGAAACTGAGCCAAGAGGTTGAAGTTACACTGGCTTTCCCAAGCTATTATTGACAACATGGAGAGTTGCGGTTGCCAGTGGTGGTGCCTTGCTTTGTGAAGCTGAGAACCTAAGAATTACTTGTATGAGTTTATTAGACTTTAGGTAAACTTGGGCCATGATATCTATGCTGGACCATTAGGCCAGTCCATGGGAATGGTGGCATGTAGCGGGACTTTGGGATGGGCCTAGCCTGACCATACACTAATTCAAATCTGAGAACTCGAACGCCTCTTGGTGGCAAAACAATCCTGAAGCTCCCTACACGATAAAGCCACAAAACCCACCCTTGACCTCGCCTTTCATTTGTGATTGGGCCTTCCCAATCCTTCCCCAAACCGCCAGACATCCTCACCACATTCAAAAATTCCCTCCACTGGTCAACTTTACTAATGGAAACCAGAGACCATCCTTCTTCTTCATCTCCATCTCCATCTCCATCTCCATCCATCTTCTCCGTGCCAGAATGGGATTGGGACCAACCAATGACACAACAGCAACTCGAAGAACTGGACGCCATTGAATCTGCATTTCGCTCTCAAACTTCCTCCTCAACCCCAACTTCCCAAGAGGCCGACGATCGCCGGAAAATCCGCCGCCGCTTGCCCAATTCTATTGGCTCTAACCGATGTCCCAGCGCGTTCAAGGGCAGAGATTTAAATTCGTTTTCACTGTCTCCTTGCCCCACAAACCGATTCTTGAATCTACTTCATTCTCCTTGTCAAGGTAAATGTTTCCTAGCTTTAGTTTTCTTTGTTTGGTTGGTCAGAAACAGAGGAAAGTGACACGAAACCGTTCAACCGATTGTTGAATTTGGTACTGAAAAAGCACTCAAAATTTCTACTTGTTAATAAAAATAGGGCAAATTGTAACTTCCATTCAATATTCAGCATTGAGTCATTTACCAAACAGCTCAGTAATTTCATTGTTTCTGGGTAACTAAAGCAAGAGAATGCCGGCCTTGACCAAAGCAAATTCCATATGATTCTATTTTAAGTTGTGATTTGAGTTGGTTGAAGTATTATTTGAATACATGTGAACAGATAAAACCATTTTTTCTGTAGCTCACATCTTTGAGCTGTTGCTTTAGATTAAAAAAGCCTCTTTTCCTGCATTCTGTTTTTGCAAGGGTGGGTTCATATTTCATAATCATCTTTTTCAGTGGATTGGATCCTAATGCTCCCTCTCTCTCTCTTTTTTTTTTTTCCCTTTCAAAAAAGTCAAGGTGTTAGTGCAATATGTTATAGATTCTAAGATTTGATTGGTCTCTATAGAAACTTTCTTATTTGTGTTGCATCTTATTGACAATTTCAAACTTAAGTAATGTAATAGGGCAACTTGTTTATCCTCCAGCAATTAGCTTTTGAAGCTTTTTGGAAATTTGTTTGAAATGGCTTTCTGGTTTAAAACTTAACTTGTACAAGAGTGAGTTGGCTCCAATTTGTCTTTATTTGGAGAGCTATCAAGGAATCATAGATGTGGTAATCTGAGAACCTTGGATATTTTGCAATGACCTTGTTGTTTATGACAATTTGAAATCTCTGTATCCATGGTACAGTGGGTGGAGGAACTTAAAGAATATCCTTAGGAAGAGAATGGAAGAAACATTTAATTTAAATGATAGCTGGTGGAACAGAAATTGGTATGTCCTCCGAGGGTTGGGCTTATGGTCTGTAATGGACCACACTTTTTTTCACAGAAATGGTTACTGAGGTTTTTTTAATTTAATGTGAAGGCTTTTGTGTAGTAGTGCTTTGGAAATCTGGTTAATGGAAGAAGATTGGTTGACTGAGATGTGATGATCTCATGGTGTAGATGTTTGCAGCTATATGGGGCTGTGGGTAGGTTTTTGATTGGATTAGGTTTATCAATAGGAGAATGGACAAGGATTAGTATTTGGAAGGACATAGGGTGTGAGACTTGGAATTCAAACTTCAAGAAGGCTTGGGTTTGGGGTCATGTGGGATGAGGAAGAGTGGGAAAGTCGAACTTATTAGGTGCACACTTGATTGGGTGAAGGAGCATCAGGGCCTTCTTTTTTACAGAAAATAAAACTGAAATTAGTGGAAGAGGATACATTAGTTTGGATGGGAAATGAGACTGATTTATTTTCAGTGTGGTTTTATATTGACAGGATGACTGCTTTGGAAGAGAGCAGTTTCCTGTTCAAAAACTTATGAACACTGTTATGTTTGAAGGTGTCTTTCCTATGTTACTTGGTGGTTTAGGATAAGTCCTGTATGATGGATCATGTGACTAGAAGGGATTGGTCATCCTAGGATAGATGTGTTAGTGTGAGAGGGAAGTGGAATTGATATACCAAATTCTATTCTTTTGGCTTTCATTTATTGGTGATTGCAAAGTTGTTTCCTTTTGGGTTTTTATATTATTTAGATGAGGTGGGTGTTGCAGTTTAGTATACAGTTATTCAAGTGATGCAATATATTGGCAATGAAAAGAGGGTATATAAGCTGATTTGGTCCATTTGGAGGAAAAATATAGGGGTACGTTGAAAGGAAGAGCTTAATATGGATTTTGCAATTAAAGCCCACAAAGTATATTTTTCTCTGAAGTGGATCGACTGAGTATAGGAGGGGCTATGCCTTTTTACGCTTTACAAAACTCCTAATTTGTAATTTGTGTTTCCTTCTTTTACTAAATATGTGGTCTGTTTGTATGTGCATATGTGGGCTTCAACCTCTTTCTCGCACTGCCCAAATAAATACATTATTATGAAAATAATATGAAAAAAATCTTGGCTTGTAAAGAATTTATTTCTTTACAAATTCATTTATGAAAAACCAGGTTTGTTTTTTCCAATTTGAAAAATTGAAAATGATAAAAAATGATTACAGCATTTCTCCAATCCATTTGGAAGAATTCTTCTTCAAACAAAGAGCACAACTTTTCTCAAAATTCTGAGGACAAAGTTGTACTTTTTCAAAATTCGAGGAAAAAAGACTTGGTCTATATTTCATCATATATAATTAGTGTTTAAGTGTCATATTAATTGATAAAGGTTAGAATAGTCTCTTTGCAGTTTATTTGCTTTAAAGAGTAAAATGGGCATTTTAAGAAAAAACTGGTCTGTGGTCAGCAGATCTATTAAGCTTCCAATGGTTTGACTAAAGCAAAGGAGATATATATTGAAAAATGAAACCTCAGTAATGTTACATTTCAAAAGTAGGAGGAGATCTAAGTTTGTTAAACTTAAGTGGTGGTAATTGAGTAAATTTAAGTGGTTCTGTTTAGTTTATTACTATTGCATCAAAGTACACATTATGCATCTTATTGATTCTCGGGTGACTACAAAATGCCTTTTAGATATACATGTAGTTGATCTTTATGGTGACATTTTCCAGTGTAGTGTTGAACAAGATATCGTATCTCCCTATATTGAGTTTTACATTTAGTCTGAGAAGTCTTCCCATTAAATTAGATCACTTTGGAGCTAGTTTTATTTGATTCTTTTAGATTGTGTAATAAAACAAAACCAGTGACAATTTTTTATTGTTTTTTGACCTGAGATGTGGTTAATTTCTAATAATGACCATCTCATTGTGTTCCCTGTGTCAGAAAACTTTAAGATGAGATTGCCAAAAATGAATTTTGGAGGCCACATTGTATATTCCAGAACTGTTACTGAAGTAGAGAAAGCAACAGCGGAGCTTTTAAAGATTGTTGAAACTAAGAAGAAGGAAATGGGGCAAGCCATTCTTGGATTTGACATTGAGTGGAGACCCACCTTTAGAAAAGGTTGGTTCAGAAATATGATATGTCTTAGTGTCTTTTTGGCATGATTGAGTTCCTTTCTTGGGTCTAATCTTAATAAGTTGCTAGAGTATTTTTCTTTAAAATTCTAATTTGTTTTTATGTGTTACTTAAAGAATTTCTTTTACCTTTAGGGCTGTCCTGCATGGTGAAGTCATAGATTTTATGGGACTTTGCCTGGTAATTTTTTTTGGAAACTACATTATCAATTTTTAAAGAATCATGCAGTTTTGTCTATCTAAAAAAATTTACACCTCATTTATAGTGACCTTGTTTTCATTTTTTACCTTTTTATGAAACTGTGATTTGTTATAGTTCTAACTTTGCCATTTTTTTTTAATATCAAATTATGAATCTTTGCAGTATACACACAACACACACACACACACACATTTCACGACCGTTACCACTGGCATAGATACTCCTATAATGACTGCCATGCCCATCTTGAATGCCAACCATCATATTGATTGGAGAGATTAAGACTTATCCCATTGACATAGTGTTTTAGATTAGAGTTTTACTCTTTTCATATCTAATGTGTTGTAGATATTTTATTACCTAAGGAGAAAAAAAGCAATGCAAGTTTTTCGATCTATGACCATCAATAGCTAATTAATATGGCCTTTGGGATGCATTACAGTCCTCTGGCAATCTGATTTTATGTAAGAAGCATGGTGAGAATTTGATAAAGGACAACCCTAAGGTGGATCCATTTTGCAAGGACGACTTGCCCTTCATGCTCTTTTTGGGCATGAACCAATGAATTTTGTTGTTTCTGATTAGAAAAATAAAATATGTCAAGGAATTTAGAAAACAAGAAGGAAAGATTAAAAGAAAAAACCCTTGATGTCTCCTTAATACTTTTTAGAAGTCTCACCCAGAAGAAAAAATAGTAGGCTTGCTATTAAAGGATGCAAACATTATTTTCCTTTTAATTAAATGTCCTTATTTATGGGCTTCAGGAATTGTAAAATCCCAATGAAAATGTAAAGGAAACCCTACCTAGGTAGTAAACTATTAGCACACTAATTATTTTCCTAGAATTTCTAAATCTAAATGAAAAATGCTTTCTTGATACCTGGAAGTACTTAGGGATAGCGGGTGAGGTTGAATAGGTTGTCCAAAATTCTTAAGCCTAACATTTAATTCTTTCTGATCATTGTTAGATCCAATTATATGTAATTTGAAATGTGAAGCAATGAATAATAACCAATGATCAAACCATAATAATTAGGATACATGATATATGTGGTAACCATCTAAGAAACCTTCATAGGTGTTAAACCATGGGTCTAGACTGTCTAGTCAACTGCATATTAAAATCCACTAAATATAAAAGCAAGTATATAGTTTTACCTAACCTGGCCACAACCTTCACTTAAGGGACTTTGGTTAGCACCTAAACTTTGCTTTCATGTCCTAAACGCAGTGCCTCATACTCCTTAATGAATCACCTCAAATATATATCAAAGCACGTGAATTGGCACACCTACTCATCTTTTCACCAAAAGGACTTTCAAGATCAATCTTGAACAGTTTTTAAGAATTTCAGATTTAGAGCAGAATAATGGCATTATTTTTTTGATAAATGAGCAATCATATATATTAGAAAAGGCAAAAAAGCCACATGTATACAGGGAGTATACTTACTAGCCCCAAACAAAGCTGGAAAAACAAGAAAAAAGGTGGAAAAACCTCACCCCCCCTCAAGTGGTCCCAAGCCACTCCAAAAAGCCTAACAGAGTGCGAGTTTCCTCACCAATGTACACCCTAGCCCAACTCCACAAATTACATACAAAAGAATTCTTAAATTTCTGAATATCTAAGGACCCTCCCCTGAATACTATCCTATTCCTCTCTTTCCAAACCGTCCAAAATATACACAACGGAATGGAATTCCATATCTTTTTTCTTTTTTTCCCCACAAAAGAACCCCTCCAACTACGTAACACCTCTATAACTGACTCTGGGAATACCCATTGAACTCCAAAAATGGCAAGGGATATCTCCCAAATAGCTTTAACCACTATACAATGTAAGAGAATATGATTTGCATTTTCCTCTTCGCATCCGCATAAGTAGCACCGATTAGGGAACTGCCATCCCCTTCTTTGAAGCTTGTCCAAGGTGAGGATCTTCCCCCATGATGCCTCCCAAGCAAAGAAGGACACCTTTGTTGGAACTTTATCCAACCAAATGCGTCTATTTGGAAAAGCACCGGCTGAGGGGCCACTCAAACTTTTGTAGGCCCTTTAGCCCCAAACACACCGTTGCCTTCTTTCTTCCAACTCACAGAGTCCTCTTCAGGAGCTATCCTGAAGTCCTTCAGAAGATACAACAAGCCACCTATCTGCTCCATCTCCCAATCATTGAGATCTCTAGCCAATCTGAGATTCCAACCTCCTTGGCCCATACTAGAATCCCACACTTCACAAACTTTGGCATTCTTCTGACCCGCCAAGGTAAATAACTGAGGATAGGTTTGAGAGAACGCCTCATTGCCACACCACTTATCCGTCCAAAACAAAACTCTATTCCCTTTCCCACCTTAAAAGCCATGCTCTCCCAACACCAATCCGCCTCCTTCATAATCTCCTTCCATAACCCCACCCCATAAGGCCCACTAACTTCCTTAGTCCTCCACCCACTTCCCTCTTGACCATATTTCACCCCTATCACCGTTTTCCAAAGATTATCCTTTTCATAGGCATATCTCCAAACCCATTTGCCCAAAAGTGCTTTGTTCCATACATCTATCTTTCGGATGCCTAAACCCCCTTCCTCCTTAGGGCTACATGCCACCTTCCAATTAATCAAGTGAGCTTTCCCCTCTAATCTTCCTCCCCCCCACAAAAAATCTCTTTGGATTTTTTCAATCCTTCTTGCCACAACCTTAGGAATGCGAATAAGGGAAAGGAGGTAGATGGGTATGTTGGCCAAAGTGCTCTTAATGAGAGTAATTCTTCCCCCCTTCGAGATATATTGCCTTTTCCACTGGGCTAGTCTTCTTCTCATTCTCTCCTCCACCCCATCCCAGGAAAGGGAATTTTTATGACGGGCTCCAAGGGGCAGCCCTAGGTACACAGTGGGTAAAGCCCCCAAACTGCAACCTAGCTCAGCCGCCAGCTCCTCCGCCTCATCCACTTCCCCCACCGGAAATAGAGCACTCTTAGCCAGGTTAATTCTAAGGCCCGAGGCAGCCTCAAACCAAGCCAAAATCCAACTCAGATTGGTCAATTGCTCTCTCTCAGCTTTGCAGAAAATGAGAGTGTCGTCAGCAAAGAGGAGATGACTAACAGTCAGCTCATCCCCCCCTCTCCCCCGCAACCTACAGCCTGAAATAAAACCCCCCTCACCCGCCCGTCTAATCAAGTTACTGAGCACTTCCATACCCAAGACGAAAAGGTATGGAGAGAGGGGGTCTCCTTGCCTCAACCCCTTTGAATTTGAAAAGAACCCAGCTGGAACCCCGTTGATTAAAATAGAGAATTTGGCCGTAGAGATACACCACCACATCCATTCCATCCACCGAGCCCCAAACCCCATCTTCTGAAGAACCTTCATAAGAAATTTCCAATTGATGCTATCATAGGCTTTTTCTATGTCCAACTTGCATAAGAATCCTTTCTCTTTTCTCTTATACCAATAGTCAATCACCTCATTAGCTACTAGAGAAGCATCCAAAATCTGTCTCCCTCTCACAAAAGCATTTTGGTCGACTGAAACCACCTTATCCAGCACTTTTTTTAGCCTATTAGCTAGGACTTTGGCTAGAAGTTTATACAGGCCCCCAAGCAAGCTGATTGGCCTAAAATCCCCCAAGTCTTCAGCTCCTCCTTTCTTAGGGATAAGGACCAAAAAGGTAGTATTGAGAGATTTGGCGAATGACCCATGCTCAAAGAATTCCTTAAACATTTCCACCACCTCCTCCTTCACAAAATCCCAACAAACTTGCCAGAAGGCCACTGTAAAGCCATCCGGGCCTGGAGCTTTGTCTCCCCTCATCTCCATCAAAGCAAATTTGATTTCCTCCTCAGTGAAAGGCACCTCCAAGTCATCAGCTTCCCGGGGATTCAGCTGATTAAACTGCAGCCCCTCAATATCCGCTCTCCACCCCGGCTCTTCTGAGAGTAATTTCTGGAATGCATTCACTATCCCATCCCTCACCTCTTGGTCCTCAACCAGCAGCTCCCCATTGATTACAATCCTGTCCAGCGAATTATTCCTACGGTGGGCATTGGCCATACGGTGAAAAAACCCGGTATTCCTATCCCCTTCCTTGAGCCATAACTCCCTAGACTTCTGCCTCCAATGAACTTCTTCCATTAGCACCCATTTATAGAAGGCATCCTTGGCTTCTTTTTTTTGCTCCGTTTCAGCTATAGTCAGGCTTCTCTCACTTTCCACTCCATCCCAGTATTCCAGCTATTGAAGGGCAGAGTTTTTATTAACTTCCAGCCTTCCAAACACCTCCTTATTCCAAATTTTAATATTATGCTTCAGAACCTTCATCTTATAGGCCAATCTGAAACTAGCCCTTCCTCTTACCTCTATCCCTTGCCACCACCCCCGGAGAAGACCCTTAAAGTCGTCCACTTTCAACCACATATTCTCGAATCTAAACGGAGTGGGGCCCCTCCTTATCCCCCCACCCATCAGCAATATAGGAAAATGATCGGATGTGGGTCTTTGCAATCTGCATTGGGTTACCCCACTGAACATGTCTAGCCACTGCTGAGTCACCAAAAACCTGTCTAGCCTCGCCCAGGATTGGTTATTCCTTCCCCCACTCCACGTGGCATTACCCCCTTGCATTGGCAGATCAGTGAGTTCTAAATCCTCTACAGTTTGGGCAAAACTTCTCATAGCTCCAGATAACCTACCCAGACTACTCCTTTCTTGCTGCGACAAGATGACGTTGAAGTCTCCCCATAAGCACCATGGATCTTCCCATAACCCTCTAATCGCCCCTAGTTCTTCCCACAAACACACTCTGTCTTCTCTGGAGAAAGGTCCATACACCCCAGTAAAAATCCAGGTCATCCCATTTTCCACATTCCTAATTCTACAGGAAACAGAAAAGTTTCCCACCTCCGTCTCCATCACCTCCAGAGACCTTCTGTCCCAACACACCAGAATCCCTCCCGCAGTGCCCAATGCGTCTAGAGCCACCCAATTAGACCACCTACCCGAACCCAGACTTCTCACTAATCCCTCCGACAAAGCCTGAATTTTGGTCTCCTGGAGACAAAAAAGATCCACCCTCTGCCTTCTGATCATTGCCTTAATAACCCTTCTTTTGGCGCTGTCATTGGCCCCCCGAACATTCCAACTTAAGATTCGTAGCTTCATTTAAACTCCGTAATTTGGCACCCCCTTATTTGTCCACCATCAGTTTGCTTCTTCCCCCCTTCATAGTTAATGGAACACTCCAATCTTTTTAATTCTCTCTCAAATTTGGATTTCTCCAGACTGTTCTTACTGTGAACTCTTTCCCTTCTCTTCCGAATTTTGATCAGAAACTCCATAATGTCCTTCTCCAACCCTTCTGTCGAGAAACCCAAGAACTTACTAAACCTGGCGAAGTCACTCTTTTCCCAATTAAGCTCCCCCCTGCCTTATTTACTCGAGGCACTATCTGGTCAGAGCCCAAATCCTTTCCATTATCCTCATTTCTGCTTTTGTTGATCTCCACCAAATCCCAGCATTCAACAGTCTCTGACGAAGGGGGTTCCAATCCCATGATCATTTGAAGAGGATAGTCGTCCTCGCCCCTCTTCTTTTCAGACCCAGAAAGGTCGCAATACTCCCCCACGGGAGTCCGACCAAAACAAAGAGAAGGAGGAGAAGGAGGCACCGTGACCAAGGAATCGGACTGTACATACCTCGTCGCTTCCTCAATAAGCGCGTTATCAGTCTTCGATCGCCCTATGAGGAGGAGTTCTGCCTCTCTCTGCCTGTGCAGCCCATCCTTCTCTCCAAATAAAGAGAATTCAGAGAATGGGCTTCCCGGGCTTCCTCCGCACCTCTGGGCTTCAACAGGCTGGTCGCTTGGCTCCCTCACTGGGCTCTGAACATCCTCCATGTGCTTCCGGGCCTTAGTCCAACTCTCCCTTGGTCCAACAGCCACCTCAGCGGAAGAGGATGGGCTACTGCCCACAACCCCACTGGGTTTCACCATAAAGCCCATCGCAGGAGGCCCATTTTGGTTAAGCCCCACTCCCTTGGGCCTTAGTTGCAGCTCCCCAGGCCCACAAGCCCCCTCTATGGGTCGCCCTGACCCAACGGTCAGCTGTCGCATCCCATCCTCAGTCTGACGCTGCGTCTCGAGTATCGAGCCCCCTTCAGCCTCCCTCACGCGCTTGCCCTCGCGTGATTTGGCCTCACCCTCAACCTCTCTATCTTTTACGAGTTGCCTTTCTTCCTCGCCGGACGACACCACTCGCAGCGTCGGCCTCGTCTCCCACCACAGAGTGATGGAATAGCATGAATTTTCAACCCAGATTTCCACCATGTTAGGATTTTTCCCCGCTTTTCTCCTTACCCGAATTCTAGCCCACTGTAGTTCTTCCTTCCTCTTCGTCTTGACATCTATCTTTAACAGACCCCCGCATCCTTCTCCTATCTTGCTCAGAATGTCCCGATTCCATAACGAGATGGGAAGACCCACTATCCTTACCCAGGCCTCCCTTTCTTTCTCTTCCTCCATCAAGCATCCCGTCCTCTGGCTCCATTTTTCCAAGCGCAAGACAAGGCCATCGACCACTACTTCCCCAACAACTAGGGCTTTCTCGGCTTCTTTTATCAACTCAAACTCCAAAAGTGCCTTACCATCTTCCAATTTGGCTAAGCCTAAATTGCCCTTAAGCCCCCACCATTTTGACATTTGGGTCCCCCATTTTCTTAAATCTTCCCCCGCACCTTGTGTTCGCTTCCAGCAACCTACAAGGCAATGGTCCAGCTTCTCCAGATTCGCATTTACATCGTTGTTATCCACTTTCACCCTCACCACCCCTTCTCCGGTGCTGCATTTTTGCTTGACCACCTCCGCGAAGGATTTTCCCACCAAGGGTATCCAAGGTTTGTCCCTGTTCTCCTGTCTCATTTGCCCGTCTGGACTGGATTCTATCTCTCGCAGCGCCTCCACCAAAAGGATCCAGCCCCCTTTTGCTCCTCTACCTCTGGGAACGAAGATGCTAAATCTCTTCTTTTCCCGATCTGCGACCCCCAGGCGCAGGAAGCAACCCCCTTTGTTTTCCCCTCGCGCTAAGGAGAAAAATCTCCCATTCTCTTGCCATCGTTTCTCCCAATGGCCCGTTCTTATGTCCTTTAAACAATAAACCAGACCTTCAATGAGCGGCCCTAAACTTGCTGGCCCCAACTTGATCCAAGAAGTAACCCCTCCTTTTCTCTCCACTATAAAGATTTGCGTCCTCCCCTTTTTCTTCTCTGTCTCAACCTCAAAAGTTTTGGACTCAATCCCAAAACTCCTTTTCCGACCCCCTGACCTGAAATGTCCCTCTGAGACCCCTCTCGCACCTTGAGGCCAGTACTCGTCTCCGTCTCTCTCGCTCACTCTCTCTCTAGGTCTTTCTCTCTCCTCCATCACTAAATACTTGGTTATTATTCCTATTCCAATCCCCAAAATGAAGTTTACATAAACAAATGAACAAAGTAGGTGGAAGAAGATATAACATTATAATGGCATTATATTTCAATAACATGCATGTTCGCACAAAGAATTAACCTTAGATATTTGAAAGTGAACCCTAGGTGTTCAAGTTAGGTTATAATAGGAAAGTGATTAGTAATTAAAATGGAAATTCCTCTAAGAGAACATGTGAAAGTCTCTTGCACGGCATTGGAATGCTCTAGTGTTCATGGTTTGAACACCTCATTGTTTATGATTTGAACTCTCTGTTATTCATGGTTAGAATGTTCTAATAGTCATGGTTAGAATGTGCTATTCTTCATGATTTGAACGTTCATTTTCACTTTCCCCTTTTTGTTTTGCTCTTTCTCAACTTGAATTGGATACTTATATTGCTATCACTTTGACCAAATTTGAAGCACATACTTACCTCATCATATACCTTCATCTTTAGATGTCTTCAACTTACTTCAAATTTAACAAGTCCATTTGGAAGTAAGCAATGCCAAATCAGTGTATAATTTTTTATGAGAAACAAAAGATGTATTAATTATGATAAAAAGTACATGAGAAGCATGAGGGGTCCTCCCTATAATAACAAGAAACTAATCATAGTATTAATAAACTCTTCCACCGTACAAGGAAAACCATACAAAAAGGTTTAGTTTACTTAAGGATATACATAGGTGATGATACCTTCTCAATTCTAAACTAAGCTTCCCTCAATGTTGTCTAACCCTTTTGATTTACAAATTGAATATGTCAATTAAGTTGAATAACATTAGTTGGAATGCCTTCAAAGTTGTTGGTACAAGAGGCCCAAAAGGAGGAATAGAAGTGAAGTAGATCCCATAATATCTTTGTTGTCCTCCACTTCTCCTCAAAGATCCTAACATTTTTCTCTCACCACACAATCCAAGGCACTATGAGATAAACAATTTTCCATAAGGTCTTACCTTTGATGCAAATTCTCAAATTTCTATATGAAGTGGTCATCATGTTGCATATAATCTTGGGTGGACCTCAACCTATTGTGGTGAGATTGAATAGTTTGTGCCATAGTCCTAATGTTATTGGGCAATGTAGAAATAGATGATCGATCAATTCTCCACTCTCTATGCAGAAGATGTATCAATCAGGACTATAGGATTTGTAAAGTCTTCTCAACTATAACATGTCATTGGTATTTAACTTCTTGTGTGCCACTAACAAAGCCAAGGCCTGATCTTAGACGAAACTTCTGATTTCGTAAAAATTTGGTAGGAGAGAAAAGAATTGGATTTGATAAATCGAACTTGACCAAAAAGAATGATTTTTACTGAGAATAAATCTAAAGAGGATAAAGACCAATCTCTTGTATTTGTGATGGATGAACAAAAGTGTAGAAGAGTGAGTGTGGACATAACTCTTTTGAGATTCTCAATCTCCAATCAGTGAGGTTGTGATGGAAGTTAAGGTTCCAAGAAAGAGAAGTAAAGTTATCAAGGATAGTTGATATGGTGAGACTTTTTTTTACTGTGATAACACAGTAAATACCTGAAAATTGTGAACACAATGGTTGATTTTCCCACCACAATTCTTCCTAAAAGAGACTTCTTGTACAATGGCCTTACAAGGACATCGATGTGACCATATAACCATAATTTTGGTGTCCCATCCATTAGAATGTTGTCTATAAATACTTGAAATAACCTAATGTCAAAGGGCAAAACTCTCCCAAAGGAACCTTGAGAGTCACTTCCCTAAGAGAACATGATTTCTTAGAGAATTCTCCCCAATTAACCCCCACACTGCTTTGGCCTATACACTATGTCCCAATTGTTAATACAATCCTCTTTACCTTCCCTAACCCTTGACCAAAGAAAATCCCTTTACAATTTCTCAATCATTAAAGCTACTAATGTTGGAATTTTGAAAAGAGATAAGAAATACTTAGGGATGTGAGACAAACAACTTAGTGTATATTTGAGCAAAATTGTAAACTTAATCTAGTTACACTAACACATTCACATAAAATTTTTATTTAGAAGACTATAAACTTTTCAAAAGTTAGAAACTTCTAGAACATAGAAATATTTTACTAAATAGAGGCA
This sequence comes from Vitis riparia, assembly GCF_004353265.1. Lineage (NCBI taxonomy): Eukaryota > Viridiplantae > Streptophyta > Magnoliopsida > Vitales > Vitaceae > Vitis > Vitis riparia. Next base: position 15,019,136 of record NC_048435.1, on the reverse strand, counting down.
TTTAGTAAATATATTAGAAATTATAAAGGCATTTTTAGGAAATAAGACCTTATAGAAAATCTGAACTTTTTTTTTAATAAAATATAAGATTTTACAAAATGAAAAATAAAAAAGTATAAAAACTTATTACAGTAAAAAATTTCTAGTGAAAAATTCTTTTAAATTTTAGATAAGAGAAAATAATTAGCTACTTATAATTTTCACCTTTAAATACCCTAAATCAACAAAAATTACCAAAATATCCTTTTCTTCATTCTCATTAATGAACCTAAGGGGCTTTTCCCCACTAATTTCTCCTAGCTTGGGAGGAACTTGAACTCAAGTTTTTATGAGTCTATTTTTTTGATAAGTAAACACACAGAGAAAATATATATTAGAAAAAAGGGCACCTTAAGGCTACCCCAAAAGCATACAGGGGGTATACCGTATACAAGAGGAGCCAAAAAGCAAGAACAAAAAGAAGAGGGGATACAAACCAACCCTCAACTAGAACCCAACCAATAAAAAAAACTGATTAAAGGAAGAGGTCCTTCATTTACAACCGACTTAGTCCAAAACCAAAGATTACATACAAAAGAATTTTTCAACCTATAAATTGAAAGCTCCTCATTTTCAAATGCAATCCTATTTCTTTCCTTCCAAACCGCCCAAAAAAGACACAAAGGGGCTGCCATCCACACCTTACTACCCTTCTTGCCCATGTTAATACCACGCCAACCAAGAAGTGTATCTCTAACTGAATAAGGAAGGACCCAAATAACGCCAAAAAGAGCAAACAATAACTCTCATAAAACTCTTGCCTTGGTGCAATGAATTAGAATATGATCAATAGACTCTTCTTCCGCACAACAAAGGAAGCATCTATTAGCTAAAGTCCACCCTCTCTTTTTAAGTTGATCCAAAGTTAACACCTTACCCCAAGAGGCTTGCCAAGCAAAAAAAACCCACTTTAGTAGGAACACAGGGGCTCCAAATGATGCTATTAGGAAACTAAACAACACTTCTTGAAACTAGAGCACTATAAAGAGATTTGACAGATAAAATCCCGTCCTTAGTCTCTTTCCACAACACTCTATCTTCCAGATTAGGATTAAGCTTCCTTCCTTGGATTGTCAAAAGTAATCTCTCCACCTCCTCCACCTCCTCCACCTCCCAATCATTGAAGGGCCTAGAGAACCTAGGGCTCCAAACCCCTTCCTCTCCTGAAGAGTCCCACTACTCCACTAACCAAGCCTCTTTAAAAGCTGCAAAGGCATACAAAGAGGGGAAAGAATTACAAAGAGCGAAGCTCCCACACCATTTATCTTTCCAAAATTTCACTTTTCTACTGTTCCCCACAGAAAATACAACTTTGTTTTGCATAAGAGACCCTTCCTTCCTAATTTCCTTCCAAAAACCTACTCCAAAACCCTCCCTCACTTCCCTAGTATACCAACTCCCTTCTTCCTCCCCAAACTTCCTACTAATAACATGCTTCCAAAGAGTCTTTTATGAGTCTATGATTTATTGAAATACGCAAAATTCTTTTAAGCCTTCTTCAGTGTTTAATGCGAATAAATTGATTACACATAAGTAGTAATTCTCTTAAGATGAATTTTGCGTAAGAATCACAATTAGGGAGTTGGCCCTTTCAATCTACCATATGAGCAAGTGTATTTCGGAGCATCAACCAACACTTTGATTTGTTGTTATGGGATAGCTTCGACCTAGAGTGGATGATCCATCATCTTCACAACAAAAACTTATAAGATAAAAGAATAAAGAGAGATAGAAAAGATGGAAACTTTTTGAAGATTTCTCAAAAAATAACAATAATAACAATAATCCCTCCATTGTTATAATCAACATATATATAAGCAATTCAAGATACCAATCCTAAAGGAAATGCACTTCTAAATTCTAGTTAAATTATGAAGCTAAGGTAATACAGATTAGAACTAAATTAAAACCAAATTTTAATAAGATAATTTTTAGGCAAATATAGATCCTTCTCATTCTCTACATCTATGTTTATAATGAAATTGAAATGAGTGGTTTTGTTCCTCGCCAATTCTATCTGGTATAATTTTGGGCATGGTACTGCTCAAGAAGATTGGGATTAAGCTGGCACAACTCTTCTTCTGTAATCTAAGTTGCATTAAAGACTGGTTGACCCTAGCATTTGACAAGATAATGACGATAATCATCATGAGAAGATCTACTAACTTCATTATCTGGCACATGCTCAATCTACTCCATGTGTGGTCGTATGAAGGTGGAGGATTGGGAATTCTTAAAGTTATAGCTAAACTTGTATACTAATTAACACAACAAGAGACTAAAAAATGTCTCGATGAGGAAACCTATCCTTCACATTGAAAATTGGATTAATATTCATATCATTTGGTAAGCCAATATGTGTTAGGCCCAAGTTTGTGAATAATAAGAAAAGGTCCACTTGCTTGAGCAAAAAACTTCTTGAAGGAATGTTTGAGGAATCCCTCAGAGTGAATACAGATTATGGCACTCCATTAAATTCTTGATTTCTACTATGCGCATCGATGGCAAGTTTATAATTACATTGAATATTAGCATGGAAATCATGACCTCCCAGAGGAACAAAAAGCATGGAGATCTTGAATGTGTTGAACAAAGGATTCAACAAGTTAAAAAAGTCTAGATTTAGAAGATAAAGGGATGAGATCAATAGGATGACAAGGAAAACGACCATAACCAATTTTAAATGATGATTTAACAGTTCACAAAATGTTATAGGCAAACTCTGCTATTGATTCAAATTCGAATTACCTTGTTTTATTCTAAAAAGATTCCTAAGCAAATCTCCTAGATTGCGATTAGTAACCTTTTTTTGATGATTAATTCGAGGATGGAAAGCTGAGGAGAGTTTCATATTGGTGTCACTCCAAAGTTTCCTTAAAAGATAATTAACAAATTTCACATCCCCATCAAACATTTTTGAAGTGGGTAATCTGTGAAGCTTAACTATTTCCTTAAAAAGAATAACTTGGCTACATCTGAGGTTTCAGTTTTTTTGCAATGGGTGATAAAATGTGTCATCTTAGAAAATCTGTCTACCACAACAAAACTAGAATCATGTCCTCAAGTTATTTTTGATAACCCAAGAACAAAATCCATATTAAGGTCTTTACCAAGGGTGTGGTGTGCAGGTAAAGGTGTAAACAAACCATGTTTTTTCTTCTTTTCCTTAGGTAATTGACAAGTTCAGTACTGTGACACAATTTTGGCAATATTGTTTTCAAGGAATGCAAATTAGACCTATCCTCCATCAAAGCAATAGTTTTATCCCTACTAAAGTGACCAACTAGACCTGTACTGTGCAACTCCCTGATTAACAAATCTTGAATTGAAGTGTGAGGAATGCATAGTTTAAATCCCCTAAACAAGTGGCCATCATGAGTAACAAAATCAACATGATCTTAATGATGACTATATTAAATTTCTTAATAAATTACAAGAAAATCAGGGCAATTAAGATGCTTACCCTCATCCTCCGAAATCCAGCCACATTATACTCATAGCCTATAAAACAACCACTACTCGACTAAGGACATTGACAATTTACTCTCATTTCCTACATGATGATGGAGAACAAAAACCTATTCTTAAAAAAATTCTATCCACCTAGTGTATTTGATGCTTAACTTTCTTTGAGAACCAAGGTAACTTGGTGCTTGATGGTTGAAGTATAACAAAAACTGTTGAGATAATATATAATACCTCTAAGAATGAAGGGTTTGGACAACAGCATAGAACTGTTACCATAAATGGCATACGTTTGTTTAGACTCATTCCCATCAAAGTATGCTAGGCGCCCTTCTTCACTTAAGACACCAACTATGCTAACACTTCATTCATTGCATGCCACCTCAAAGACTTCTGAAGAATTAGGATGGCTTAAGGTAGATGCTACCTTAATTATTTTGTATTTTGTCTCCTTAAGTGCCTTTCTTGCTACTTCATTCCAATGGAACTCCCTTTCATGCAATTAATAATGGGAGTCATTCTAGTACTAAATCCCTTAGGGAATCGCCTATAAAAAGTGACTAATCCATGAAACTATGAACATCACAATTGTCCTAGGCTTAGGCTACTCTCTAGTTTTTCTGATAGGTAAAACTTAGGCTACTCTCTAATAGCTCTTAACTTGTTGATGATAAACTTTTATACCCTTTAAGGAGATTATAAATCGTAAAGTGATCACTTAGGATTGAAGGAAATAACTGTAGGGAATTAAACCGGATTCCCAACCCGTGAGAAACAAAATTAAAGAAAACACACGCCAAAGAAAAGATAATCACACGCACAAGACAGTATTTACGTGGTTCGGCAATTTGCCTACGTCCATGGAGTTGCAGGGATATCACTATTATCAGGGAAGAATACAGAGTACAACCTGGCGGCTACAATATTCTCTCTATATATATAACACGGCAACCCCACCACACTAAAAAACCCTAATTACAAAAGGTGGTTCCACAATGGGCTAAACGGGCCCAACAGGCCTCAATAAATCTCCCATTAAAAAGCCATGCAATATTATTCGGGTCGGGTTGTCAAACCGGATCAAACAAAACTAGGCTCCACAAAGCCCAACAAATCTCCCACTTGGAGACTAGTTCAATCACCAACATCAAACCGCTATCCTCCAAGAAACAATCCCTCATCCCTGCAACTCATCCTCCTGTCCTCAAGCTAGAAGACCAATTGAAGTTGCGCACAACTTCAACTTCTCAATAGTGACACCCTTAGTCAACATGTCTACTGGGTTCTTAGATCCACAAATCTTCTCAAGTATTACCAGTTTATCTTCAACAAGGTAACGGATAAAGTGGTATTTTGTTTGTATATACTTCGACTTTGAATGAAAAGCCGAATTTTTGGCAAGAAAAATTGCACTATGACTGTCACTGTGTAAAATGCCCATCTCTTGCTTCTTACCCAATTCATCTAAGAAACCATGTAGCCAAATCATCTCCTTTTCAGCTTCAGTTACTGCAACATACTCAGCTTCTGTAGTAGACAAAGTAACAATCTTCTGTAGATTTGAAACCCATGATATAGCTGTACCACCTGGAGTAAAAACAAACCCAGTAGTACTCTTTCTACTATCAATATCACCAGCAAAATCAGCATCTACATAACCCTGCAATTTCAAACTTGCACCTGTGAAGCAAAGACATATATCTAATGAACCCTTCAGATATCTTAGAATCCACTTGACTGCCTTCCAATGCTGCTTTTCAGGCCTACTCATGAATCTGCTCACAACTCCCACTGCATGTGCAATGTCTGGCCTTGTACACACCATAACATACATCAAGCTGCCAATAGCTGAGGCATAGGGCACCTTGCTCATATGGTCCCTTTCTTCTTCTGTCTTCGGTGACTGTTCTTTGCTTAGTTTGAAATGGCTCCCCAAGGGTGTGCTCACTGGTTTAGCTTCATTCATGTTGAACCTGCTGAGAACTTTCTTCACATACTCTGACTGTGAAAGCTTCAATGTACCATTAGCCTTGTCTCTAATGATTCTCATACCAAGGATTTGCTTTGCAGCTCCCAAATCCTTCATTGCAAATTGTTTGGACAATTGCTTTTTCAGATTATTAATCTTCTCAATGTCAGACCCTGCAATAAGCATATCATCCACATACAACAGTTATATGATGTAAGAATTGTCAAAAGACTTAACATAGCAACAGCGATCAACTTCACATCTCTTGAACCCAATTCTATGCATAAAACTGTCAAACTTCTTGTACCACTGTCTAGGAGCTTGTTTAAGGCCATACAAGCTCTTTCTCAGTTTGTAGACTAGACTCTCTTATCCTTGAACAATGAACCCTTCTGGCTGAATCATGTAAAGGTCTTCCTCCAAGTCACCATGAAGGAATGCTGTCTTCACATTTAACTGTTCAAGATGTAAGTTTTCTGCAGCCACCATTCCAAGTACAAGTCTAATTGTTGACATCTTCACAACTGGAGAAAATATCTCTGTGTAGTCAATGCCTTCCTTCTGCTGGAACCCTTTAACAATTAATCTGACCTTATAACGTTTGCTACCATCATGCTCATTCTTTATTCTGTATACCCACTTGTTGTGCAAAGCCTTCTTTCCTACTGGCAATTCAGTTAGTTCCCATGTCTGATTCCCCAACAGGGAATCCATCTCATCCTTCATGGCTAACTCCCACTTGCTTGAATTCTCATCTTGCAAGGCTTCATCATAACACTCTGGCTCACCACCATCAGTCAACAGGAGATAATTTAAAACAGGTGAATAACGCTGCGGAGGTCTAATGTTCCTGGAAGATCTGCGAACTTCAGCTACAGGTGTACTCAAATCTACCTGTGAATTTACATTCTCCTTATCTTCTTCACCCCCTTTTTGGATAGTACTTTCAGTCAATTCATCTAAGTTGACAAACTTAGATTTCTTTTGATCTATTTCTGTAACATCTGACACTACAGTTGACCTGTCCTTGTACATAACCTGTTCATTAAATATCACATTTCTACTTTTGATGATTTTCCTGTTTTGTTCAACCCAAAACCTATAACCAAATTTTTCATCACCATAGCCAATGAAAAAACATATTTTTGACTTTGCATCAAGTTTACTACGAGCATCAGAATCAATATGAACATAAGAAACACAACAAAAAACTTTAAATGTGAAAACTTCACCTCTTTACCGCTCCAAACCTCCTCAGGAAGTCTGAACTCCATGGGAATTGATGGTCCTCGGTTTATCAGGTAAGCTGCAGTGCTAACAGCATCAGCCCAAAAAGTTTTTGGTAGTCCAGCATGCAACCTCATACTTCTAGCACGCTCATTGAGAGTTCTGTTCATGCGCTCAACCACACCATTCTGCTGTGGTGTCCCAGGAATGGTCTTCTCCATCCTAATTCCCTGTGCAGCACAATACTCACTGAACCTTCCATCTATGTACTCTCCTCCATTATCTGACCTCAAACATTTTACTTTCAAACCTGTTTCTGTTTCAACCATGGCCTTCCACTTCTTAAAAGTTTCAAATACATCAGATTTATTTTTCAGAAAATAAACCCATACCTTTCTACTTGAGTCATCAATAAAAGTGATGTAGTACCTTGAACCTCCTAGGGATGCAACCGGAGAAGGCCCCCACAAATCAATGTGTACTAGTTCCAATTTTTCAGCCTTCGGTGTCCTGCCAAATTTCAAGAAGCTCACATTTTTTTGCTTTCCTAAGATGCAACTTTCACACATGTCAAAATCAATGGACTTCAATTCTGGTAGTTTTCCTTTTGACAACAACATCTTCATCCCTTTCTCACTCATATGACCAAGTCTACGGTGCCATAGGCTTGTATCAATACTTGCATCAGCAACTGCAATTGTGTTTCTTGGACATGAGGTCATATACAGAGTGCCAGTCTTCTTTCCACGAGCCAATACCCTAGCTCCCTTTGTAACCTTCCAAGTACCACCAACAAATAGTATTGCACGTCCTTCATCATCAAGTTGTCCAACAGAAATCAGATTCCTCCTCAGGTCAGGAATATGTCGAACCTTCTCCAGTAACCAAACAAACCCATTGGGCAACGATATTCGGACGTCTCCCAGACCCACAACATCCAAGGCTGAACCATCAGCCAAATACACCTTACCAAAATCACCTGCAACATAATTCTGTATGATTTCTCGGTGTGGAGTGGTATGAAACGAAACTCCTGAATCCAAAACCCAATCATCAAGTGGACTGTCTACTGCAAGAAGTAATGCATCCTGTACCTCTCCTGTTACAGCATTAGCAGAATCATCTTCATTCTTCTTCTTAGGGCTTCTGCATTGCCTTTTAAAGTGACCTATTTTCCCACAATTCCAGCATTGTACTTGTTGGCCTGATCTAGATTTGCTTCTGTTCCGATTAGAATTTCTGGAATTTGATTTACCCTGATTTGAATTTCTGTTATTACCTTTACCTCTTGTCTCAAGGTTTAGGGCAGAACCAGATCTTGAGGTTTCACCTGCATCTCTTCGGCGAATCTCCTTAACCAGAATTAAATCTCGTATATCATTGTACTTGAGCTTTTCCTTTCCCGTAGAATTGCTTACTGCCATCCTCATTGCCTCCCAACTGTTTGACAAAGAAGCCAAGACGATCAGAGCACGAATCTCATCATCAAAATCAATTTCTACAGACGACAATTGATTTGTGATTGTATTAAATTCATTCAGATGTTGTGCTACTGATGCATTCTCTGCCATCTCAAATTAAACAATTTCTTCATCAGATGCACCTTATTGTTTGCGGACGACTTTTCATACATACCGGACAAAGCCTTCATCAAATCTGTTGTGGTCTTCTCCTTTACAACATTATGTGCAACAGACCTAGACAGAGTTAACCTAATAACTCCTAGAACTTGTCTGTCAAGAAGCGCCCATTCCTCAGCCTTCATACTCTCAGGTTTTGTCCCCAAAAGAGGCAGATGCAATTTCCTCCCATAGAGATAATCTTCAATCTGCATCCTCCAATACGTAAAGTTTGTGCCATCAAACTTTTCTATTCCAGACGCCTTTCCTGCTTCCTCTGCCATTGCTCCCACTCAAACCTAACCCTAGGCTCTGATACCAGTTGTAGGGAATTAAACCGAATTCCCAACCCGTGAGAAACAAAAATTAGAGAAAACACACGCCAAAGAAAAGATAATCACACGCACAAGACAGTATTTACGTGGTTCGGCAATTTGCCTACGTCTACGGAGTTGCAGGGATATCACTATTATCAGGGAAGAATACAGAGTACAACCTGGCGGCTACAATATTCTCTCTATATATATAACACGGCAACCCCACCACACTAAAAAACCCTAATTACAAAAGGTGGTTCCACAATGGGCTAAACGGGCCCAACAGGCCTCAATAAATCTCCCATTAAAAAGCCATGCAATATTATTCGGGTCGGGTTGTCAAACCGGATCAAACAAAACTAGGCTCCACAAAGCCCAACAATAACATTTCTTAAGATTAACATAAGGTTTCTTCGCTCAGTGAAGCTGCAAATACCTTCCTAAGATGATCTAAATGCTCCTCTTTAGACCAACTATGGATCAAGATGTCATCAAAATGGACCACATGAACTTCCCTATGAAAGGAAGTAAACCCTGTGTCATAACCCTCTTAAATGTACTACATGCATTAGATGACCCAAATAGCATGATTAACACATAAAGTCCATCTTGGGTCTTAAATGGAGTTTTCCACTCATCTCCTAATATAATATATATTTGGTGTAATCTCTACATAAATCAATCTTGAAGATTCTGCCATCAAGTCTAACATGTCATCTAACCTATGTATGGGAAAACTATACTTGATGGTTATTTTGTTGATGGTTCAACATTCTCCAAGAACCATCCTTCCTAGGGATAAGTAAGACAGGGAGAGCACAAGGGTTAAGGCTATGTTGAATAACACCTTTTTAAATTGTTTATCTACGTGCCTATTTATTTCAACTCTCCTTAGAATTTAGTCTATAGTATTGGGGCTTAGGTAGTTGAGACCTTGGAACTAGATCAATGACATCTTGAATGTTGGTCAGGGGTGGTAACTCTCTAGGGAGGTCTATAGAGGTTATATCTTGAAACTCGACCAACAATTCGTTGACTTGAGTTGGGAACGTAATATCAAATCCTAATTTTAAGGCAAATAGGAATCTTTCTCAATCTCTTCACCAACATCAAGAATAAGCTTGAAATGAATGTTTTTGATCCCCATCACTCCACTTTCAGAACTTCTCTTTTTGTACCTTTGGTCCAATTGGGATCATAGAATTGCTAGCACTTACCCACACTCTGAAGAATACCAAAATAAACTACTCTCTTTATGGGAGCCATTTAATTAATTCTTTTTAATCAGAAGGGCCTATCTTATAAAAGAAAAGAAATATGAAGCGGCAAACATGTATATTTATCATAATTTTATCTTGTATGGTATGCATAGCATAAAATGCATATCAATGTTACATATTATTTTCTACATAAACATAAAATTGATATCATTGTTAGATATTGTTTTCCACATATACTGTATCTTAACATCCATGCTACACTGCATCCTGAGTTCTTTCAAAGAAATATGAATATCTGTGATATTTTTGAATGAGAAAAATCAGAAATATGAGAGTTTTAATTTATCAAGGGAAGATAGACTTAAAATGTTGGATTAGTATTACAAGAAAGCCTTCTTGACAGGTGTGTCACAAGGGAAGGCGGCAGTTATGCAGATATGTGGGGGTAATAGTCATTGTTACGTCATGCATATTATTCATTCTGGAATCCCGCAAAACCTGCAATCTCTACTTGAGGATCCTACATCCATAAAGGTTTGCTAAACGCTTTAAAATTGAGGCATTTGCTAAATGAAGTACCTGAGGGTGCATTCAAATGAGGGGTTTGGAGAAAGGACTCTGAGGAAACAAGGAATTTGGGAATTCCCTTTTACATGACCTTGTTTGGGTTGCTTAAGATGGGATTTATTTCCTTGAAGAGGGCTTAAAATGTTATAACCTAAGGATTTCAAAATAACATGTGGATTTGGCATGCCAAATCCTTAGACATGCTCATCTGCACTCCAACAGTCACCTCACTGGCACTACTCATTCCCTAACACCAAAACCATGCCACCTTCACCACCACACTGACCCATGTCACAACCACAACCAAAGCATGCTGTTTTCAGCACCAACATTATCACTACTGCCATGCGACCACACTAGTGCCAGAATTGTCCCAACCTGCATCCCTGCAGCAGCACTGGTGTGGCCATTGCCTACAACACAGTTTCATTGCTATTGTTGGCACCAACACTATTACCACCACTGTGCCAACCTAATGCTGCCACCACGATGTCACCACCACTATTGCCTCATCATAATCATTGTCTGTGGCGATTGCTACAATCACCATCACCATAGTTGTTGCCATCACAACCAGCCTATCTACTCCAAAAATAAATTGGAACTTAATTTACTTTTTCCTCCGATGAACTCTTCATGTTAGTCTATTTTTAAATCCTTCATTTCAAAATCTTCTCAGTATTTGAAGATGATATAAATACATTCTAATTGTTTATTTTGATTCTATGAGTTCTGGGTTTTAGTATGCTTCTTTACACATGCATAGGTTGGAGTTGGCATTGCCAATGATGCTGTTAAGGTTTTCAAAGATCATAGTGTATCTGTTAAAGATTTGGAAGATCTATCCTATCTTGCTAATCAAAAGCTTGGTGGAGATGCAAAGAAGTGGGGTCTTGGATCTCTAACGGAAATGCTTATTTCCAAACAGGTTAATTCTATGTACCTCTTTGGGGAGAGTTTTCTTTGCCATCTTAATTCTCTATGTTCTTCTCTGAGGATATTTTTCTCTGCCATCTTCGAACAGGTTAATTCTACCTACCTCTTTGTGAATAGTTTTCTTTGCCATGTTATATCACTATTTCTTTTTTATTCTTCTCTTTTCACAATCTAATAGATCACTCTCTATGTGAGGTTTGCCTATATTTCCCTTCAAAACTAATCTCTTTTCCAATTTATACAATTAAATAGAACTAGTTCCTGTTGTAAGTAGAATGCATGCAAGTTCTAGTTTCTTATTATCACTCTTTGCACCCATTTGAGTAGATATCTATCTCATGCATCATACCTACATTTGATTTGTTAAATTTCTGTTGGCTTGGGCGGTATTCTCTGATATGTAGTTACTTAATACATTATGAGTTATCTGGAATTTTGTGCCAAAAGATGTTTTATTTCTAATGTGAAACAATCATTTATATGTTTTCAGGACTTATATTATTTTTAGCAGTCTAATTGCAGAAGGTTTTAAAAAGATAAGATTTTAGCTTGCTAAGAAATACCTCAATGGGTCGACCAAGAGTGCACATGGATTGACTGAAGGACTATGCCTGTGGATGGGCATATGATTGTGTGTGTTGGTAGCAAAGATCCAAAAGAGCAATTCTTTATGATTGAAGCATCAATATCATGGATCCATTGAAGAATGATGTTCTCAACTTCCTTATTCATTTTCTACAAACAAACTTCTTAAGCACCAAAATCCTTTCCAAAAGCTTTTAAAGATTATTTTAATTTTACCAAAAATTGATCTATGTATTTAGGTCAGTTGCCCATCTTAAGGTAGTTTGGGTTGATGACTCTTGAATGTCCAGCACAACTGCAGTAACTAGTCTTCTTCTGAGCTTGAAATGAAATGAATTGACTTGATGAAGTGACTCTAAATATAGATGCCATTTACAAACTCTTTTTGGAAGATGAATGGCTAAAACTAAATTTGGACATTCAAACTCCTAGAAGACTGTGCTTCTTTGGTTTTCTCTGGTTATGGCAGGATTTTCAAAAATTAAATGAAAATAACTAGTGATGTTATGAGTTTTGTGTGGCACGTGAATTATTGGAGGTATATAATCAAACTTTTTAGTGAGCACACAATAATTCAATAGCTTGTTCTTGTTCAACTACATTAGTGAAGCTAACTGAGTAATTACTGGAATTCAAGCTCAGTATTTACTATCACAGATATATGCCTTACATATTAGTAGCTTCCGTGGTTACTTGGACTGCAGGTTATTTTCTGTAGGCAACATAAACCCTAATTTACTTGACAACTTAGGCTTAGCCTGTTACAAAGATTTGAAACCAATACAAATTAAAGGCCATAAACACGACCTAGTTTAAGAGAGAAAATAACTAATAGATCAAATCTCAAATAAGCTAAAATAAATTGCTAAAAATTGTAATAAGCTAAAGTGCAAGTCAATGAGCCTCTTACGTTTTCATTCGATAGCTCAGCTGTGAGCCTGTTGCATCCAAAACCATACATCAATCTTGATCACACCATTTATGGGATTATGCATGATTTGAACTAAGCTGGGCATGGACCAATTATTGCTTCAAACTTTGGCGTCAAACTATTTTTCCTCAGTTCCTCCCCTACAGTATTGTCACTTAAGAGTTTAACCACCAAGTTCAGGATGGATTGGTGTGGTTCCTCTACGCCTAGGACACCAGAATATTGAACCATGAACGAAGAGAGGCATGAGAGAAAAGCATATTGGCTAGTGATTGTGAGGACCCAATTCTTGACTGGAAGGGACACCAAAGGCCTCTACCCTTCCATCCGATAGAGAGGGGGCAGAGCTTTTGGTTTTTTCAGTTAATATTAATTCTAATGTCCTTGTCCAGTTGCTGTATCGCAAGGGATTTTTGCTGTCACATTTAGTTTGCTTGTGTAAATTTACAAATACACTCAGTTTCTCTGCCAATTCCTTCTTGACCATCCTTTTCCTTATTATGTTCTCTGTCTTTCATGTTAGTTTTAGAGCTTATTTCTGATCTGACAAGTAATGGTTTCTCTACATGGAACTTTAAATAATTGGATACTCTGGTGCATTGACACTTTCTTGGTCATTGTATCTAAATACTCTGCCATTTTTGCTTATTCACTTACCTCTAAAGCTAGTGTATACTGTGCAAATTGAAGCATAGTATTTTCACTTGGAGATGTAATTGACCATTCTGTCAAATTGCAGCTTCTTAAGCCCAACAAAATAAGATTGGGAAACTGGGAGGCTGATGTTTTATCAAAGGCCCAACTAGAGTATGCTGCTACAGATGCTTTTGCCTCATGGTACCTATATGAGGTAAATAACAATGATCTATCATGTTCTGGGATTAAGCAAAATCTTCCATGACTTGCTGTTATGTTATTGTTGTACAGGTACTAAAGAGCTTCCCAGATACAGCCGAAAACAAAATTGAGGAACTGGAAGGTGTGTCACCAGAATGACTTTTGCTGTTGTTGTCAGTCTTTTCCCATAAGTAGTTGGATTAGCACAATCATGAAAATGTGTTTGTAGGAAAAGGCCTCAACCCCACTATTGTCATCACACCATAGTGGTGCGAGTTTGTCACTGGGAACCATTGCTCTATTGCCTCAGATTCAGGGACTGCAAGCTAATTTAATGTTTGAGCACAGGGCTGGAGTTGTGCTTTATACTCCCTATTTTTTAGGGTATTATTTTCAAAGAGACTTTCATTTTTTTGCCTGAATCCATTTATCTTTTCCAGAACATTGGAAAATTGTATTTCTTTGTTTCCTGTGATTTAATAGCACTACAGCAGTAAGCTAAGCAGTTATTGGACATTGAAAGTCAACATGTATCTGCTTCAATTGCCAGTGAAAGTCTGCAATTACTTACCCTGCAAATATAATTGTATTTCAGTTTATGAATATGCAAGCCAAGTTTTTGGCTCAGAAGTTTTGTATATTAATACAGCTTTTGCATATAACTATGAAGATAATTCAAGTTTATCAGTGAACATGCACGAATACACTTACTCTTGCCTGAATTTTATGCAGGTTTTAGTGCAGCATGGTTTTACTTGGTTTTTGAGGTATCTAGTGTAGTTCGATTTGTTTATATAATCTCTCTGAAGCTAATGTTTGCTCATCAGGGGATCTAAAATGTGAGACAAGTGTGCTATTGATGGGTTGCTTGAGAGAGAGGGATTTACAGTCGGTGCCGGTCGCGGAGGGAGGGAGGGAGGTGGGGTTTACAGCGGGTGCCGCCGAGGAAGGGCTTCACAACATTGTAAGAGGGTGGGGTGGGGGCGTTTCAGTGGTAGCTCCGCGCCGGTTGAACCGGTCTGATTCTGGTTTAACCTTTTTCCGGGCTAATTGATTGGACCAGACCGAAACCGTGATTGGTCGGCAATCAGACCAGTCGGTCCGATCCTGTTTTTAAAACCATGGTTTTGATATTAAAAATTCAAGTACGTGTTTATCAATTAGGCATAAAAAAAGGTAGGTCCAAAGTTAATTGACCATTAAAGTATGTGTTTATCAATTGAACAACCAAGGAATGCACAAACTACACTTACATCACCGGTAAGAGCTTAATATGCTTTCATATGAAATATATCACTCATGTCTTCAACTTTAACAATTTCTTCAAACGATTATTCTTTTGTATTATTTTGAAGGTTACTTCTATCAAGAGCCACAAAATTGAATCCATTCCAACTCTAATTGACCTTAATTCTTCACTTACAATGTTGATATATTTTGTTTTTTTGCTTTTTCATTTCTTTACTTGATGTTGGTACATAAATGGATGCATCTATAGATAAGAAAGTTGTTTTAGTTGTTGCTTCATTTTCAACAAAAGTAAATGTTTTAGCTTTAATTCCATGTTGTGACGATTCTAAAGGAATTGCATCATCATCGAAATTTTGTTCCTAGGCTAATGATGTTGTATTTCTTTTGCACGCATAACAAGACTTCTTATTGCTCAATCTTTTCCAACGTGAATGGACAACTTATCATATTTTCTAATAGGCTTATATTTGAGTTGAGATGCTCCCGAATGTGCCTATTAACATTATAAAAAACAAATATTAACAAAAACCCAAATTCAATTATGGTAATGTCTACTAGAAATTTATAGCTCTACATTATATGCAAAATTTTTATTTCCAATAACTCAAGACTCAACAAAAATAGATGAAAGAAAAAAATAATTATTAACTCGCTTTAGTGCAAATATTTTATACTTCTATGGTAGCTTCAATCATTTAAGTTTATTTATTGAAACTAAATCCACTACCACTTTGTAAACTTCTTGAGCAACATAAAAGTTTTTATTATTCTTTTTATTATTTATTTTAAGTTTTCATTCTATTTTTTCTGTGCTCAAAGTTACAACTCAATTCAAAATTTTCCTTAATTTCTTGAGCTACTATTGCATAAGTTGTCTTGGTAAAAATTCCTCCTATCTTTTGCCATTTATGAATATTCTCCATCAATTGATCACCAAAAAGTTGTCGATGTCATCAACCCAAGTCAAGTTTCTTTTTTTGTTTACATTTTGTGTAATTCAAAGCCTTCATTCTATTCCATCTTAAATAATAAACAAAAATAAAATATGTTTAAAAAGTAATGTCAAGAGGAGGAGAAAAAAAAAAAAAAAACTTGACTGTAACACATTTAAAGTGCAATTTCATCATTTGTGAATAGAAAACAATCAATGTTGTCTTATTCTTCAATACTTTTAACTGTTAGTGTCATACTTCTAAGTTCAATCATCATATTTAATATTAAACATGGAAAACTATACAAGAATAGAGCCATATACTAAAAGGACCCAACAATGATTTCTATTATAATATTTTCACATAGTCATGCTATTTTCTCTCTTAAGATTTCTCTTTCCTTGTATTTTTCAACTAAACTCAAGACCATTGATTCAAACTCTACTTCTTCATTGAAAAGTTCTTTGTTGACCTATGCTGTTAGTCTTTTGTCTAGATCAATACCCATGAGATAATTATGAAGGCTACAACATGCTAGTATAATATTAGCTAATGTGTCAATAAGGTAATGGCCTCCGATCCACTAGCTATCATTGGAAACTTTTTCTTCAAAACACCAAATGCTCTTTCAATTGCATTTCTCAAGGATGAGTGTCGAAGGTTGAAAACCTTTCGAGCATTCTTTGGTTGATGAACACTACACTTTTTTAAGTGGTAGCAAGTACTTCTATATAAGGTAATAAATCCAGCTTTTAGTTGAAATTCCGTATTAGCCAAATAATATTTACCTAAGAAAAATAAACAAAGGACCTTCGTTATTAGCAATGTTTTTAGAATTGGACCGGTCATTGAATTGGAAAAGTTACCAGTTCATGGTTCAACGGTTGGATTGATGGTTGAATTACGGTCGAATTAGTGATGTCATAAATATAAAAAAAAATATAATTAATGTTTTTAATAATATTTTATTTTTTAAATTTGATATTCCAAATTAAATTATAAAGATAAATATGAATATATTAATATATTGAATAAAACATGTAAATATTTAAATATGAAGATATATTTAAGATGAAAAGGTTAGAATATTTAATTTTTCTATGTATTTTATTATTTTAAAATTTGAAACTTATTATATTAATTAATTATAGTATTTTCATACTTATTATACAAATAAAGTTGAATATAAATAACTAAATATTTATATTTTTTTTAAATATTTTATGTGATAAAATTTTAAAAAGAGAGTTAATATACAAAATTCCAACATTATATATCAAAAGAGTTACCTGCCATAGTGGCTTATTGCCCTTTTTGTGAATGACAAGTCCTTGGTTCGAGCCCATCCAAGGACTTTGTTTATTTTCATTATTTGATAGAATCCCACATTGGAGACTTATGGTTTATAGCTGCAATATATATACAGGTACATGTAGTCTTCAAGTCAACCAAATGGTGATAATGGGCCTGGGCAGTCAAGCCAACTCTGGGCTTGGGAAAACATCTAAATCCCACTCAATTTTGGCCAAAATGATAGTTGATCAGTTCAATGAAAACTGGATGGTTCATCCAGTTCTTGGACCGCCGATTCGACAACGGCCCAAACAAAAAACAGGTTAATTACCTCAAACAGAAAGGCCTCTGACCGATAGTCCGAAAAGTTGGACCAGCCGGTCCAGTTTTTAAAACAATGGTTATTAGTAATAGCCATTTAAAATAATAAATTATATTATTATCTAATCATCAATAATCACCTTGTGGAACAATCAATCGATTAAATTCTCTCTTTAATGCACTATCTAGGATCTTGAGTATGATGTAGATCCTTCCCAACCAAGTAACACATTTGTGAACTTTAGGTCAAAGGAACATGCTGCTAAAACATTTTCTGTTAGATAGTGTGTTCGCCCTCGATACCTTTGTACACATCATTTGACACTTTTATGTGAAAATGAGACTCATTAATCGCCCCTATACAATCCTATTAAAGAAACAAAACCATTAGTTTATTTTGAGATATAAATAATATTCCAATGATGTTTATTAACGAAGGAAGTTAACCTTAAAATAGGATAAAAATTTGTTATTATAATTGATTTCTTGAGAACACTTTGATCCATTGGGTTGTTTTAAGAAGATATCATCTAAAGATATCAAAGTTCTAAAAACTTGATGAAAATGATGACTAACAGTCTCACAAGAACACTTAAATAAAATTTCATAGTTTTATTCCTTAAATTATGACTAACAATGTGAAGGAATTTAGCAACTTGTTTTCCTATATTACTTTGTGCACTATTTTTGAGATGACTTGTTCATCGAAGAATGTTTAATAGTCTTGCAAATGTAACATTTCCATGCATAGTTGGTTATGACAATCTTTATTGTTTATTATTGTAAGTATTTCCATTAATGCATGTTGTTTTATAGACCCTCTATTTTATCCCCATAACATATGATTTTGATCATATTTGGTGCCTCTCGATTCATTCTCTTGAATAGTATGCACATAGGATCATTTTTGACTTTTCTGTTCTTCGTGCTCCTTAGTGGTCCACCCGTTACTCGATTTCGGCATTAATGCTTGAGCCATTGTTGGAGATCTTTTGAAGGGATTTTTGGATCCATCGAGTGATTTTAGTAGCACCCTATGTTGTTTTTTTTTTTTTCTTTCTTTTCTTTTCTTGGGGGTTCATTTAGCTCAGTTTAGGAGTGTTTTTATGAACCTTAACCTTGGATTATTGCATTTTGGGAGTTTGAGTTTGGTTTAATGGGGTTTTGAAAAGAATTGGGTTTTGGAGGAGATGAGGACAAGTATCCAAATCTCCACCATTTCTTACTCTATAAAAAAAGAGGTATTGGAGGGCTTATTTAGGAAAGATTTTTTGGCATTTTGGGAAGAGAAACTCTGTTGGATTTTTAGGAGAATAAGAACTTTGAAGATTGGAAGAAATTTTTGGCTTGGAAAAGAATGAAAGCTTACTTGAAGAATAGTTTTGGTCACTTGTGAGGAGAAACTTTGTAAATATGGTCTAATTTCATTTTTTTTTAATTTTTCATTTACAGTTCATTCTTCTTCTCTTTTGATTATTTGAGGATATTTATTTGTTAGGTGTGGATAATGGAGGCCACACATTGGATTGTTGATTATATTATTCTTCATATTTGGCTTTCTTGTTCTTAGATTCGTTTTTTTATTCTTGTTCATCAAATAAATTGTTTAACCTTTGGATTGATTGGTTATACGATAGTTTTTTAGGATTATTCAATTTGGTTTTAGTTTCCTTTGGGTATTTTTACCCATATCTCCAAGCCCATTGATCAAATTTGATGTTAGTTTTTGAGGTATTTTTTATTGATTTTAAAATCAAATTTGAAAGCCATAAAGTGTTTGTTTATTTGCCAAAGAGATTTTCCATAGAAATGACTTTTTGAAACTTCTTTTGTCCCTTTTTTATTTTTCTTTCAAATCTGGTTGGAAAACCTATTTTTAAACCCTCTTTGGCTTAGATTTCAAGTATTTTTAATGGTCAATTTCATGGCTCAACGTCAAGCCTCCTTCCATAGGCTTTGGTTTTACTTTTATGCTTGAGAAAATTGATAGTTGCTCTCACGATTTTTAAGAGTTTTTTTTAAAGGATTTTGAAATTGATTTTAGATGACCATTTCAACCCATTTGAGCCCTTATTCATGGTTATTTAAGGCTTAAATTTATGGTCATTTTAATTTTAACAAATGGATGCCATATTTTTTGGTATATAATGCATGATTTCACATTAGAATATCATCATCTATGGGTGTTTATTTTGTAATTTATGCATTTTCACGTGTCAATGCTAATTTGACCATTTATGCCTAGGATTGGCAACGGGGCAGGTTTGGGCCAGGCCACCCCTACCCCATTCCCGTCCCAATCATATAAATCTTTTTCCCATCCCCGTCCCAAACCCGGGGCAGGGTGGGTTAATGTCTCCCGTTCCCGTTTACAAAAGAGTTGATAATCCCATCCCCGTACCAAATGTGTTTTCAAGGCAGGGCGGGTTCGGGTTCAGGGTCAGGGTTGGGTATGGGTATTGCAACTATTTGATTAGATGCAATATTTACTGACTTATTGATATATCTAGAGAGCTCATTATTGTATCCAATGAAGTACACCTATAATTGAATACTATGGCTACTGCACAAACAAATTCATACCCAAAAAATATAGTTGAAAGACCATGTTGTTTTGTGGACATCATTAGTTTAATAGAATTTTATTTAGCACCAAGAAATCTAAAATTCAGTTTCAAAGCTTGAAAAATAAGACTTTCTGAAATAAACAGAAGCTACTACTACAATTGCATAACATGCTTCACAACTAATCTCTGTTTGTGTTTCTTAGAAGCATTTTAACGTAGAAAAGCTTCAATAACACTTGCTCCCCCAGCATCTTTTGTTGCTTCAAGAACATGGTCGGTTACCATGGAAGTGATACTTGACACATAAGGTGGAATAAATCCCTGCAATACATAAATTCATGATATGACATGATGCTTGGATCGGATTTTATACTCGTCCTTCTTTTGGGAATTAGATTCTGCTTAGATCATATAGTCAACCTACAAATAAAATAAAATAAAAAGTAAGGGAATAATCTTACAAAAAAAACAACTTTGCAAATAAAATCAAGATTATGATATACATACAGATTCATAAAAAGTATGGATTTAGTGAGACTCAAAATTTGCAATAGTTGATGGAAGGCCTGATAGTAATTTAGATATAAATGGTTTATTTTCACCAACCTGAAAATAACATAATTTTCTCATCAAATAAACAATAAAAGAAGAAAATAAACAAAGATAGGATGTAATGATTTTACCATTCACACTATAACTGTTTTTGCTATCTGGGGAGTTGCAAGTTATTTTCGAAAAAGAGGATTTGAGGCTTAAGACCGAGCTAGGATGTTAACCAGAAAGTCCATTTCCCATTTCATTATTGTTGCTATTACCACTAAGCTCTTCCATTCCTTCAGATACCTGGAACTATAAGTAAATTTGAGAATGTTTAGAATTGTGTAACCAAATCTCATAAGAAATTATGGAAGATTCAAACAAGAATCAGTATAACATGGCTTTTATGAATTAAAAAAGTGAAATGCATTTTCAAATATTGGAAAAGAATAATTTGGTCATACTCAGATTTTTTTTTTTAAATCCAAATTACTACATATGTGAGCATGGATTGGTGATCTCTGTCTACTGCTAAAATCCCCCTTGCAATGATTGCCTAGCTAGCATTAGCCCCAAAATCCCATGACATAAGGATGCAACCTCTTAACTTGTATTGGGTTTTTTCCAATTTGGAAAATTCTGTGACATGGGTTCCATGGTTATTTTCCTGTCTTATCCAACATGGCATACTTTTAGCATTCCATGTGTGTATTTAGTCATCTACACTAAACACCACCCAAATAACAAACAGGGCATGCTATTCTAAGGGAATATACATTGCAAATCCTAAAAGCATCAACAATCAACACTCTCTTCATGTACTATTCAACATTCATTCAATGTGGCAAAACATAAATTTATTTTCAATAAGTATACAATCTTTTGTCAGTTGAATATTTAGGATACCATTTCATGAATCTGTTTTTCTGTTGCAACAAACACACCTAACTAGCAAAATGAATGACAATGAATCATGTAAAATCATAGTACAACTATTAGGGAACTAACCATCAAAAGATATTGACCTGCACTTAATAGAAAATATGCAAACAATATTTTGCTGGCAGTAGGGCTGCCTTATGTATCCACTCTCTCAAGCTTCACATGATCTTCCTAAATAGTCAATATTTCACTGTCATTTTAGTATCCCAATGAGTAACATAACAAATTATTTTTGCTTGAAAATGGTAATTAAATATTATAATATTTTAAATTATACAAGAATTTGAAAATTTTTATACTAAACATCTGATAACTTTCCAGATTGACAACTGATTACAATGCTGCAACTATTTCATTTAGTGTGGGTTAGGATTAGAATGAACAGGGCATAGAAAATAATAATAATATTGCTGTCATTGAAGTGAAAATGATTACAAGTTCTTACCTTAGGTGCCCGGAAGCCCTTGGTTCCAACATAAGGGCCCTCTCTCTTTTGCTTTCCATCTCCTGGGAACAAATTAAATATGATTGGCCTTAGAAGAAAAGATAGATTCATCAACCTAATCCAAGTTATTTAGGCAGTATACCTTTGTTCTTTAATAATCCAGCACCAGCAATAGCAATTCCGGCTGCATTGAGAGGCATTTGATAAATATAAACAAATTTCTTGTCCACTTTTTCCTCTTTTCCAGGAGGGGCAACAACCTTTTTTCTCTTAGAAGCTAAACCTCTTGATGATTCATGATTTGGATTCTGCATTGCTTCCTGTGCCAAGCTGATCAACTCTTTCCTTCCTTGGCATGGCAGGTCCCTTAGCTTTTATGACAAAGAAGTTCTAGATTTAACTTGGAGCCTTTCATTGGGTACTAACTGTTTGTCTCCAAAGATTTAGTACTCTGAATCTTCCTTCTTTTGGTAGGAGGTACAGATTTAGGGTGAGTCACTGTCACCTGATTGAAGCTTAAGCTATGTCTCTCCTTTGGTTTGCCTATAAAATATACAAAGTAGTTTATTAATTCACTCTTTTTACTCAAATGAATTAAAACCACAAAAAAATGATAAATGATAAAAAAAATCACAATGATTAGCACATACAACTCATAATGTTTTAATGAATTAATAAGATGATGACATGGAAGTCGATTTCTGCACTTGTGGAGAAGTTATTAGGAGTTAGTTTGTTAATGTGTGTTTTTTTAAAAAAGAAACTGATAGAAGTGCAGTAGAGTTTTTTGATTTAGAGTTTCTAATTACAGTTAGAGAGATGGGTGTTGATTCAGAGTTCTTTTACAACCATAACTAGAAAAGGAGAAATAATAAAATAAAATAGCAGTGTATGACACTTTTTACACTCCCTTATTTTCACTGTAAGTTCCTCCAACTGTTTACTTTGTCTATTGGGATCTTTAATCTTATCCAACTTCTGGAAGCTATTTTTGAGCACAATTAGATATGGATATTAAGAACCAAACTCATTCAAATTCTGAAAATCAAATGATAAGCATTTAGTAAGCTATACCTCCAAGTTATATTAATCTGTAGCCCCAACAAGTAGCCCCAACGTCTTCCTTTACTGCAATTAGGTTAGCACTAATGCCTTCTTTGCCAAAAAATACAGCTTTGATGCTTAATACCATGGATATAACAATATAAAATATAACATTAAGATAAAAAAAAAAAATAAACATCACAACTACAGCGTATAAAAATAGAAAATCTCCATGGATATGACAACATTAAAAAAAAAGCATTAAACATAAAGTCTTCCCAACATATTCATACATATAACCACATTAAGATTAAAAAAGAGCATTAAAAAAAAGTGTATCTTGGGTCCCAAAATATATCTCCAATACCAACTTCATCTCAAGAAAAGAACCTACAACAAGATCGATTTATCATCTTCATCCATGATTGTGAGTTTGACCACTGGGTTAACAAGCAAATAATCACCCAATAAAAGTAAGAATAACAAGAAACAACTTCATTAAAAAATTCAACATAGTTGTTTCATAATATTGAAAATATTTTATATTAACTACCTTTCATTTCATTTCATTTCCCAACCAACTTTGAGCACACATTAAGGTCTCCAAAGTATTTGGATAGAGTCTACTACGATGTTTTGATACCATCTTACCACCCGTATTGAAGGCTGACTTTGATGCAACTGTAGATATCGGAATGACATAGATATCTCGAACAATCATCTGTAAAGTCGAATACTTAATACCATTTGTTTTCCACCAACTCAAAACATCAAAATCCGAAATCCTTAGCAAAACAGGTTCTTTTAAGTAGTAGTCTAACTCCAACTTCGCATGAGCTTCTTCATTGGTACTATGAACAAATAAGGCAAACTTCGAAAGAAGATCTTGTTTGTCATAGGTCAACTCAAAGAGATTTGAAACTGATGAAGCACCATGAGATGAAGTTTGTTGACCCATATTAGACTTTGATTGGTACTTAGAAAGCAAATCATAACATAGTTGACAAATTTTTCCAATCTCACTTGAAGCTTCAGACCCATACATTATTGGAAAATAAAATTCTAAAATCTTCATCTTGAATCTTGGGTCCAATACAACTGCTATTGCCATTACAATATGACATCCACTCCAATACTTGTCAATTTTTTCTAACATACTTGATGCCATTGTGCTTACAACTTCATTTGACCAAATCAACCAATCATACAATGCTTCTTTAATCTCACACACTTTGATGAAAAGAAGTATTCGCAGTAGGATAATTTCTCTTGCTAAATTCCATTTTTCTTCTGATGGCACTGTGGTGAGAGATTTTCACGTTGCTTCAAATACAGGAACACATCTTTATAAGTTATAGCTGTTGATAGCTTCTACAATCAAGGCATAGCTTCTTATTGCATGGAAGACTTAATTGATGAGCTGCATCTTCAAACTTTTCCACTCTTGATGGTGTTGCTAACCAATATGCAATACTCACAAATTTTTTCAATTTCTACTTTGATGACATCTAGACCTTCCTTCACAATCAAGTTCAAGACATGTGTTGCACATCGCATATGAAATATTTTTTCATTTAATAAAAGTGAACCACTTGAAGATGATTTCTCTAAGAGGATATCAATCATGCCATCATTACTTGAGAAATTATCCACAGTGATTGTAGATAGTTTCCTATCCATATTCCAATCCAATAAAAAATCTAATAACACATAAAAAAAGAACTTCTTTTGTATGTGGAGGAGACATATAAACAAACCTACATTAAACAATATATAAAAACATATTATCAATATAAGTGATATCATTAAATGATAATAAAATAAAATAAAAATTGAAAACTGGAACAAATAACATATCTAATCTTACAATATGATGTTGTAGTAACCAAGACTCATCAATGTAATGCACAGTGATAGCCATGTAACCTTTCTTTTGATTAGATGTCCACATATCAGTTGTGATAGCCATTCTAGTTTCAAGCTTTTCCAAGTAGCTACTCATTTTCCTTTCTCAAACTTAAAAATCTTCATTATGTCATCCTTAATTATATTGTGGGAAACCATCTTAAACAAAGGTTGAAGGCTACTAGCAAAATCTCTAAAGCCTGCATAGTCAACAATTAAAAGAGAGTACTCATGCAATATAATTGCACGTGCAAGCTTCTCTCTTGAGATATCTTAATCAAATGTGAAACCACCAATTTGCACTTTTCCATAGTTTTTTCTCTCTACTGCTAATAATTGTTGCTTAATATCAACATTTCTCCATCTGATGCACCTATCTAAATGTACATGCAAATGTTTAGTCTCATTCTTACTATCGACCTTGAGTTTTGATTTACAATGCTTACAAATAGCATAATGTTGTCCATCTACTATGACTTTCTCAAAATCATTCCAAACAATCAAAGTCAACTTTCTTTTTTTACATGTCAATGATCCATCAATAATTGAAGTACTACCTGTAGCTGGATTAGAACCACTACTTGGCATGGAAATTTTTTCCTCTCCTTCTGATGTCATTTTGCTGAATCCTTAGGATATTCAGAAATAGTTTGAAACCAATTTAGCCACAATAAAATTCTATTTGTATGTTTCCAAAAGCATGAATAATATGTTTTCAGAAGCTGTTTAAAAAAAAAAAGGTTTTCATCTATGAAAAAACAATATGAAATTAGATCGTTCTCTTATAACAACTTGTTTATGCAAAAACATGAATACCAAAATTGAACCTTAAAATAATGAAATTATAACAACTTGTTTATGCAAAAATGTGAATACCAAAATTGAACCCTAAAATAATGAAAATCCCATAAATCATCATTCTTATTCTTATAACCCCAAAAGTCAATTTATATGTGGATGAAATTGACTTAGACATGGTAAAAATTAATGTCAGAAACATGAACAATAAGAACCAAAGACGAAAATTGATTCAACTGATATTTATGATAAATTGCATATAAGACAAAGATCAAGAATGCATATAAATTATAAATCTACTGATAAACAATTGAAAAAACTAAAACCCATAAACTAAAACCAAAAAAATTTGAAAAACAAGCCAAATTTTTAACAAAGCTTCAAAAGTTAGGGTTTTTTTTTACCTGGAAGGAAGAGATCCACAAGAACTCCAATAATTTGTTGTCTACGAGACTGTAAATCTTGTTTTTAGAGCAAAATATTTTGCTTTTAGGGCCGTTCGAACTGAAAAAACGAAGCCTTTCTTTCAAGAGAAAAAAAAAACCCTAAAAATCTAGGAAGAATAAATTATATATAGGGAGGAGATTTAGGGTATTTTGTCATATTTAAGGGTAAATTAGTAATTATATATCCGAGGCGAG
The DNA here is from genome assembly GCF_004353265.1 of Vitis riparia. NCBI lineage: Eukaryota > Viridiplantae > Streptophyta > Magnoliopsida > Vitales > Vitaceae > Vitis > Vitis riparia. The sequence goes on along the minus strand of NC_048435.1, from coordinate 14,992,748 downwards.
GCGGGTAACTACAAACCCATACCCGATTAATTTTTCCCATACCCGTCCCAATAGGGGCGGGGTGGGTTACTCGATTGACCCACGAAATTTCCATTCCTATTTATGCTTTTATTTTAGCTCAATTTCATTCTCATACGAGGATTTAAAAGGATTAAATGCCTTATGAATTGTTCCATGCCTCTTTTCTTTGGCCTATATCACTAATTTTTCAAATTTCTAATTTTAAGATTTTGATTTTTGAAACATGGAAAAATTTCACAAATCTCAATTTAATAAGATCATCTCCATCCTCATAAACTTCTTTCCATGATCATTTAAGGGTTGAGTTTGTGGATTAATCCATGAAAATTAATTTGGTATTGGTAAGACTCACATTATTTGATTTTCAAAATTTGATTGTTTGCTACCTAGTTTTTGACTTCTAAATTTTTTTTTTTCTAAATCTGCACTTTTTGACTTATCCTAAAATATTTTTGATACATGGATTATGTTTTATGCTTTTTAAATGTATCAATTTTTTTCAGTTGAAAAATCCTTCTCTAAACTCATTGAATAAATTGATTTTTTTCAAGTATGGATGACAATTTCATGGGTAAATCGGGTCATCTGCCTTGCCTCGCCCATATTGGGATGAGTATAGGAATATACTAATTGGGTATGGATAGTTTTTCAAAACCCAAATTGGTTTTGAGGCGAGCATAGGTTTTGTAGTTGCCCGCCTTACCTTGCCTTGTCCTAGATAAATAATTACCAATTTACCTTTAAAGTATTACAAAATACCTAAAAACTCCTTATATTGTTCCTTCCTAAATTTTTAGGGTTTTTTTCGCTCGTAAGAAAGCTTTTGTTTTCACTCTTTTTTTTTCTCTAAAAACAAAACCTTTTGCTCTAAAAAACTAGAGTCGTAGTCTCATAAACAACAAATTATTATGGTTTCTATGGTTCATTCCATGTAACAAAACCCTAAATTTTGAGGCTTTGTTAAAAATATGTAATATGACTTATTTTTCATATATATATATATATTGTTTTAGTTCATAGGCTTAAGTCTTTTTGGGTTGTTTATCTATAGATTTGTCTCTTGCAAGCATTTTTGGTTTTCATCTTATATGCATTTTATCATAAATATCAATTGAATTTATTTTAGTCTTTAGCTTTATTATTGCTTCATGTTTTTGACATCGATTTTCACCCTCTTCAAATCAATTTCATTTGCATACAAATCGATTTGTGGGATTTATAAGAATAAGAATGATGATTTATAGGGTTTTCATTATTTTAGGGTTTAATTTTGGTATTCATGGTTTTATAGAAACAAGTTGTTATAAAAGGATGACCTAATTTCATGTTGTTTTATCCATAGATCACATAGCAAGATCCTTGTATTTGAAGCTTGCAAAATTTGATTCTATTACTGAAGAGAGAGTTTAAATTACATGGAGTGTTGTTAAGCCTCATTCATTACTTTCTGTATCTATTTTTAAAGTTATTATTCATTTTTAATGTCCATTTTCTCTTTATTATATTTAAAAGATTTTATCCAACATTTTCAAATATTAAGCGCTCTACATGGTAGGATTTCCTATTTCAAGTTTGCCAGTTGACTTGCTTTGATTTGAGAGGTAGTGAGAATTCTTTATTTCTTTAGCGAATCTTTGTGAGAATGAAACCTATATAAGGAACGATTACCTCACAAGTAATATGACCTAGATACTGTCCTTGAAGCCAAAACCTGGCCTCTCTCTATGGTTTTTGTCAAGTCCTTTATTGGTTTTTTCATAGATAAAAACCTTAAAAAAACACTTTTTTTTTCTAAACAACTTTTGGAAACATATTATTTAGCTTGCTTTCCATGTCATTTTTTTTTCTTATTTTTTGAATACTAAAAATAGTTTTTATTTTTACTAGCAAACACATTTACACTGATCTTAATCTTCTATGTTTTCTAATATTTTTTTAAATACCTTTTCTCTATCATTCTACCTCTATTTAGGACCGAGCATCTTATTTAAATTGTAATCATCATATAAAACTAGGGATGTTTAACTAGTGCTATAATGCTTTGTATTTGTTTATAGACAAAGTTTTGTTATTAATGTTGAGAAAAGTGCAGTTTGAACTTCAAAAACTTGTTGATAGCTAAGCTATGTAGTGTGGATTGTTATGCAATCAACTTTAAACACTATTATTTTAGAATTTTGTCTTTTACTTCAACTTAATAATTACTTATTTTTTGTACTTCAATGATCTTATATTTTCTAAACAATTACAAATCCGTCAAAGTTTCTTCTCATTGAACTTTAGACAATAGAGGTTTGTCTATATGACTCTTTTATTTTTTTTAAGCACGTCATAATCATAAATTTTCTCTTAAGTCTCAATTGGATGCCATGATAATCATGTCCCATATCTTGTTATTCAACCTGGTTTATATTTGGTATTCTTGTATTATTAAAGCTTTTGATTTTCTATTCTCATGTGCATACTATTGTACTATATATATTATCTTTGTCACAATTTCTAATTTGTGGTGGTTTTACTTGCACATATAATACAAATTAGTGGTTATGAGTTTAAGCATCAATGGAAAATAGAATTTTACTGTAATTAAATTGGTTTCAAACTATTTTAGAATATTCTAAGGATTCATCAAAATGACATCAGAAGAAGAGCAAATTTCCGTATACTAAGTATTGGTTATAATCCAGCTACAAGTAATACTTTAACTACCGATGGAACATTAATATCTAGAAAAAGAAAGCTGACATCAATTGTTTGAAATAATTTTGCAAAAGTCATAGTAAATGGTCAATATTATGATATTTGTAAGCATTATAAATCATAGCTCAAGGTGGATATAAGAATAGGACTAAACATTTGCATGTACATATAGATAGGTGCATCAAATGGAGAAATGTTGATATTAAGCAAAAATTATTAGCAGTCGAGAGAAAAGCCTATGGAAAAATGCAAATTAGTGGTTTCACATTTGAAAAATATCTCAAGAAAGAAGCTTGCTTATGCAATTATATTGCATGAGTACCCTCTCTCAATTGTTGATCATGTGGCCTTTAGAGATTTTGCTAATAGTCTCAAACCTTTGTTAAGATGGTCTTCCTTTATACAATAAAGGATGACATAATAAAGATTTATGAGGTTGAGAAAGGGAAAATGAGTAACTACTAGGAAAAACTTGAAACTAGAATTGCTATCACAACTAATAAGTGGACATCCAACCAAAAGAAAGGTTACATGGCTATCATTGTGCATTAATTGCATTGATAAGTCTTAGTTAGTGCAACATCATTTTTCAAATTTTTATTATTTTATAATTGTTTAATGATATCACTTATAATGTTTTTTATGTATATTTTTTAATGTGGCTTTGTGTATGTCCCTCTTCTACATATAAAAGTTCTTTTTGATATGTTATTGGATTGAAATTTGGATAGGAAAATATCTACAATCATCGTGGATAATTATTGAAGTAATAATGACATGATTGATATCATTTTAAAGAAATTATCTTCAAGTGGTTCACTTTTATTGAATGGAAAAATCTTTCATATGTGATTTGCAATAAATGTTTTAAACTTAATTATGAAGGAAGGTCTAGATGTCATTGGAGTAGAAATTGAAAAAATCTACAAGTCTTGCATATTGGTCAGCAATACCATCAAGAGTAGAAAAGTTTGAAGATGTAGTTTGCCAATTGTGTCTTCCATGCAATAAGAAACTACACCTTGATTTGTAAAACATGATGGAATTCTACATACTTGATTCTATTGATAACTATAACTTATATAGATGTGTTCCCACATTTGAAGCAATGTGATAAAACTCTACACCATAGTGTCATCAAAGCAAGAATGAAATTTAACAAGAGAATTAAGTGGAAGGTTGGAATTGTTTTATAACACAAAAAAAGTTATTTTTTGGGTGAAATCATTCCACTATGAATACTTTTTTTCATCAAAGTGTATGAGATTAAAAAATATTTGTATAATTGGTTGATTTGCTCAATGCGAAAAGAAAAAAAAAATCGGAATGAAAAGCGTCCATTGTCTAATGGATAGGACAGAGGTCTTCTAAACCTTTGGTATAGGTTCAAATCCTATTGGACGCAACTTATTTCCATATATTCTATTCTTTTATCAGTAAAGAAATTTGGAATGATTTAAATCAGAGACGCTTTTATTTATTATAATGAAGTTGTAAGCATGATGACATCAAGTATGTTAGAAAATTTTGACAAGTATTAGAGTGGGTGTCATATTGTAATGCCAATAGCAATTGTATTAGTCTAAGATAGTAGATGAAGACTTTAGAGTTTTATTTCCCAATAATGTATGGGTTTAAAGCTTCAAGCCAGATTGGAAAAAATTGTTAAATATGTTATGATTTGCTTTCTAAGTACCAATCAAAGTGTAAGATTGGTCAACAAACTTCATCCTATTATGCTTCATCAGGTTCAACTCTCTTGGAGTTCAATTATGACGAAAATGATATTCTTTCTAGGTTTGACTTATTTATTCATAGTACCATTGGAAAAGGTCATACGAAGTTGGAGTTAGACTATTACTTAGATGAGCTTGTTTTGCCAAGGATTTCAGATTTAGATGTTTTGAGTTGGTAGAAAACAAATGGTATTAAGTTCCCGAATTTATAGATGATTGTTCGAGATATCTATTCTATTTTGATATCTACATTTGCATTAGAGTCAACCTTTGATATTGGTGGTAGGATAGTATCAAAACATCGTAGTAGACTTCATCTAAATACTTTGGAGGCCTTAATGTGTGCTCAAATTGGTTGGGAAATGAAAGTTTCAATGTTATGAAACAACTATGTTGAATTTTTTAATAAAGTTGCTTATTGTTATTCTTACTTTTATTGGGTGATTCTTTGATTGCTAAGTTAGGGGTCAAACTCACAATCGTGGATGAAGATGATGAATTGCTCCTACTATAGGTTCTTTTCTTAAGATGGAGTTGAAGTTGGAAATATATTTTGGGACCTAAGATACAATTTTTTTTAATGTTATTTTTTTTTATCTTAATGTTGTTATATGTATGAATATGTTAGGAAGACTTTATGTTTAATGTTCTTTTTTATTTTAATGTTATATCCATGGAGATTTTCTATTTTTATATGTTGTAGTTGTAATGTTCATTTTTATCTTAATGTTACTTTTTTTTATTGTTATATCCATGGTATTAAGCATCACAATTTATTTTTTGGCAAAAAAAAAATGTTAGTGTTGACTTGATTCTAGTGAAGGAATGTGTTGGTTCAAGGACTTGATCAGAAGTTTAAACAAACTTCTAGAATTATGATTAACTTCTCTATGTTTAAGCAAGTAGAGCTAACATAAGAGACTGATATCAAAGTTTATCCCCTCCTAATGAAGGCAAATTTTAGATATCAAAGGATTGTCAATAGTATCTTGAACAAAATAATGGTGAACAAGTTATCTCATAATCATCTTTAAAAAAGCTTATTAAGGCTATAGATCAATATAAATTGGAGGTATAATTGACTAAATTCTTATCATTTGATTTTGAAAATTTAAATGAGTTTGGTCCTTAATATTAATATTTGATTCTCTTATCTCTTAATCACATAAGAGATAGAGCCCCCAAATACACTCATGTTTGATTTAAGGTCCCATTAGAAACAAGCTCTCTACTGGATGTCAAAATTGGATAAGAGAATTGATGTTGAGGAAGCACAAAAAACAAGTTCTAGTGATATTTTGTTTCTTTATTGGCTTGTTTCTTTGAATTATACAGGTTTAATGGCTTTGTTTATTGTAGTGCATTGCAACAAATAGAGAAATAAGACTATAGTTTACAAGACTTGGAAGTTAAGGGATGCCATAATGAGTGTTGAGATTGAATTACCTGGTCTAGAAGTTCCTGCATGTTCATAGGGCTCTTTATTTCTTCCTTCTACAATCATGGAAGAAATCTTCAGTTTAGAGTTGCCCAATGAACGCTTGATTAGATCTGCTAATTTTCTTAGTCCACTTTACACACTTGTTAACTCATTTTTCAAGATCACAATGGCCTCATTTATGATGTCATGAGAACCCTAACGGATTATAACATCCAAGTATAATTTGATTCAAACTACTAAGAACTTGTTCATTATTTGTTTACCAATCATACCAATTATTTACATAGTCTTGATCCTAGTGATCATCTTTTTTAGGACAGACAATGCACAATTCTGTGTGGTAGCTTTTGTATTTTCAATAATCCTTTTTTTTTCGATATTTTTATTAATATGCCCTCTGTTTGGAAATGGCAAAATGCATGACACCAAATCCCAAAAATTGGGAAATTGTTGTAAATACATCAAAACATTGTGGTTTCCTGATGAATGACTTGTTTTGAGATATTTGATAATCCATGTTATCTGCTATTATTTTTTGAAATCAATAGTTGTTTAGTTGTTATGAGATATTTGATGATCCATATTATTTATTATTTTTTTGAAATCAATAGTTGATTGGTTGTTTTGAGATATTTGACAATCCATGTTATTTATTTATTTATTTTAAATCAATAGTCGGTTAGTTGTTTTGATATATTAGATGATCCATGTTATGTATTAATTTTTTAAATCAATAGTTGGTTATTTGTTTTGAAATATTTTATAATCCATATTATTTATTGTTTTTTGAAATCAATAGTTGATTGGTTATTAGTCTTTGAATAATCTCATGTTAGTTATTTTTTAGAATCTTTAGGTGTTAATTATGATCATCTTTATTGTTAGTTTAAATATTTTTTATAAATAACATGTTTGCTATTAATTTATGAATTATGGTAATTGCATGAAATTGATATGTTTTTATTTATTAAATGATGTCTTTTAGGATTAGAGTTATGATTATTCTTTGTGAGGATATTCTTAATCAAGTCAGGCCCCATGATTATACATGATATGTAGCTTAGGATTATTTAACTTACCTTATTCCTTGCATTTGAATTTTTTTGCAAATGTTTGTTGGTAGTGATTATAGATGTTATGTTATATGTCACCCTACTTTTCTTGGAGTTGTTATTGGTTGATATCTTATGCATATTTTTGCCTAAGGAATTTTTTTTTTTCAAAAGAAATTCAATTCTTAAACCTTTTTTTTTTTGAACAAAAATCATCTTAGGTAATTAGGATTCAAAAACTCTTTCTTGAAAAGAAAATGAAATACAACCAATTTCAATCGAAATGCATCTTTTCATTATTTTTAAAAACGAATTTCGTTTTCTTGACGCACTAATCCAAATTCATAGTTTCAAATACTTATGGAATAATCCTTGCTTTTGATGAACTCATTAATGTTCATATAAGGTCGAGTATACATGAATTAGACCCATGTATAGTAAATAGGGACTTGGTGAGAGGCCCTACATATCTTTAATTCTCCAAAACTTAATGTTGTTGCTTAACAAATTTCTGACCCTTAAGCTAAAAAATTAGAAACAAATGACTTATGTTTTCTCTAAAAAAGTTTCTATGCTTGGAAGGTGTTCCTAACTTCTTAAACTTGTCAGTTGAATTTTGTTTTGACTAAAAATCATTTTTAAAATGGGAGAGCCAAGTTGGTTTTTACATAGGTCTTGTTTTGGCCCTGTTCTAGACACTCAAACTAAATTTATATAAATAAATTGTCCTTTTTTATTAATTTTAATTGATATTTTTCCTTAATCTACACTTCATGAAATTAAGTTTAGACACTTGATTTGTTAACAAATAATTTCCTAGTAGGAGGAAAATAATTTTATTTTTTGCACCAATTGCACTAGCTCTAATCTATAGTTGGGGACTGTTTGGCTCCATTTCAAAGTTTCCTTATGTAATTTAATTTCGCTGCTATATTTTTCTTGTAAAGTAGATATATTGAATGAATTGTGTAATTTTTGGTAGGATTTTATCATGTTTTAAAATAGGTTAATTAAAATTTTCTTTGTGTGCTATTGAAAATTGTTCTATTTTTTACTAATGTGCTTATAAAATAATTTGGGATTAATTAAGATATATTTTGAGTGATTGGCCAATTGGATTTTGTTCTATACTCATAGAAAAATACACAAAATTTTTATTTTGTTGAAATACCTTGTATAATTATTTTATTTGGAATTATTTTGCATGCATTTTTATTCTGACTGTTGCTAAAAATAGAGTATAGTGATTTAAAATTGATTAAATTTGAAATTACATATCACATGATTAAATTAATTTGTCATTTGTATTATATTATAGACATGTTGAGAGTATTTTTGTATTTTTTATTTTGATGTTTTATCATTTCTAGATTTTTTATTCAGATTTATCTTATACGCATCCCTGTTTTGCCCTATTGTTGATTATTTTGCATGTGCTTAGTATTTCAACCTCCTTGCAAATATTTGCAAGCTTCTTTGATTCTTAACTCACATTATAGATATATTACTTTTCTTCAAGCTTGATTATTGTCTTTGCTTTTTCTTTTGTATTCTTTATTGCTTGTTGAACTAACCTTATTATTTTATGAAAGCAATCTATGCTATAAGGTATGATTCTTCTCTTTCCTAATTATTTATATTGATATGTTTATCTTGCTTTTAAAAATTCTTGTGATTATTCTTTCTTGCTTTGCATGGTTCCCATTTTATTATCTTTGATTCTTGATTTGAGTGGGGTGCATGTTGTATGCTATTAGACTTGTGAAGTAATATGTTTATGAGCTAACTCTTATTATTTTATGGAAGCGCTTACCTTGCTAATAAGGTACGTTTCTTTCTTTTCCTAGATGTTTATTTTCATTGATATGCATGCTTTGTACGATTATTTTCTTCATATGTTTTCATTTGATTATTATCCTTACTTAGGTTTATTTACTCTAATTCTTCAATAACCATTAATTTACAAATCAATTATCATAGCTACCCATTAGTAAAGACCTTTTATTTAGGGCTTAAAGGGGTTTTACCTTATGGTACCTTCTGAATAGGTAATCTAAGCCTCAGACGTAGACTCGGGTTTTCAAAGATATGCTTTTCCAAAATAGAAGTCTTTTTTTAAGGTTTTATTTCTTATTTTATTTTCCCTTTTGAAAATAAATAAAAATAAGTGATGACTCCAATTTTTACAAAAATAAGTTTTTTACTAAAAAGTGAGTCTCGCCATCGAGTAGGGACACACATGAAAAATGAGGGTTCACAAAATGGCGACTCCACTAGGGATTTAGAGAGTGAAGCTAGAACTTAAGTTGAGGTAAATACAATATCTAATTAGTTGATTAGAGAGTGCCATTTCTTTATGTTTTTCTATGCTTGAGTGTTGATAGCACATTGAGAGTTTTGATATGATGATTATGTATGTTGCATATTGCATGCCTACCTTAGCATGTTACTTCTTCTAAATGTATGCTTGTTAGGCATATCATAGCATGATAATTGTTGCTTATATTCATTTGAAATCTTAACATATTGATCATTTATGATAGTATGCTTATTTTATTTGTTTTATCTTTGCTTAACTTGTGTGTAAGTATGAATGATTTAAACTTATTTTGCATGACTAATTGATTGTATGACTACCTTTCTCTTACATGACTACATGTTGCTTGTCTATGTGGGACACATGTGCATTCTCTTATCTCCAATTCTCTAGTTTCAATCATTCCTACTTCTCTTGCTTTCACATTTTCTATATCTAAGGCCTTGTTTATGATTGCTTTTTTAATGAGCAAATGATTAGGAGTAGGGTCTAGTGATGGGCTATATGTATGTTTAGGAGCATTTTGGAGGAGGCCAATATATTGATGCTGCTTGGAGTTCGATCTTTGAAGACTTGTATAACCCAAAAGTAGATTTTAGGATATTTGTGTGACCAATATGCTTTCTTAATTATTTTCATTTAACTTTTGAGTGTTGAGAGATGTGAGAGCCTTCACCATTAGGAAACGCAAGGTAGTGCATGTGTGGGGGTGATGATCACTTTTCATGGAAACATCCTGTCTCTTCAGAGGCATGCATGAAGTTGAGTACCATCGGAAAGTACGATTGCTTCTGCTAGGGATAATTTTCAATCTAACTTTTTTCTTTTAGAGCCACCTTAATCTTATAAGTTGAGCTTAAATCCTTCTATTAGGAATTCCCCTCCTACAATAGGTGTATCTAAGGGCCTTCAAAGCCACTTTGGTCATAGTTTAGATTCGGTATTCTTTCCTTTAGATCTCCTATTAGGTGCACTCAAAGTTCAGTTTTAGTTCGAGTATCAGTTGGATCACTCTTTATGCGTTGTACAATATTCTTTTACTCTTTGAGTCTAATATACATTCTCCCTTAGACTTGTGTTAGTTTTTCTTTCTCCACATATTTGTTTTGTGACATATTATCATCTTTAATGTCTTCTCTTGTATCTCTTATCGTCCTGTTGTATCTTTTTCCTTGTAGAGAGTCGGTCTAGGCGAATCAATTGAGTTTAGAGTCACGAATTTAGAGGAGAGTTAAAAGTAGATTGGTCAGATCAAATTCTCACCAAAGTTCAAATAATTGATAGAGATGTCAAACAAGTTGAATTCTACACTTGTTTCCATTCAAGAGGTCATGGTGGGGCTTAGCAGATGTTTGGATCAAATAGAGAGTTCTCGTCAAGATCATCAGCCATCTGCCTTGGGTTTAAATAAGACAGTTCTTCTTGCATCTCAGACTGCACAGGTTTTTTTGCCCAGGGTTTAACATGGTACTTCATTATACTTATCAGACCATTATGAGATTGCTCCATTACTTGCTACCAAAACACCACCTCCCATTGTTCCTATTGTTAATGATACTAGATTGCTAGAGTAGGAGGTTGGAGTGGAGAGACTCGAGTCTAGGATAAGACATATGGGGCTACAGGAAGGAAGTTTGATTTGGGATGACAAAGATGGTATATTGGTTGCTAGCTCACTTACCAAATTCTATATGTTAGATATTAAGGGCTATAGTGGAGTGGGTTGTTTGAAGATTCATTTGAGGCTATATAGTATAGTCATGAGAGCACACAAATTGGATGATGCATGGTTAGTTGATATTTTCTCTATGTCATTCAATGAAGTAGCACAAAAGTGGTTTGCATCAATTGAGCCTTTGAGACTCTGTACTTTGGAGGATGTGACGCATGAGTTTCTGACACAATTTACATTTAGTGTTGATATTGATGTGTTTAGACGAGAGCTAAAGGCCACCAAACAAAAGCCTTATGAGACTATTTCTTCCTTGATCACTCACTAGAGAGCAAAGGTGGTTGGTTGTTGGCTTCTTAGATCTAAGCAATAGAAACAATACCAATTTATAAAAAAAATTGATCTTTTAGAGTTAAAGTACTAACCTTTAGGTTTGGATGTTCCCAAACCTTAAATTTGAAGTGTTGAAGAAGACCTTGAAGTTGTTGGAAGTCTCGTAAACCCACGATCTTTTGCTCGATGACTCAACCTTGTTCTTGGCAAACTTCTAGTTGAGAGAAAAGGAGGGTGGAGGCTATGACTCTCTTTTTGGATGGTGGAATGTGATCAAATGACATACTCTAGGTCCAAGGAGCATATTTCAAATTCCATTTAAGGAATTATTGTGGCTACAAATTTCATAATCACAAGTCCTTTGGATCACCCAAGGGGACACACTATGTCAATCCCATGAGATATTATGGTGCCTATATTGAGAATACCTATTGCCATCAGCCTCTATCAATAGTGACTCAATCCATAAAGATATATGATCACTTTAGGGTCTCACCCATAGGTCAAAGTCTCCAGTGAATTTTGGCACAAGCTCAATATACTCTCAAGGTTGAGAATCCATGCATTATAGTAACTTGATGAATCATGAAAATTGATAGCCTTGCGTCATGATTCACCATAAGTTATGCATCATATACACTAATGCACTCACTATAGGAAACTCATCCCGACGACCAAGACAAGTCATCCATCCAATTAGGAGGTGTTGCACTATAATTTCTACTAAATTGCCCAAATCCATGAACCAACTGTGGACAACTTATCTATTTACAAGGAACCCATGACTTGTATCTTATGTGCAACTCTTAATGCACCCAAGTCATGTACAATGTAAGAGACATGGATTGAATGTTCAAATAAATGTCAATACACCAAAAAGATAGTTAGGGGATAATTAAGTCTAACTTTGTTACATCATGTCTTGCATTAGGGGCTCAATCTGAACACTAGTATGGTAAATCAACCTAAGGACCAGGATTAGATTGACATGGCTCTTTGAAACCTTTAACCAATGGTTGTTAGACGCCTCATATGTATTCTTTTTTAGGATCTTAGTATCTTGGTTCAAGTTACTTTTAGTGTAAATGAGAGGATTGTTCAAGGTTTATGGACAGACACTAGTCTTTTCCCAAACAGTAAATAGAAGAAGCCTGTTAGATCATTTGGGAGGTCTAGAGAGGTTAGCACTATCAATTATCACCATAAAAGGCATGCTCATAATTCATATCATAGACCTTTTATAATCAAAGTTCTCATCCACAATATCAATATCAGTCAGCTTATGTTTAACAACCCTTCATTGCTCATACAACCACAACCACCATATCTAAGAGCCATTGTTCCTCAACCACCTAAACTATATGTTCAGAGGCTTGTGAAAGAATTTACTTCATTGGGCATGACTTTGACTAGTGCTTTCGAGAAGCTCCGAGATGCTGGTTTGTTTGTCCTCTTAGTACCGTGTCTTATGCCAAATCCTATTTCTCTCTTATTTCGTCTACATGAGCATTGTATATATCATCATAATCAAGGACATTATCCTGAGCGTTGTACAACTCTTCATCATGCCATACATAACTTGATTAATGTTGGGGCGGTTAGCTTGTTTGGACAAAGTATGGCCACTAACCCTTTACCTACACATTCGACTCAAACTGTTCTTTCTCTTCTTGGTCTTTAGTAGATTGATGCGAACGTTGGTAGTATTGGTAATCATATGGTATTTTCCAAATATTTTGGTTAGAGGCTTTGGTTAAGTTGACAAAGGTACATCATTTTGCAACAATTCAATTCAGAGTGCTTTTCAGTTTGACTATGGTTGTCGTTAAAGTCACTTTTGTTTTATCAAGTCCAGTTTTAGTCTAGTTTGCAGTCTATAGTTCATGTTGAGAGTCTAGTTGCTTGAGAGTCCTTTACTTTTCACATATGATGTACTCGTTAACTATTTTTAGTGATTTTTTTATGTTTTTTCTCTTATGAGTGTGTGTTCCTTTCTTACGAGTATGTGTTTTTCTTTTCCTTATGGGTATATGGTATGTTTTTACATCTCTCATGTTTAATGTGTTGGACTTTTGATATGAGACATCTTTCACCTACATATCATGATCACTTAAGCCTGACCTATCATGGAAGATATCGAGTCTATTGACCTAGGATCAAATGATCGACCTAGGGAGTTTAGGATTATGACATATTTCTACCTTATAATCAAGCAACATCTTATGCATATCCATACCTTGACCTTTTGGACTTTATGACCTACATATTTTAAGCTTGGTATAGCATCTGTCATGCCCCAAAACCCACTCCAAGGTCATGACGGTCATTTCACACCTCAAGCCTAAAGGCTCAAAATGGAAACGACACAAACATTCATATTGTAACTAGAAATTTACCAATTATCAAATTCTTGATCAAAGTAGTAGGACAAAATTCTAAAATCTCCAAGTATCAACTTTAAAAAAAAAACTAACACATCAACCAGAGTGTTATTGTCCAAATAACTCCAAATTCAAATAATTTAAACGGGAATTAAATTTTAACATCTAAACAATGTCCAAAATAAAGTTTGAACCAAAATCCTAACAAAGAAAAATTCCCCAGCCTAGTCTTCACTCCTCGCCCAAATTTAGAGTACTTGAAAAATTATCAACGAAGGGGCATGAGCTTAAATTTCAATAAGGAACATCAATGCAGTTTCATGGATCAAACATTTTTAATTATAATTACAAACAGACGATATAACATATATTCATTTTCATAAAAACTTTTGAGTTAAACATGCTAATATATTCAAAACTTTTCAACAAAACTTTCTTAAATCCAATTCAAAACAATTTCTCATCAAAACCAAATCAAATACATTCAAAATATTTTTACTCTGGTTATCATATGACAAATGGTGCCCAATTAGGTGGGACTTCACAAATGAGTGACTAATTTCAAATTTGTTCTAGTTAAGGTGAACAAAACCAAATGTCAACAATTATAACCCGTTGACTAGGGTCATAAGGTCAACTATTATAACTCGTTGACAAGGGCCATATAATATCAACTATTATAACTCGTTGATTAGGGCAAAAAATGTCAACAATTATAACCCGTTGACCAGAGCCATATAAATCAAAGTCAAAACACTTTATTTCATTAATTCAAACTTACAAAACAAAATATCATATCTTCTCAATTTTTCACTTTTCATAAATAAACAAAGAAAATTCTCAAAAAAAAATATTTTCCACACAAAACACATATTTGATCCATGCGAAAAGATAAAAATAATATTTTTACACATTTAAAAATATAATATAAAAAGAAAATTATTTTATTTTATAAAAATCTACATTAATTTCCCTTACCTTGAAGAAACGTTCAAAAACTTAAAGTATTTAGCTTGACAAATTTACTCCTCATATAACATAATATCATATACAATTATCTAAAGGTAAAAATTTGACAATCCTAAAAATATTTTATTTAGTATTAGGGATCCTAATTAATTTCTCATATTAATATTATTACCATTCAATATTATTTTCAATTTCCTAAATAATAATTTTTTTTTCTAACTTATCTAAATTAAATCTTTTAAGAATATTTATTTGCATTAAACTATTATTACTATTTAATTTATTTCCTTTTTCTAACTTATCTAAATTAAATCTTTTAAGAATATTTATTCGCATTAAACTATTATTACTATTATTTAAATTTCCTACTAAAACTTAACAAATACCCCATGCAATTCTTTTTTTTTTTTTTTTCAACATGCCAAATCCTTCCTACGCATCTTTCATCATTTTTATTTATTTAGATCTATTCATTTGAGTAATCAAAATATGTCGATCTCCATTAATAAATCAAACTATGTTAATAAATTTTAAATCTTTTTTACCTATAAATTAATTAAACGAACTCTAATCAAAATTGAGATATTCCAAAGAATATTTAAAGTGTTCAAAACTAATTAACGAATATAAAATATTAATTTAAGGATTAAAAATCTTACTTGAAAAATTGATCTTCAAACCTTAAACCTCCAAATCTTCAACCCTATGCTCTTTGATATTTCTAGTTTTCTGAATAGAGAATGTAGGAAAAATCTAATTTATAGGGTTTTAAATATGAAAAGACCTTTTTACCCTTATTAAATTACTTTAATTAATTAATAATTTATAAATTATGATTTTACCCCTAAATTGAGTTTGGGGCATCACATCTTTTTGTAATGACCCGCTCTCAACTGTGTAGATATTGTCCGCTTTGGACCCAAAGGGCCCCTCACGGCTTTAAAACGCATCTACAAGGTTAAGAGGAGTCTTTACATATATAGCGTCAGGAACTTTATCTCCTATCCGATGTGAGACATCACAAACACCCCCCCATTGTGTCCCATGGGATTACGGGGCCAAATAGACAAACACCCTCTACGAGGCCAAACAAACCCCTACACCGAGGTTGGGGATCGGCTCTGATACCATTTGTAATAACTTGCACCCAACCATGTAGATATTGTCCGCTTTGGACCCAAGGGGGCCCTTCACAACTTTAAAATTTGTCTATAGGGTTAAGAGAAACCTCTACATATATAGCACTAAGAACTTTATCTCCTATCCGATATGGGACATCACAAATACCCCCCTATGCAGACACAACATCCTCGTTGTGTCCCATGGGATTGCAGGGCCAAACAGACGAACACCCCTACGGGGCCAAACAAACCCCCACACCGAGGTCGAAAATCGACTCTGATACCATTTGTAATGACCCGCTCCCAACCCTGTAGATATTGTCCGCTTTGAACCCAAAGGGGCCCTCGCGGCTTTAAAACGAGTCTACAGGGTTAAGAGAAGTCCATACATATATAGCGTTAAGAACTTTCCCCCCTATCCGATGTGGGATGTCACAACATCACCCTTGATATCACTGTATGACCTTACCATCCTTGTATATCCTAACTTGGCACTGTACCATTACCTATTCCTTTCATTCATTCATTGATCTAATTAGGTAAAGTCTAGGATGATTGAACCTGAAGTGAGTTTTGCATGATGATGGATGGTTTGTGATGAGAGAGTGGGTCAGTTGCTTGATGAGATTGTCAACTATTCTATGGTTGAGATGGGTAGACTATCTAGAGTTAAGCCCTTACACATGGCTTCAAAGGGTTGGCATGGCTATATTTTTAGTTTTATGAGATGTTGATGAGTGGTTTATGATGAAAGAGTGGTTTGATTGCTTGATGAGGGTATTGATTATGCTATGGCTGAGATGGACAAAGAGGTTATACAGAGTATCTAGAGTAAGCTTTCATATGGTTCCAAAGAGGTTGGTATGACTATATTAGATGGATGCTAGTTTTTAATGTCAACCATGTGATGACTTGAAAGCATGATGTTTAAAGTTGTGGTCAAAGGATGGGTGGCCATCATTTGATGAGCTTATTTACCCAATCATCCCTTAAATATGAAGTTACCCATTACTAGCCTTTTAAGCCTTACATGAGCATCGTAGCCTTTTCTTTTATAACCTCATTTACCTATTATATCGGGTTAGGGACACTATAGCACTATGGTACTTGCATGCTCAATTAAGGGTCTCATGAGTTTTGGACTTGATAGATATATTTAGGTCTTATCCCTTACTCTTCATTGTGATATTTCCACTTAAACACCGTCATCATCCCTTTTTCCTACATCACATATTACCACTTGTTATAGTTATCCCCTCTTATTTTCTTTCATCATTACTTACATGGCACTATTTTTGTTTCACCTCATGGGCAATGATCTAGAGATCTTAGTTTGAGAGATTGTCTTATTAGTGAGGATTTACTACATTAGTGAGTGGGGAGAGTTTTTTATATGTATTTTCATTAGAGGTCATTCAATGTTGATTAGAGTATACGTAAAAAAAATAAAAAAAATAAAAAAAAAACAAAAAAAAACCTCATTGTTCATATGTATATATCATTCTCCATTGATCACGTGTACATACGTGGGGATTTTTTTCATTGGATTCATGTGTTGGTAGGAGTTTGCATATATTTATTTCTTCCTAAGATTTATCTTGTGATGCCCATGTTTTCGAGTGAGAATGTGAGTCACCTATTCTACTCATATGAGAAAGGTGAGCAACCTTTCCCAAGGGTCTCTGGATTCTTGCCCTATTCATCATTTCATCCATTTCTTATATGATTATTTCCCATGCTTTGATGTGGGTTAACCATCATTTGCTTTCCTTTATCTTCATTTCATTTTTTCGTTTCATTTTACTGTATTTGATTTCTTTATTTTCTCATTATGCTTGATGTTCGACTTAGGTTTAACATTCATGCCTTGTTCTTGCTCATTTTGTTGATATTTGAAGTTTCATTACTTTACTATTAGTGTTTCCATATGGGCATTCTTAGGTCCATGATTCATAAGGCTTTCTATGTATTACATCTCACGCATGAGGGGTATGAGGATTATATCATTTAGATTATTAAGCTTAGTTTCCTTTTGTTTCTTTCACCATTTTACCTTAGTCTACATTATGTCCTAAATTTGAAGACCATCCTAAGGACATGGCATCATGCATTGTGTTTGAAAGCTTACACATAGCCAATACTCGAGATTGGTCATGCATAGGTTACAAATCATGCATCGTGTTTTCATGTCTATTATATATTTTTAGCATAGACCACACCTTTATGATCAATCACGTTTGGTTTGTCTTCACCATTTCATGGTGTGTGATATTTAGGTGTTCAAAGTTATAGTTTTGGTGTTCAGAGTCGTTTCCTTAGGGTTGGCATTTAGAGTCATTTTCTTAATTTTAGCATTCAAAGCTCTTTTCTTAGTATTGGTGTTCAAAGCCATTTTCATAGTTTTAGCGTTCAAAGACATTTTCTTAGTTTTAACATTTAGAGTCATTTTCTTAGTTTAGGAGTTTAGAGCTATAGTTTTAGGTGTTTAGAGTTGGGTTTTTTTTTTTTAATTTTTTTTTTAAGTTTAAGCATTCAAAGTTATGCCATTAGGCATTTAGAGTTTTAATTTTGGCATTCAGAGCCATCTTTTTCAATTTAGGTGTTTAAAACCACTTTAATAATTTAGGCATTCAAAGTTGTAATTTGAAGTGTTTAGAGCCACCTTTTTTAGTTTAGGCATTCAGAGTCGTGGCATTGGGTGTTTAGGGTGGTAGTTTTGGCATTCAAAGCCATTTTCATAGTTTAGGTGTTCAAAGTCGCAATTTTAGGTGTTTAAAGTTGTAGTTTTGGGCGTTCAAAGCTTTTTTTTTTAGTTTAAGTGTTCAAAGCTATGGTTTTGGTGTTTAGAGACATTTTCATAGTTTAGGCATTCAAAGTTGTATTTTTAGGCATTTAGAACCATTTTTTTCAATTTAGGTGTTCAGAGTCATAGTTTTGGCGTTCATAGCCACTTTCATAGTTTAGGTGTTCAAAGTCGCAATTTTAGGCGTTTAAAGCCACCTTTTCAATTTAAGTGTTCGAAGCCATAGTTCAGGTATTTTGAGCCATTAGTTTCATTTTTAGAGTCATAGTTTCCTAGTGTTCAAAGATGATAGTTTTCCACTCCTTATTCTTATCATTTCATCATATTCATTATTTATGTTATTTCATCGCATGGGCTTTCTTATATCCCCCTTTCCAAAGTACTTCTTTCCATTTGTTTAGTCTGTCTCGAAGCTTATTGCATCATGTGCTATGACAAAATTTATGGTCCTTCTTAGTTCTTTGGTATAGTTCACTTCATTTCACTCATTATTTGTGTTTCCACTCATATTCCTTACATTCATGATCTTTCCCGAAAAGGGGTATATTTGTAAACCCTTCATTTTATCCTAGTAGCACATTCTATTCTCTATGCTTTCCTTCACTTCTTATTACCTTATAGTCATTCCTTAGTGGTTCATTGTCACTCATTTTGGTACTCATTTTTTAAAGCCACCTTTGAAGCTTCATTGTCAAGGGATTTTCATGGATCCCAGCTATGACCTTAGTCGCAACTTGGTTTAGGTCACCTAGCTACCTTTTTTAGGGTTTCAATCCTTTAGATTACTTTTTTTGAGGTTTAGATCACTTAGATGCATTTTTAGGGTTAGATACTTTTTTAGGTCTAGTTTACTTAATTTTAGTTTAGGTTTATCTCTCTTATTTACATTTAAGCTCATGTTCAACTCACATTAACTCACTTAGATTCATTTTAGTTCAAGTTCAACTTCCTTGACAACACCTTAGCTTAGTTTCAGCTCACATTAGCTCAACTAGTCACACTTTAGCTCAAGTTCAGCTCATGTGGCACCTTAGCTCATTTTCAGCTCATTGAGTTGCACTTTAGTATAGCTCACTTAATTTAATTTACTTAGTTGCATTTTAGGAATTTTCTATTTCACTCTAGTTTAGATGCACTTTAGGATAGTTCATTTGGACACATGCTTCGCTCACTTTAATTAAGGTGCACTTTAGATTTATTCATTTTAGTTGCACATTAGTTCATTGCATTTAGGGACACTCTAACTTAGCTCATCTAGTTCCTGTTTAGATATTTTATCTAGTTACATATTAAGAATCCTTTTAGGTGCATTTTAGGACAACATTGCATGTCACCTGGTTTGGATTTTGCTTGGAGATTAAGTTTGATTTAAAAAATAAATAAAAATGAGTGGGTTTCATTTGAAGGTATTAATTAGCCATATGGTGACTTTTGGACAAGAAAAGAGATTTATTTTGAAAGAAGGATTCACGACATTATTTTGGAATATTGATATTTAGAATTTAAGAAAGCAATAGAATTTTAGGAATAATGGACTAATGGAGATTGAAAGAGCCAGCCACAAAGAGATTTATTTTGAAAGGATGATTCATGGCATTATTTTGGAAAATTGAGATTTAGATTTTAAAAAAGCAATAGAATTTTAGGAAAGATGGACTATTAAAGATTGAGAAAGCCGACTACAAAGAGATTTACTTTGAAAGGAGGAAAAGGTGACACTCACATAGAGGAAGAAGAAAGGAAGAGAATTGGAAATGAAAAAATAAGAGATGTTTTAGAGGGAGAGACTCTTGGTGAAAGTCTTAAGGAAAAGTTCAAGTTTGAGGAAGACTTAGAAGGAGATTCAAGGCATTTGGAAGGGGATTGAAGGTAAGATTTAGATATTTAGTTTTCTTTTAATTTCATCTTGATTTTTCTTGTTGTTTATTTCTTTTGATAATCCATGTTATTTATTACTATTTTTTAAATCAATAGTTGATTAGTTGTTTTGAGATATTTGATAATTTATGTTATTTGTTATTTAAAAAAAATCAATAGATGGTTAATTATATGTTATTTATTATTTTTTTGAAATCAATAGTTGATTAGTTGTTTTGAGATATTTGATTATACAAGTTATTTATTTATTTATTTATTTATTAAAATCAATAGTTGGTTAGTTGTTTTGAGATATTAGATAATCCATGTTATTTATTACTTTTTTAAAATTCATAGTTGATTAATTGTTTTCAGATATTTGATAATCCATTTTATTTGATATTTTTTTTAAATCAATAGTTGATTAATTGATTTCAAATATGTGATAATATGATCATAAATTGAACTGATATCTCTATTCACTATCCCTACAACAAAAGAAATATCCAGTTTAGCACGTAGCATCGTATACATAAAGTTAGCCATTGCAGAAGCTTAGAATGTTATCTTCATACAAGATCTTTGAACATCACCATGTTTCACTGTCTTCTTATACACACAAGGTCTTTTTGCCAAAAATGAGTATCAAAACCTTGGTCATTGCTCATCAAAATCCATGGGATACTAACATCCCATTAAGATGAAACACTTGTATACTAGAAGTATTGAATATGACATGTGCTTATATTGTGGATCCATAATATCTTGTGCAAAAGTGAGACTATCTTCTAATATATTCTAATCTATATATGTTGGGACGTCATTTGTTTATTTGGCCCTGGGGCCTAGGCTGAAGAGCCTGCGCGGCGCGCCCAAAGTGGCCTCCCCAGGATTCTAACTCGGGACCTTAACCCAGGCAGAGCCTAGTTCGAATCCTGGGGAGGCCACTCTGGGCGCGCCGCGCAGGCTCTTCAGCCTAGGCCCCAGGGCCAAATAAACAAATGACGTCCCAACATATATCGCTTTTTGTTTTAGTCCCGAGTTCGAATCCTAGGGAGGCCACTCTGGGCGCGCCGCGCAGGCTCTTCAGCCTAGGCACCAAGGCCAAAACAAATGACGTCCCAACATATATCGCTTTTTGTTTTATTACTTATCATATAGTCTTCATCCACCAACAAACACCTTTTGATCATTCGGACTATAAAGCAATAACCTCGAAATTCTCTTGAATATCCTATAAACTGATATATCTCTTAAGAGGTAAGACACAATCTTGAGACATATCCCCAAAATCCTCTTGTTCTCAAAAACTATTTTTTTTCAAAATATTTTATTTTATAGTTCATAACTAGAAACTACACATAAAAACAAAATAAACAGAAACGTTTTTAATAATGTTCCCAAGCAAAGAATATTTTTTAAAACAATTCTGAAAAATGTTTATAAATAGAGAACGTTACTTACAGTAGTTTTGAAAAAATAGTTTTTAAACAACAGTTCTTGACAATATTTTTTTTGTGTGTAACATCTAGCTATTAACTATAAAATAAAATATTCTAATTACCAAAAAAATGTAAAATAATTATCATATAGTTTCTAGTTAAAGTAAAAGATATAATTATGTACAACTTCAAGCTAAAATGAAATGTGGAATACTTCAAAGTTTTTTTTTTTTTTTTTTTTTTTGCTTTGAGAAGATATGAAATTATGTATATGGGGCATCTTAACATTTTCCTCTTATCGAATCAAAATGGGCCTGGATTAGGCCTCTTTCCATAAGAAGGCCACATATGGATGGGGGATATAGATCGTATAGAGTGAAGCAGAAATGCGATCTGCACCGTCGGATGGTTAGTGCTGGGACCCGCCTCCTCTGGGATAGAAACGCTCTTCCCAGATCCACACACACAAATTCAAATAAAATAAGTAGGGCGCATCCCACACATGTGAATTATGACGTTGTGAACTTCTGATAATCCAATTCAAATTCTCCCCCTCTCTTCGGCTCTAACGGCTACATTTCTCTTTCCTCCTCCTTCTCTCTCCTTCTCTTTCTTCCTTCTCTATCGCTCTCTTGTCTTCCACACACACATACACACTTACTCTCTCTCCTCTACTGTTTCTCTGTGCTTCTGTAGAGGAAGAATGAAGCACTTCATGCAACCAAGAAACACGATCTTGAGGGAGACAGACTCCCAATCATCATCTTCCTCAGCATCATCCCCAAACCCTAATTCTGTCAAACAGAGATCGGCTTCTCGGAAGCAAAAATGGTCCAAAGAGAACGCTCCGCCCTCAGATCTGAATACAATGGCCGATCATTCTTCCCCTTCCCTCGCTGCAAAATCCCTGCCCCCCTCCGGAAAGATCAGAAGCCCTTTGCCGCCGCGGCCTCCCTCTTCAAATTCTAACCCTCTCAAAAGGAAGCTCAGCATGGACACCGTCCCCGAGAACGCCGTTCCTGGGGCCTCTGATTCCGGTGTCAGGGTAAATTTTTCATTTTTTTTTTCTTTATCCTCTGTTTGGATGCGGACAAAACCGAATCAATTCAAAGGAAAATTTTTAGTTTCAGTAACGTTTTCTGTTTCTTTCTTTCTTTCTTTCTTTTGGTGATTTAGTTTTCTAAGTTCTCTGAAACCCCCATTTCCATTTTTTCTTTAAAATTTACTTTGCCCGTCTTTGGCTGTTCAGCAAAATTATGCGAAAGGGGAGGAAAATTAGGTTTTCTATTTCATTTTTGTTGTTGTTTGGATTCCAAGAACATGAAATGGCACTCATTTTTGTTGCCTAAAATACTTATTCTGTTACTTTCCTTCACGATTTGTTTGGATACTGAGAGAACTGAGGGCAATGAAGAAAAGGAAAGAAAAGATTGTTTCGAACTTTTCAATATTTTTATTTGATTTCTGAGGGGAAACCCCACCTTAACTATACCATTCGGTTGCCTTGCTCAAAATCCTTTTTTTTTATAACTTAAATTTCCTTTTCTTTCTCTTCCTTTTTAAGATAAACAAATTTTTGTTTATCTTAGGTCCCTAGAAGTTAGAGACTGATCTCACCTAAGCCAAATAGTTCCCAAGCGAGAAAAACACAAATCTTAATTTATTTGATTTGCACATTTTCTTGGGTTCCAAATGGAGTACAATTATAGTCCTTTGATTATTGGAAACCCCACCTTAACTATACCATTCGGTTGCCTTGCTCAAAATCCTTTTTTTTTTATAACTTAAATTTCCTTTTCTTTCTCTTCCTTTTTAAGATAAACAAATTTTTGTTTATCTTAGGTCCCTAGAAGTTAGAGACTGATCTCACCTAAGCCAAATAGTTCCCAAGCGAGAAAAACACAACTCTTAATTTATTTGATTTGCACATTTTCTTGGGTTCCAAATGGAGTACAATTATAGTCCTTTGATTATTGGCATTCTTTATGTTCACTCATTAGGTAATAGTGCGAATGCGGCCACCAAACAAGGATGAGGAAGAAGGCGAAGTGATAGCTCAGAAAATGTCCGGTGATTCTTTGTCTATCCTTGGACAGACCTTCACATTTGATTCTGTTGCTGATGCAGAATCTACACAGGCAAGTTCTAATGAAGTGCAATTATTTGTGCTTTTCATGAATAAATGATTATTAATGTGATATGCTCAAACTTTCCACTTCATCGTGCAGTTAGATATTTTCCAGCTAGTAGGGTCTCCTCTAGTGGAAAACTGTCTATCTGGGTTCAACAGTTCAGTATTTGCATACGGACAGGTATCTTCCTATTCGTCTTTCATTCGTTTCAGTTTTCATACCATTTCTGGAGACAATACTGATATTAGATTTCTTTGTGTTCTAAACTTAATTTGATTAGACTGGGAGTGGGAAGACATATACCATGTGGGGTCCAGCCAATGCCTTGTTGGATGAAAACCTTTCGAACAACAAACAAGGCCTAACACCTCGTGTATTTGAGCGACTTTTTGCACGCATAAATGAGGTGATTTTCAATTCTATTTGTGTCAAACTAGTGGAAGTTTATATGAATATTGAGCTCATATAACATGTATTATAACATTTCATCACAGGAGCAAATTAAGCATGCTGACAAACAGCTGAAGTATCAATGTCGCTGTTCATTTCTTGAGGTTGAGTAATTTTGTAATTGGAACTAGTTCTTGTCCTTGACTTGTTGAACTTTGAACTGGCTCTCACCATTTAATGTCTGACCATTTGTATCTACAGATTTATAATGAACAAATCACTGATCTCTTGGATCCTAGTCAGAAAAACCTCCAGGTAGAAGGGTTCTATTGTATTTGTATTGTATTATAACCCAATGCCATAAGTGGCCTGGCCCTTTTACATTTCTTTTAATCTTTTTTTTTTTATTGGGAATTTCTTCCAGATAAGAGAAGATGTTAAATCTGGTGTCTATGTTGAAAATCTGACAGAGGAATGTGTTTGTACAATGAAAGATGTGACTCAGCTGCTGATCAAGGTTTGCATGAATAATTCACTATTATGATGCTTTTATAATATAATTCAAATGCGCATCATGGTCTGCCATTTGTGGCTTTTATTCCAATGGAACTTCTATAGGGAAATGTCTCAGTAATATGTTTACAGATCTAGCTTGAAACTTCTGTTGCATACAAACCCTTGGCACAAAAAGAAATACCAGATTTACCTCACATATACAATATTTTCTAAACCTTTCTAGTGTCATATATTTCAATTGGTACTTCCTGATCTTTAACATTATTTTGAAATGATAATAGATAATTTCAGCATGCAATTATCTAAAAATATGCTATCTTTATTTATTTATTTATTTTTATATTTGTACTAAGAATTCACAATCAATATGCATGTG
This sequence comes from Vitis riparia, assembly GCF_004353265.1. NCBI lineage: Eukaryota > Viridiplantae > Streptophyta > Magnoliopsida > Vitales > Vitaceae > Vitis > Vitis riparia. Next base: position 14,967,489 of record NC_048435.1, on the reverse strand, counting down.
TTTTAGAATGGATAATTGCACAAACTTTTTATCTTATTTTAAAAAGGGAATTTCTCAAACATCTCACTTATAATGACTGGATAAATAATGCAGGGATTGTCAAATAGGAGGACGGGTGCAACAAGCATTAATGCAGAGAGTTCCCGTTCGCATAGTGTTTTTACTTGCGTTGTTGAATCCCGTTGCAAGGTATTAGTTTTAGTCTTTTCTTTTTCTCCCGAGGAAGAGACAGTTGTGTTCTTACCAACTAAGATAGCTTAAATTTTTGTGGATCTTGCTCTCACTTGAATTCTAAGATGGTTGCAGCAGTTTCCATTTTGGTTTCACACATTTTTTATGCAATAGAAATTCTAAGAGTAAAATTTTTTATTTTTGTTCCATTTTTATTTTTTATTTTTACATAGAGCACATCAGATGGCATAAGCAGCTTTAAAACAAGTAGAATAAATCTTGTTGATCTGGCTGGGTCTGAAAGACAGAAGCTAACAGGCGCAGCAGGAGATCGCCTGAAGGAAGCAGGAAATATCAATCGATCACTTTCACAACTTGGGTATGAATTTTCATTTTTTGTTAAAAATTCATATTCAGGTTGAATTCTATCTTAGATTCCGAGCATCTGTGCTTTGATTTCCTGTGATTAATTAATTAACCCAAAACTTCAATGCAACTGCATTCTGGACCCAAATTCATCCTTTCACAACTTCGTTATTAGTTTGGACTTTTTGTTAAGCATCAATTCTTTGATCTCCTGTAATTAATTTAAACCAATTGGTTCAATATTTGACTTCAATGCAGCATACACAGACTTTTCACAGTACTCTGGAAATCATGTTATGTTCTCAATTTAATGCTGTCTGCTGTAGCTTTAAATTGTATTATCCTGCCCTTGAACATATAAGTGCACTTGATTTGATTGATGCAAGAGATTTCTTTCCTTCTGTATTATTGCTGATGATGGCTCTTGTTAAATTAGCAAATGTCAATTCACCACAAAAGTGTCAAGCTGTGGCAGACATGGAAATGCAAAAGAAAGGGAAAAAAAAACACCCTGCTTATTAAAAAGTAAAGAAAAGGAAGAAAAATTTAAACAATTAACTGTGTAAAACAGAGGAGGGACCTGATAATAACACCAATATATCTTTCCTCTGTATTATTGCTGATGATGGCTCTTGTTAAATTAGTAAGTGTCAATTCACCACAAAAGTGTCAAGCTGAGGCAGACATGGGAACACAAAAGAAAAGAAAAGGAAAAAAAACCTGCTTATTAAAAAGTAAAGAAAAGGAAGAAAATTATAAACAATTAACTGTGCAAAACAGAGGAGGGCCCTGATAATAACATCCATATATTACATTTTGCATAAACTACTAAGAAAAAGCATGTTTCCACAGGGACATAGTAGTAATAGTTCTCCATTTTCCATGTGGTGTTTTTTCATACTTGCACCTTTACAGAAAAAAATGGAACAATAAGATAAAATAAAAGCAAAAACCAAAATGAAAGGAGATGATAGTTTTGTTTAGATCCAATGCGCTGTAATTATGATTTGAGTATTGGAGAGAGCAAATGCCAATATAGCCTGTGAATATCAAATACATATTGCATAGCCAGACCTCTTTTTACTGCTCATTATAATTGTTCAGGATATAGGCATCACACTTTGTGAAACATAAGGAAACCACTGAACAATGTTGAGGAAACTATCAAGGACAATTATAAGAACCAACTCCTATTTCTGTTTCTAATTTTTTCAGAAATTAATAAATCTTTCAACCCATCATAGGCTGGCTCAAATGTTGGTTAGCTGGGATAAAATGGTGTAGAAATCTAAGAAAGCCCCATTTGTTGAAATCATAGGAAATAATTGGTTTTTGGCCTCTATTGGATGCTTAGTTTGAGTTATTCTGTCAAACAAACTCTAGCATCTTGGTTGGTGATATGTTGTATTATGAAACCATTGATGAAGAAATCATGAAAAACCATCATGTGGTTCATGTGTTGATTAGCTGGGATCAGATTCATGAAAATTTGAATAGAAAACCGTGGAACCCATAGGAAATAGTTAGTTTTTTTTTTAATTATTATTATTATTATATACCTCTTATAGGTGCTTAGTTCTAGCTGTTAGCTGTAGCAATCAAGTTAAGTATCTGGGTTGATGAAAATTTTAATTTTGATGGTTAAATAATTTTATAGTGCTTCTGACTGGATATGATGAGAAAACTATATGAAACAAGTTTTTAAGTTCTGTCATTCTTTGATACTTTTATAGGAAGTGTGTGGGTTTTGCCCAGGGGAGTTAATAATTGACTAACTCAGAGGCCTGGTCCCACTATTAGTAAAAATTTTATAGTAGCATGCCTCTTTTGTTTTCTTGAAATACAGGGCAAATTGAAGGCAACTTCTTGGATTTTTTTTTTTTTTTTTTGTGGCCAATTGATTGGGGTTTATTATATGTGGGAGATATAAAAAAATTATTTGATTTATTGGAGTTGGTCAATGGAAGAGATTTTCTGAAATAAAAAAAGACTAACTTTTTATATATCTCATATATTGATATGTCCTTTGTAAAAGTGTGGGTATATATGACCATGATAAGTTAATAGTCAATTGACCAACTCCTAGGGTATGTTTTTAGTTACCCAGTTCAATTAGGAGAATTGTTGAATATGATCATGATAAGTTAATAATCAATTGACCAACCCCTAGGGTATGTTTTTAGTTACACAATTCAATTAGGAGAATTCTTGAAAATGATAAAACAAGTTATGTGTAATAAGCCTCATTCATTTCCTGGAAATTTATTATGAATTTTAATTGGTAAAATTGTTGGAATTTGTGGTGTACAAGAAGAGGTCATTATGGAGAAACCTATCCGTACCATATATTAGAGTGTGGATATTCTCTCTCTCTCCTCAATGATAGTGTCTTTCAAAAATAATTAACTCTAATAATTATGTTCCTCAATCTCTCCCTCTATTGCAATGTGTTCCTGAACCTATCTAACCTCATCATTTGAGACTCAATTCTTTGATAATTTAATTTTTCTAAATATTTTGTGAATGTACACATGCATAACAGGGACCAAGCCTCATTAATATTTAAGATAATGCTTATATGCATTTAGTTGGTACTATTTAGATTTTTGCTTTGAAATTTCTATGTTATTTTTCTCATGAATTTTGAACTAGTGTTAAATCTTTATTATTAACTTGATGTGCCAATTGCCATTAAAAGACTCTTCTAGAAAGTGCAAATATGAGTATATCTATGAGTATGTCAGAATAATTAATCTGCTAATTTCCATTGACTGTTTGAACAACAGGAACTTGATAAACATTCTTGCAGAAGTTTCCCAAACAGGAAAGCAAAGGCATATTCCCTACAGAGACTCCAGATTGACATTCTTATTGCAGGAATCTCTCGGTGGAAATGCTAAGCTAGCAATGGTCTGTGCTATTTCTCCAGTGCAAAGGTGATATTCTAAACCCTTCTTTCCTTAAGAATGCCTTCTTTTTCTCACTAACTTTGATGTCGAACCTAATACAAGCTAATAATGCAGCTGTAAGAGTGAAACTCTCAGTACACTGAGATTTGCACAGCGTGCAAAGGCAATCAAGAACAAGGCAGTTGTCAATGAAGTTATGCAGGATGATGTGAATTTTTTGCGAGGAGTGATACGACAGCTAAAGGCATATTCATTTTGCATTATTTGTTTCTTGATCGTCCATGCTAGTTAATTTATCATATTGTGTCCCACTAACTACATCAAACCTATGAAAATAATAATATATGTGGTTATTTGACAGGATGAACTACTTCGAATGAAGGCAAATGGCAACCAGCCAACTGACTCAAATGGAAGTTATTCAACAGGGTGGAATGCTCGTAGGAGCTTAAATCTCCTGAAATTTAGCCTCAATCGTCCAACAACATTACCTCATGTAGATGATGACGGTGATGAGGAGATGGAAATTGATGAGGAAGCAGTTGAGAAGCTATGGGTTCAAGTGGGTTTGCAATCAGTAAATGGAGAAGAAAACAGCAAAATTGATGCGGGTAAAATAGAAAATGTTCAGTCAGACTCACGATTTATGGCCTCTGAAGAAGGAATTATTGGGGAGCCTCAATCAAACATGCCCCAAAATGAATGTATTAAAGAAGAAGCATCTGAGGATACAGATGTTAATATGGAGGAAGAAATATCTGAACAAGTAGAAAAGCATGAAACGATGATTGTTGATTGTGGAGAACAAGTTAAAAACACCCAGAACAGCTCCCAGACTGATTTGCTAAGCCCTCATAATCAGTCAGAGATAAATGAGGATGAAAGTCAGATCCATTTAATTGTTAGTATGCCCAATGAGAACCCCTCTGAGCAGTTCACTGAGGAGAAAAAGCCTCTTGACTCCCCCGTCTGCAACTTGCCAAATGAGGAACCCCTAAGCAAGGTGGTGGAAAATAGTCCAACATGCCAATTCTCTGAATCTGTTGGTGCTGTTTCTCTGGGAATTTCAGAAGTAGAGGCTTCAAATGACTCTCCAAATGGTTTAATGGATGGGATTCCACCTTCTAACCTCAGCATAGTTCCATGTAATATATCCCCACTTCTCAAGTCTCCAACTCTCAGTGTTTCACCTAGAGTCAGTAACAATAGCAGGAAAAGTCTTAGGACTTCATCAATGTTAACTGCATCCCAGATGGATCTCAGGGATGAAAGTAAGCTAGATCCAGAGCCATCACATACATCGTTTGCAAAGTCCATGAAGAACAGCTCGGTGAATCCACTTTCTTCTCAATCAAATAAGAAATTTCTTGCATCTACAGAACATTTGGCGGCTAGTCTCCATCGTGGCCTTGAAATTATTGATGTTCATCGCCAGAGTTCAGCTTTGAGGCGTTCATCATTCAGGTTTTCCTTTAAACCTGCAGATACTAAGCCTATTTTGCCAGTTGATAAAGTTGATGTGGGCGTGCAAACTCTTCCTCAAGAAAATGAGGCTCCAGAAGAAGAAACAGAAGCAGTTTTATGTAGTAATTGCAAGAGTACAAACCCTCAGGTAGAGCTTAAAGAGGCCTTTGAAAGTTCAAACCTACAGTTAGTACCTGTTGATGGGTCACAATCTGCTGACAAATCAAAGAAGCAAGTTCCTAAAGTATGTCTAAACTCTGACGTTTCCTGCCTGCAATTTTTTTTCTTTTTTTCACATGTTCATATGTGAAATTCATGAATTTATAATTTACCTCACAGGCAGTGGAAAAAGTCTTGGCTGGAGCCATTAGGAGAGAAATGGCACTGGAAGAGTTCTGCACAAAGCAAACTTCTGAAATAATGCAACTTAATCGTTTGGTATTGGTTTCTTTCTAGTCTAAACCATAGCTGACCATAGTCATACAAATTTTTGCTTGTCCTTCTGACTTCCTTTTCCCCTCTTCTTTTTCACCATTTACAGATTCAGCAATACAAGCATGAGAGAGAATGCAACTCCATAATTGGCCAAACACGAGAGGATAAAATTATTCGTCTTGAGAGCCTTATGGATGGTGTTTTACCAACTGAAGAGTTCATTGAGGAAGAATTAGTATCCCTCACACATGAGCATAAGGTATGCTATTGATTTTTGAGTTTGACTGAAAATTATTAGGTGTTCATTCCATAGTATTTCCTTTGTCTAAATCTGTGCAATGGCAACCTGGAATAACAGCTTCTGAAGGAGAAATATGAGAACCATCCTGAAGTTTTAAGGACAAAACTTGAGTTAAAGCGAGTTCAAGACGAGCTAGAACGGTACCGGAACTTCTTTGATATGGGTGAGAGGGATGTGTTGTTGGAAGAAATTCAAGATTTGAGAAGCCACCTACAATATTATATTGATTCCTCACCCATGCCTCCCCGAAAACGAAGTCCTCTTCTACAGTTGACCTATTCATGTCAACCCAGTTTAACTCCACCTTTGTTCACAATTTCGGAGTCAACTGGGGAAAGTGCTGAGGAGAAACTTGAGCAGGAGAGATTACGTTGGACTGAGACAGAGAGCAAGTGGATTTCTCTCTCTGAAGAACTGAGAGATGAACTTGAAGCTAGCCGATCTCTTGCTGAAAAGCAGAAGGTAGAACTGGACTCTGAGAAGAAATGTGCAGAAGAGCTCAAGGAAGCAATGCAGCTGGCCATGGAGGGCCATGCACGTATGCTTGAACAGTATGCAGAACTTGAGGAGAGACATATGGCATTGCTTGCAAGGCATAGGAAGATTCAGGAAGGAATAGATGACGTCAAGAAAGCAGCTGCTAAAGCAGGAGTCAAGGGTGCTGAATCTAAGTTCATAAATGCCCTCGCTGCAGAAATTTCAGCACTGAAAGTGGAAAGAGAGAAAGAGAGACGGTATCTTAGGGATGAAAATAGAGGCCTTCAGGCTCAACTGAGAGATACTGCTGAAGCTGTACAGGCTGCTGGGGAATTACTTGTGCGACTTAAAGAAGCAGAAGAAGCTGTTGCTACTGCTCAGGTGAGTTTTTATATTGGTTATTCAGAGTTGGTATTTTGTCACTGTGCACTTTTAATATTTATTTTTCTATCATTTAACTCCAAAGTTTGGCTTTTAATTACTATTTATACTAGCCTTATCAAGTACTCATTCTTCTTTGATTGTGTAATGTATGTTCTTGCTTGTGCTTCTACAAGTGCACCCACGAATTTAGTTGTTTAAAATTTCATCTTACAAGAAGGGGGTAAAGTTATGGGAGCATACTTTTTGTGTAGGTTTTTCGGAGGACTCCTCATCCTTCTACTGTACTTATTCTTACTTACCTTAATATATTGCATTGTTGTCTCTCATCAAAAAAATAAAAGTTACTGGAGCATAGAGTTAATAATAAGTGTTCTGCTACATGATACGTTTCAGCTATTGTTCATTTTACAATTTGCTTATACATGGTCTTTCCCCTGATTATGGATTCTCTGAGTCAGTTTATAACATTTTACAATTTCTATTGTGATTTCCATATCTTGCAGTGGTAAGTTGTTATTTGAAGATAATGAGACCCTTACACTCAAACATGTATACAGGACAACTTAGCATTTTACTTTTAATGCTTTACGTTGCTAGAGAACTTCACAATCCCAAATTAGACAAGCTTTTTAAATTGATATTTCAATGGACTTTAGATAACATGGTAGATTGTGTGAAATTAAATCCTATCAAACTAGTGAGTTTGCTTTCAGTGTATTTGGGAAATATGGTGATTTCAGTGCTCGGTATTTCTATATATTTTTTCTTTAATTTGCAGAAGCAAGCCATGGAAGCAGAACAAGAAACTGAGAAGGCTTACAAACAGATAGAGAAATTGAAGAAAAAACATGAAAAGGAGATCAGCACGCTGAATCAGTTCCTTGCAGAATCTCGTTTACCTAAAAAGGCTAGTACACCGACTTATGATGATTCTGAAATGGCTAAATATGATGCAGGGGAATCCCATACAGCATGTGATCAGCAATGGAGAGAGGAGTTTGAGCCATTCTATAATGGTGAAGACAGCGAGTTGTCAAAACTCGCAGAACCATCTTCATGGTTCTCAGGGTACGACAGATGCAACATATAGAAAGAAACAGTGGCAAACATAGTGTATGTATAACAATTTCCATTTGTGTATCAGTTTTTGCTGGTTAGTACCAGTAGTTCTCACCAATTGTGAGGACCAACGTATTGGTTCTCTCTAGTTGTGCTTTGTATTCAAATTCATGAGAGTTGAATTGATGATTCTAATTCTTTTATTCAATCCTACTTGTTGCAAGCATCAAACTAGATGTTGGTGTTTTCGGGTTTGTGTGGTTTGAATTCTTTTGGGCTTGGGTTCCCAAAATTTCTGTTCCATCCGGAGGGGCCACCCTAGATTGTATTTATTATGTTATCCGTATGTTCAGTATTCCATCCAAAATGTGGTGGTGAAGGGGGAAGTGAGAAGATTGTTTGAGGGGATAGTGTGGAGCCCAGATGAAGAGAGGGAGTGTGGAGCCGTGTATGAATGTGTTGAGAAGAAATAATGATGTTTGTAAACTTAGATCATTTATTTGTTTGGTTTGGATGTCAATAGGATAGGGGGCAATCTTTCAAGTGGATGATACAAGTATATGGCCCTTGCCCTTTTGTGTTGTATAGGAGGCAAAAGCAGACAGTCCACAAGTACTCACTTTGGCAGCCTCCTGATATAGGAGTGGTTTTATAATTGTCTTTGGAGACCATAAAACAAGAAGCTTGTGGCCTTGTCCTCTCTGACATGTATCTATCCCTACCTGTGGACCATTTTTCTCCTCCAGAGGAAGAACCCCATTTCACTTCCTACACACACACAAAAGAAAAGAAAAGAAAAAAAAAAAAAAAAAACAAACCCATTTGGCTCATAAGTCCCCCCAGCCATTCATCACCCTACTGGGAACCATCAGAAAGAGAACATGCAGGATGGAGAGATATGGGCCTGAGAGTGAAAGTGACATCTACATTACACCATCCATTTTAGACAGAGTGGAATAGGAAAAATCTTTTACTCAACCTATAGAGGCTGTTTGGGACACAGGAAAAGAAAGCCCAACCCATGCTATGATTACCAAAACCAAAGAATTCATTTGACTTGTGGCTCCCAAACAGAGAGAGTTGAATAATTATACGTAGTTAAAAGAAAAGGGTTGGTTGGTGAAACAAAATGATAGTTGTTGACACAGGCTTGTGTTTGATACCAACCCAAGTAAAAGCAGAGGAAGCTAGTTTAGAGGAGAAAGAAAGAGACATAAAGGTAAGGAAGGTGTAATGAAAGAAACAGTGACAGGCTGGTAAAATGGACCCCTCTAATCATCATTAATTATAACCCTCTCCCCAAACCAACACATTCCATCAATCTCTCCTAACTATACGACCCCATTTGCCCCTCTACTCCACTCTCTCTCTCTCTCTCTCTCCCTCTCTCTACATTTATTAGTTTTGGCGCGTGGCCACCGCTTTCAACGCAATGCAGTAAGCAGCCATTGCTTTTTCATTAGGTCTGGGTGTTTATTGCATTGAAAATATTTAACAAACTGTCAGATGCAAATCACATCAAATCAAAATACAAATCTTGTAAATTCTGGGTGATTATTTCAATCTGCTCTACTGCATAATTAGATCGGATGTCACCATCTCAAAGATTAGGAGGAAAAGCACATAGCACAACCAAAAACTACAGCTTCAACTGCTTTTTACCGTCAACTCTTTCTTTCATTTTGCTTTCCCATTGCAAATTTGCTCCAATATTTTACAAAATAGATTAAGTTCAGAAAAATTAAGCCTTATTTTTCTAGTGAGCAAAAGATGTAAAGATATTTTGTGAAGCATACATAGTACACTCTGAATCAGGAACCTTATCCCTTTTTTATTTTTTGTACAGTTTTGAAAGGGGACAGACAGGTTCCAGAATTCAGACCAATCCCCACTGTTAATGATCTCAGACTTGCATTCAATTTATTTATTTATTGAATCTAGAGATGGGATTATGATGGGCTTCGAGCAGAAAAAGGTGTGGGTGTTTGGAAACTGGATTTTCCTGACAGGCTTTGGTGCCAATTGCAGCAGGGTATCTACAAGTCAGAGGTTCACCATGGCCAACCCAGGCTTTTTTTTTTATATATTCTCTGCCTTGCTCAATGCTATGGTGCTAAGTCCTAACTGTAGATCAAAATTGATATTTGGGTTCCAGCTCAAAACACAATCATTCCTGATCACCACTTGGACTTAACCCACCAATTTTGTCCCTACTAACACAGCTGGTTACAAATAAAGCACAGCTTTCTCTCCACGACTTACGCCACTTAACATTACATTATTTCCCTTGATTCCATTGTGGGCCCTTTGGTCAAATTTTTCCAGCTAAATATGATAGCAATATTTGTATATCACTATCATTATTGGATGGAAAGCTACTTTTTTTGCTGTTGAGCTTGCAATTGGCTGTTATAACTTAAAATAAGATTTTCCACATCTTTTTCTTTCTTTCTTTCTTTCTTTCTTTTGGCTTCTGCTGCTTTCTCTGGGAGAACAAAAAATTTAACAGCTGTAATCATCATATTCAATGAATTAATATGATAAAAATGTTTCAATGGTAAGGTAATATTACAACAAACAAGGTTTGGAAACAAACCTTCAATTAATACTACTCCCTTACCATGCTACATCTTACATTGTGGTCTTCTATTGAAACTTGGCACCACAGTTGCAATTAGTTCTAGGATTGATTTCACAATGGATCGTGTCCCAAAAGAATCAGTTGCAGAAATGATAGGGCAAAAAGAGAAAAATATCAAATTTTAGAGAAAAATGTCCTCTTTCTCAGAACTGGACATCTGTTGGAACCAGCAGCACCCCTCCCTTGTATGTACAGAGGCCTCCCTAACTTGAGGCCTCAACCCAACTCAACACTGTGGCTAATGCTGATCATAACTCAATTTTCATCTGGGCTGCACCCATTGACCCTGCATCAACCAAAATGTCTGCTTAGAATTCCAGTTCACTCTCCACAAACACCATATTTTATCTTGGTAGTCTCTTGTTTTTCTTACCAGGAAAGCCCTGGGGCTGATTCTGGCCTATTCCCATCTGAACAACGCTATGGAGTTCGTCCTCCCAAAACGTAGAAACCTGCAAGTAAATTCACGTGCAGTGTTATGCCATGCTTATGCAGGAGAGACCATTGGAAGCGCCTGCAACTTGATCGAATTTACATCATTACCTGAGAGGCAGCTTCACCAAACCCATCAATGGAAGGCAGCATGCTTGAGGTGCGTCGTATCGCAGAATTTAAAGGGTTCACCGAGAAGGGGGTCTCTGTTCCATTAGGAATCCCATTCTGTAGAGATGGTCCTTGCTGGGGCTGGTATCCATAGGGAAATGCTAGAGCTGAGGAATCCAATGGGTACATGGCTTGTGGCAATGATCCCCGCGATTGAAAGATCTGAAATTCGCAGGAGATACAACAATCTTATCCCACAATTCATATGGTTTCTTGCAAACATAAGACTCTACAAGAAAATTTGACCAACTTACTTCCTTGGAGAGAAGAGCTTCCATGTTGAAATCCATCCTTGGATTCACAGTTGCCAACTTCATAGAGAGAAACTGCAACAAAAAAAGCAGAAAGAGTGATGAGGGTGAGTCTGCAATCAAGATACAACAATGGTGGATTGAGGCTAATTTGAATTTACCTCAACCTGACGCTGCAAGGATTGCACATAGTTTATAATTTCGTCCAGCATAACTGCTTTCCCAGTCACCTGAAATGAAAATTCAAGCCCAATTCAGTGCTGACTCGTGCCTTGAAAATGGATCTTTCCAATAAAAATAAAATAATTGCTTAAAAGCTGCCGGTGCAGCAGCATGGAGTAAGCACCTTATTGCAGCCCGGTACAAGATCTTGAAGGAACTTCATTCTCTCACTGATTTTCTCTCTTCGGACCTGCCCAAGTAACAAACAGGACATCAATTGCAAAATAGAATGGTGATACTGAAATAAATTCCTGATGATTTCTTTTAGTTCATACTCTTTCAGCAAGACTATGGCTATCAGTAGCTTGACCCCTTCTGGCTCTAACATGGATGTAGTCCTTTGGAGCCTCCGGCGGCTTAGGATTATCCTTGCTCTGTTTTTGATTCCCATCCCCTGCAGATTTGGTACTCCCATTTGCTTCTGCCTTCGCTTTGGCAGCATCCTTTTCGCTCCCACTACCTTCATCTGGTTTGCTTCTCTTGGCATTCGATTCATCCTTGTCTGAGGCAACCTGAAATGCAGTGTTTGTTTGGTTTTCCATGGGAATTCTCAACAGAATTTAGAAATCAAAGTTTGAGGGGTTTGGTAGAAACTCATTTTTACCTTCGCATCTTTGGCAGAGGGGGAGGAAGGGACTTCCTTGGCTTTGCCTCTGGGAATCGATTTTCTTTTTCTTCCATTGGCATCATTCTGGCCTTTTAGGCTGGTTTCCCCACCTGGGATCTGCTCAGAAACCGAAGATTCCTCGCGGGAATCTCCCAATTCTGCATTATCTGGGGTAGAAGACCTTGAAATTTTACCCAATTTCTTATCAGAAGCTGAAACTCCATCCTGGGGCGGCGACCTGTCCTTGAATTCTTGAGCACCCAATTGAGATCCAGCAGCCTTGAAGGACTGGTTACTGGAGACTCTGGAGAGCTTACCAGTGGATGATCTATATGGCAATTCAGTATCATTGAGGCCGAATTGGGCACTTAGGCCTGAGAAATTCCCAGTGCCAAAGCAGGAAAATCTCGCAGCCCTCTCGGCGAATCCGGGATCAGCTGGAAAGGGTGCCAGACTTGGATGTGTTGGTAAATGATTATTGGGGAAATTGGTCCTGATCTGATGTTGCTGATGATCCATGATGGAGAGATTGAGCTTGGGAGGAGAATTCAATGGCGTGTTATAGCAAGAAGTGTTGTTACTGTTGTTGGTGTTGCCGTGGCCGCCTCCTCCAATGTAAGACTGAGGCGAAATCTCCCCGGAATTGCATATGCTCCCCAGTCTTCCAATCAATTCTCTGATGGCAATGCTATCCCCTGGCATGCCTCCCGCACTGGACCCAACCGGAGAAGACACAATGGAGCTCAAGGCCGACTCAAAGGGATCGCTCTGATCCATTGAGTGGTCCCAATTGGGATTCAGGAAACAATTTTGAACCGCTTGTGAGGAGCAATTCAGCTCATTGGATTGAATTTCCATGCCTATATTCCAGTTGGGTGGAGTGGTGCAGTTGCCTTCATTCATGAACAACCTCTCCTTTTCCATCTTAAACACCCACCCAAAACACTCACAAAAAGAGAAAGCTCTGGAAAGCAGGATTGCGGTCGTTTATAATTAGAAAGAAAAAGGGCAAAATACAAGATGTTTGAGGTTAAAAGCAAATGATGATGATGGTGCTATTGTTCTTCTATGTCACTCAATTCAGAAAGAAAAGAAAAAGGAAGGAGAAGGGTGTGTGAGTAGAAAGAAAAGCAGGGAGGAGAAGGTGTGAGAAAATGAGGAAAGTAGAGAGGAAGCAAAGAAAGATAAAAAGAAAGAGAGATGTCTCTTTGACCTTTTTTATTTCTTTCTTTTTTTCTCTTACTTTTTAAAAACAATAATATTAAAAATCAAACCTCTGCCTAAAACTCCGTAATAGACGGTGAGGGGTTGTAATGCCGGGCCTTGAACGTCAAACCAGCTACTGTCTCCTTCTCTTTTGAAATTTTTATCTCCCCCATCCAACCTTGAAAGTTGAAAGAAGAGGCCCTTTGATATGACAGAGAAACATAGAAAGAAAAAAAAAAATTATTTTTTCAAAAAAAAAAAAAAAAAAAAAGTTGGGTGTCGTAGAAAATCAAGAGATGGTTGTGGGCTTAAAGGCACAAAGCACACCAACTGTTTTGTCATATGATGGAAAATTATCAATCATTAACACAAAGTGGTTTATTAATTTACTATTTCTTCTTCTACTTACTTATCAATAAGTAGTCACCAGGTGGGTGGGGGGAGAGAGATTGATTGTGGGTTCTTTTTTCTGTTATTATTGTTGGGACCTGTTTGGGTTGGTCTCAAGAGCATTGGGTTTCTCTCAGAAATTGAATTTTCACTTTTTATTAATCCAAAAAGTTTGTGTCAAAATCAGTAGCACATTTATAATATGGAAAACATCTCAAGGGAAAAATTCAAAAAGTGAGAAAGTGAAAAGGATTGAGTCATTTTCTAGATGGTATGACAAGAGGAATGGAATTGGGTTATTTTGTTGGGGGTGCCCAGACACATGGTAGAAAAAAAGGGGGGGGCAAGGGATTTGTATATATGAGCAAGACGTGTAAAGATGGGCTTTCTTGTCTTCTTATTACTTGGTTTGTATTTTAATAATTGTAATTATTAATTCTGGGGTCGTTTTTATACCAATTCTTTGGATTATTTTTTTAGTTAGTGCCTGTGATTGGCTTTGATGGGCACATGCCCAGAGGTAGAGAGAGAGAGAGGGAGAGAGGGAGAGAGAGAGAGAGAGAGAGAGGGTGTTTTTGTCAGATTCAGGGGTAGTTTGTGGAATATTAATAAAAAGGAGGAAGAGAGATGAGAGAGTGGGCTACAGGGTACACCAAAATATGATATGAGTGATTGGGTTAGTTGGTTGGAAAACCGAGGTAAATATCAACCACTTTAACCATAACCATTTCAGATTCCACTTCACATATTTTATATAGTCCAATTCAATTACTAAAATCTAACCTATTACCTAGTACCCATCCCTATGAAATCTTTTTTTCCCACTTTTCTCCTATTGGAATTTGCCATCCTATGGGACATTTCCTGTGTGCCGCAGCACCTTTTCACTTATCCTTCCGCACACTTTCCCTTTTATGCTTTTAATAATTTTATATAGATTTTTTTTGGAGTTTGGTGACCCAAATTTTATTTGGCCTTGACTTGGAAAACTATATATAGAGAAAATATAATTATGAGATTTCTTTGGGGAATGTGATAGTAGCGAAGGAATCGGGTCGATAGGCTCATTTCGTAGCCCACCATTGATCCCATTCGAGGTATGAGGGTTTTACCCATGTACTATGAACTTATTTTGTTAATTACTCTCGTGTGTGTATATAGTTTTAGGGTTATAATGATTATTTTTCTATTATATCACTTGCAACTCTCTTCTCTTATACCATGGTCTTTCGTGTAAATTTATTTTATTTATTTTTTATTGTCTATTTTTGTTATTGTGTAATAGATTCGTTTCATTCACCTCCCCTACAAATTTTAGCTAAACATGTTTAACGGTCTTAAATTTAAAATTTTATAAAATACTTCCTATCATTTTCATTTCTTATTTTCATTCAATTTCCCTGACTCAAAATATAAGAGATATTTGAAAAAATTTAAATTTATAAAAATTAAATGTATTTAACCAAAACTTCACAAAATATAAATCTTCTATTTATGAACAAATATATAAATATTTACTCATTAATGCAACGCTCATGCACCAAATTAATTACTTTATAACTATCATTTTTATGAATATTTAAAAAACATGAAGAACATTAAAAATATGCCAAAAAAAAATCCCAACTAATGTTGATATTGTGCTCAATTTTGACAATTTCAGCACACCTAAATTGAAAGCATCCTGATCCAACTGCTCCATGGCTCCCATGAAGACTTAAATATTTGCATCCTCCTGCAACCCCATTAAAAAATGTAAATGGAATAGGTGAGTTGCAACTCAGCAGGAAGAGAATCAATGGTGAATGCATGAAAGGATCAAATATACCAACTAGTTACTAAATGGCTATGTTCTTGTACAATTTGTAATGACTATATATGTTATAGGCAACAAAGAATGAAGGGCATGCATTGTCACAATTATAGATCAAGTCTAACATGATGGGTATTTTCATAAGCTGATATCCTACAATCAATTTGAAAATGCACTCTTCCATATTTAATATGGAAATATCCATAGTGATTCACATGATTTCTTCCCTTCTCTCTTGTCAGTAATATTTCAACAAAATAGAGTATTAAGTCATAAGTCATAAGCTCATACCATACCAACTCAATATGAATTCATAAGCTAGTCTCCATCCACTAACAACAATGATGATGAATAATTAAAATAAATTGAATTTGGTGTGTAGGTTTAATGTCAACATATCAGTGAAATAATGTAAATATAAAACAATTCACATACACGAAATTTTAACATAGCTTGATCAGTCATGCTTAAATTTTTAGATAAGAGACAATTATTTCATTATATTATAAAAAAAATGATAAAAGATAGAAAAAAAAATACAATTAATAGACTTTGATATACAAAGAGTAAGGAAATATGAAATATTTTAAGTTCTAATAATTGTATTTATAAATATTTCATGTTTCTCTACTTTTTGTATATCATACCTTGAATTGTGAGTCTTTAATCCATCGAACTTTTCTCACTCTTTCTTATATCTTTATTTACTGCACATATGATCTTCACAAATCCATCTCCATCTAAAAACCAATATAGGAAATATTCTATATAATTTTTTTTATTAATAGGAGTATTCACCAATTAGGATTTGAGACCCTTTCAAACCAAAATAATATGGATGATAAAATCTTGCACATAATCAAATGTACTGCATTGAAAAAGTAAAGGAAAAGAAAGGGTCATCAGGTCTAGGTAAAAACCTATAATTGTAATGAGATCAATAACCATGTAATAATATAAAGAATCAAGAAGAAAGAAATAAGTGAAATTTTAGGTAAAATTATCCGAATTCTATATAATGAATTGCGCATACAAAATTATTGTTTTTTATATCAACATAAAGCTAAAACAAAGTTAAATCTTCTACTAACAAATTTTTAACACTTGTACTAACTACTACCTAACAAAACTACCACCAATCCTACCCTAGGCCCTTGTCACCCAAGAGTAGGTATATCAATAACAAGACACAAAGGGAAGTTACAACTAGGAAAAGAATTTACCAATACTAATTGTCATTTGTTATTCTAACATCCCCATCAAGTTGATAAAGGGTGAAACCACAATTAACATACCTTTTAGTCAATCATAATGAAAAAAAACAGTGGCTTTGTCAAAACATTTGCCCTACATGCTAAAAACAAAAAGGATCGTGAATTTCTCATAAACAAAATAAAGATCTTACTCTATATGCTTTGGTTTGGAGTGAAGAATTTGATTGGTTGAAAGAACAATTATACTAAGTGGAAATAAAGAACGATTTTTGAACCGTACTTGTGTATTTGTTGGATATATTTACAACCTATTTATGATATTTACAATGGAGAAAGCAAAAAGAAAATAACTCTATTCTAGGCTTAGAAATACGTACTCCACTAAATTGACCACAAATTATAGTAAATAAATCAACTACTAAATCAATCTCTAAATAAATCAAGTCAACAATACATAAAAAGAAACAACCATAATTGTATTGATTTTCTGATACCCCTAAGTTCGTGAGTAAATGTTCTTCATTCCCAACTTGTTTGTGATAGATCAGAATGGTTGAGCTACAATTCCCGTAACCAATTGTCTTTTTAATGATATATAGGAGGTGCATTCTAACCCATTATCTAGCCCTCTTTGATGAAATGAAGACAACTTCAACATGTTTAATTTAGTCATGTTGAACTAGATTATAAGTTATATTAACAATCAACATGTTGTCATGGTAAAGCTTCATAGGACCTTCCCAACTTTCTCCAAGATCACTAAGAATAATTTTTATCTTAAAAGGCTCATATAATTCATGTGTCATAACTTAAAATTCTAATTCGAAACTCAACCTAACAATCACAAAATATTTCTTACTTTTCTAAGTTACCAAATTCCCTCCTAAGAAAGTATGGTATCTAGATGTTAACCTCGTATCAATAATTGATCCTACCCAATCAACATTTTTATAAAACCTCAAGTATCATGCTCCCAATTTTATGAAACAAAATACCACTATCAAGAGTTAATTTCAAGTAACTAAGTATCCAAGTAGCCCCTTCCATGTGTACCTCAATAGGATTGTAAATAAATTGGATCACAACTTTCACAGTATGTGCCACATCAAGTTTAATATGTGATAGAAAATTAACTTACTTACCAAGTATTAGTACAACATTTATGTCTTTTTAGGTCTTTAATTTTAAATTCTTTTTTTCAACTTCTCTTTTAATCTCTCCATTTTTTCTATATCATCTCATGTCATAACAATATCACCAATATTCACAATGAGAGAAACTACTTTTTCTCTCTCAAGATGTTCAACAAATAGTCTATGATCCCATTGGCTTTGAATATAATGCATGTTCTTCATTTTTTCATAAAACCTTCCTAACCAAGCCATTGGAAACTATTTAAACCCATATATAGCCTTTTTCAATCGACAAACCTTCTTCCCCTTAAAATCAATTTTCTTCTATACCTTGTAGTATCTCTATATAAACTTCTATACTAGGTAAAATCTCTATATAAACCTTTCCTCTAAATTCCCATGGGGAAATGCATTATTTATGTTAAAATGATGCAAAGATCAATCAAAGTTAATAGCAATGAATAAGAATGTATGAATAGTATTCATCTTTGCTATCAAAATGTAATTTGTTCTATAAGTTTGAGTATATCGATTAGCTATCAATCTTGCCTTATATTTCCCAAGTGTCTCATTTTCTCTATATTTTACTATAAACACTCACTTCCACCCAACTTGTTTCTTTCCAATTGGAAGATCCATAATTTCTCAAGTATTATTTTTTTTTTCCAAGGCACTCATCTTGCCATACCTTAATATCTATAATTACGGTTTAAAACAATGTCTAAGGTTCACTCAAAAGTTTTTTGAACTTGAGATGTGAGTTAAGAAAAATGTATTAATTAATATTTTTGGTTAAATTTTCTCATTTAGATGCCTTCGAAACATAGCTCTTTAGATTCAAAAACTTCAAGTCTACTCCATATCATTAACAAGTTGTGTTGAAATATCACCAAGTATGGAAAAAGTTCATTTTTAAAAAGTAGTCCATTTACTTAAATATATACAATAAATACCAAACTAAAGTTGTTTGAGCAAGGTAAGGAAGAGCTACGTCATATGGAGGCAATTAGGGATAGACTAGATTAAGTTCGTGTAGGCTTGCATACACAAGTTTGAAGAGCTCTCCAAAGTCATGCAAGCTTGCTTATAGAGGTTCAAGGTTTTCTTGCCTACTTATGCAAGGTCGTGGAACTTTTGGAAGAAAGGTAATTTTGCATAAGCTTACACAAGGAAGTACTCAAAGTTCCATACACAAGGTCACATTACCTAAGCTTTTAAGGGAGTTTGTTGAGGGGAAATGATTTAGGGGTCTATGCATATTCATCTTGCTCAGTGGTTTTCATGGGCAAGATAGCTTAAAAGCCTACATAAATTCAACTACCTTAGGGGGTCTCCTTGCACAATCTCAACCTTCCCAAGGATTTCCTTATGCAAATTCAACTTGCCTAGAGAGTTCACCACACAACTTTAAGCAAACTTCTAAGCAAGTTTGCATTCTTCTATTATTTTTTCATAAATTATTTTATACGTTTCTTCAAACTTATTTTATTTATTTCTCTCTATTATAGTAAGATTAAATAATTTAAAAATATTTAAATTTCAAAGCAATTTTAATTATATTTTATCTTCTTTTCTATTTTTTTTAAGTGAAACCAAATATGAGAAACTTATTTTTCTTAACATTTTTTTTCCCCTAATATTTTTCAAGAACCAAACATAACCTTAAATAAATAAATAAAAATACAAAGCTTTACGCTTCCTCTACTTCTCCTTAGGCAAAAGGGGACTTCAACCCTTACTTGACTTGAGGAGTTAGAGCAAGAAGGCAATAGCCCTTTGACGAATAAGCGCTAGGGGACTACCTATCATACGCAATTTTCTACTTTACCTACTATTGAAATTCAAGGTACCTTAGCCGATTTGAAGACTAGGCAGACTAATAATAGATGGAAGACAAGCTAACCCCAGTATTGTAAATACCACTAAGGATCGCCTCTCTAAGGCAAAAAATTGTTAATTCATACCTCCTAGCCATGACCAAGCTAATCTAGAAAGTGGAGTTGAACATTGAGATATACAAAGTAGAGCAAAGGTAATTTCTAATGCCAAAGGTTAAAGGATGAAGATTCCTCATCAATGGATCTTGAAAAGAACAAATTTCCAAGAAAAAAAATATTGTCCTAATTAATGAATTCCGCAAGTTGACTTGGAACAAAGTTTTAAAGCATAGATTTGAAGCAAAAATCAATGATCAATTCCCAAATCTATTCAATTCAACCACTAGATCAACTGGTTCATGATTAGTTGTTAGTAAACTAAATTCTACAAATTTGGAAATTGTGGGATGTACAATCTTATGTACACCTAGTCCCTAGCTGCTACACAATTGGTGAAGGGTTTGACGGCATCTTTAGTGAATTTATGTAGAGTAGTTTTGATCCAACATTCAACTGATTTGCAGTGAATCTTTTGGGGGCATCGAGGATTTGAAAGCATGTTAGTCAATAGTATTTGCCGCATCATATTTTGTCCCTCAGCTTATTCTTAAAGCATCTTTATTGACATTTTCACCTGGCCCTTATAGAGGAGTACTGTTGGGAGATAATGGTAGTAATCAACCACCCTACTTTCTTGGTATTAGGATCTACTGCCTACTTTTCTCTATATAATCTCTTAGTTTTTGGCCTTGATCTAGGAGACTAGGATCTCATATACTAGTTATTTTTTATTTTTAAACTAAAATAATAAGCTTTTCAAATTCCCTTATTCAACATTCATTACAAGATGCAATATATATTTTTTTTTTCTAAATATAAAAATGAGATTAATTATGCTACGACAATAACAACTACAACTATTATTCCACTTTATTTACTATTTGAAACAGTGAAGTAAATAATCCAATTTTTTTTTAAAAAAAATTAGGATATATTTGACAATTATTTTCAAGAATATTTGTATATTCTTTTGAACAAAAAATTAGGAAAACAAATTTGACAATTAAAAATTATTTTTTGTTTTTTGTTTTTTATTCTACAAAAGATACTATGTTTTCAAATAATATATTTTAATTATTTTTACTTATTTTCTAATAATTTTTTTAAAAAATAATTATACAAATATGTACAATGATTAAAAATAAAATATTAGGTATAAAAATTATTTTTAAAACATATTTAAAAATATTTTAGGTTTATAAATAAATTTTTGTTATATAAAACATCAAAGAAAAGAATATATTATGTTGTGTGATTTAAAAACAGTTTTCTATTTTTAAAAACATTTTTCTATTTTTAAAAATAGAAAATTATTTTTTAAAATTTTTAATAATATTTGACAGTTATTCTCTAAAAAAGATTTTAAAAATAAAATTAAATAAAGAATAATTTTTAAAGAACAAATAAAAATTATTTTTATCCGTTTTTAAAAAACAAAAGAAAAATATGGATCAAATTGAATATATTTTTTGAAACTTATTTTAAGTTAAAAAAATTAAAAAATAGTTTTTAAAAATTAATAAGTTTTAAAAAGTATAATGAAACAAACCCATAATTTTTAAACATTGTTTTTCATAATTATATTTGAAAACACTTATCAAACAAGCTATTAATAGTTTTATGTTTTTTTTAAAAAAAATTGAATAGACGATGTATTTGTTTGATATCTTTAAAACGTATTTTCTATTTATATATATAAATTATATCAATTATTTGAGAGTTATGCATAAAAATTTAGAATCATAAAAGAAAAAAAAAAAAAATATATATATATATCCTACGTCTCATTTATTACTGTATTTATATCAATAATTCAGACCCCATTCTTAATTCATACTTACCAAACGGACTCCCGGCACGTATGAATGCGCATAATTTTAAAATATTAATACATGGATTGAAATGAAGCGATATGAGATGGTCAAGATCTAACCAATTCTTACTGTGTTACACTATTCAACCACTTCATCCCGCCGCCCACCATTTTCCCCACAGTAATCAAACACCCAAACTGCCTCTCTCCCCTTAATTTATTCAAACTTCAAAGATGCCACCCCCCCTCTCTCTCTCTCTCTCTCTGTGTCGGCAGCAGGGCAGGGGAGGAGGAAGAGACGCGCCTCCTCCCTCAATAAATCCATCTGAGACAAAACCCTCCGCCACAGCCAAAGCCACTTGCTCCTCCTTCGACTTCTTCCTTCCTCTAACGTGAGCGTCAATCATTGATGCACTTCATATGCACCCTCCTCCTATTTGACCCTTGATTTTTATTTATTGAATTGACACGCGTCACTTCCCCATTAGTCAACGGGTACAGAATACAAGGTAAAATTTTAATTTATTTATTTTTATTCCTGATTTATCAAACCCAACCTGACACCATGGCACTATTTTATTTTTATTATTCTTATTTCCGACTTTCTCCCTCTCTTCCAATTAAAGCTTGCAAGGAATCATATGTGCCAGAGCGTTAATCATTAGCCTTTGCCCCATTTTTTTATTTCCCTTTTATTATTTTTAAATGACTTGTCAGAGTTTTGTTCATCCATTATTGCAAGCCCCTTTTTTTAAATAAAAAAAAAATCTCCTTTTTTTTATTTACGTTGAGCTGTTTTACTCTTTGTTGCTTCTTTTGTGAGTGCTCCCTATTTTATTGTCTTAATTTTTATGGTCGGGTAAGATAACAATTTTTTATTACGTATTCTTTACTTTAACCATTATTTATATTTGTGTGTATTCTACATTAATGGACTTTTTTTTATATCTTAATTTTGATATTATTTTTAATAATTTAACAACTTGTATTTACTTTGAATTTAAAAAAGTTTTCACGGTTTTAAAAAGTATCTAGGTGATTACAAGGAGATCATATTTATATAATATTAAAAATTTTCTCCTTCACTCGATATGTGACGTCATATATAATTTGATAACCTTTTTTATTTTAATATTATTTTTTATAAAAAATTTGTAATTTATGAGATCCATATATAAATAATTTAATTTGATAAATATTTGGAGTAGAAAAAAAAAGTTGAATAGAGAAGCAAGAGATGAAAGCAAATGTAGAGTAGGAACATGCATGTTGGGGTGGGGGGGAAGTTGGCCAAAAGGCCAAAAATAAAGAAATTAAAGGAGTTACGTAGTATTCAAGACTCACCTCTTTGCTTTAGATACCAACTCAAGTAATTCATTCTACCACTTTTCCGCCCATGCAGCCTAATTGGCTGAAGATTACGTAGATTCCCTCTTTTATTTGAAGACTAGCTATTGGCTAGTTGGGGTCCACCATCTCCTTAATCATTTTTTACGTACCACTCATGTACTTAAATTGGAAAATTAATATTACAAAATTTTATAATCATGCAAAACTATTTTTTATTTATTTTAAATTTGGTTAATCTTAGCACTACTTTGTTTTAAAATTATATAAATTTACCTAATAGTATCTTGGTATCTTGGTATATTAAATGTAAGGAGATTAAAATAGTAGTGTTGAAAAAGGAATCTATTACTACTAGAAAAAAAAAATCAGAATTTGTTTTGAAAAATAAGTTATTTTTAGAATAAATTCGAGATATTTTTAATTATTTTTTGTACAAAAAAATTGAAAAATAAGTGAAAACATGAATTATACTTTAATAACTTTTATATTGTATTTAAGTATGTAATATTTTTATGAAGAATAAATTAAGAAAACTGATTCTCATATTTTAATTTCTTAGCAAAATTTTATTTTCGAAAACAATTCAAATTGTTTCTAAAATTTATTAGTAAAAAACTGTTTTTTGAAAATTGTTTTAAAAAATATTTCTAAACATTCCTTAATTTTTTTAGGTGTTGTATGTAAGAGGAACTAATATGCTCTAAGAAAGGTAATTTTATATATACGGAGGAATTGTGATTGTATGAATTTTAGTCTAGAGATTTTGGCATTGTTCGGAATTAGGGGTGCAACTTGGACGCATTGGTTCGATTCAACTCGAACCCAACCTAATGTTCGAGCAAGTTTGGACAAATATTTTCAATACTCGGGTTAAGCTTGGATTAAATTTTCTCAACCCGAATTCAATTTGGGTTGAACTTGAGTTAAAGTTTGAATAATCTGAGCTTAATTCAAACTTGATTTAACATTTTTATAATATTTATTATTTTGTATAATAATATTTATTTTCTTTTTAGATTTTAAAAAAGTCAAATTATTAATATATCATATACTTTTTCATTTTTTAGAAAAATACATAAGTTTACTTATTATTATTATTATTATTATTATTATTATTATTATTATTATGTTGAATTTTTATTTTATTTATTTTTTAAAATTTTGATATAAATATATAGAAAAAATCTTTTTAAAAAAATCATTATGAATGGATTTTGAATTATGTAACTTAATCAACTAGAGTTTAATTCGATTAACTTGAGTTTAACTCGACAAACCCAAATTCAACATGAGTTTAGAAAAATGAGGTTGAGTTGGACATGAGTTAAGTACCTTAGATTAGAGATTGGGCTGAGTTGAGTTTGGGTTGATTGTCTCTTACTTTTGGTTAAATTCATATTAGTCATTAACTCAACCGACGTGCCCAAGTTATAACCCTACTTGGAAGTTGACTTAGGTGGGAGAAAAAGGAAAGACAAGTAACTCTTTCAAAACTATTTTTCAAGTATTACATTATTTAGAAAATAAAATAAAATTTTAATTTTAAGGATATATTTGATAAATATTTTAATTAAAAAGTTTTCTTTGAGATTTTATTATGAAAATATTTTTTTTATGATTTCATGTACCTTTTATGAAATATTGGAAGAAATAATTAAAAATAATAGTTTTAGAACTTTTATATCACACACAAATGTAATACTTTGATGAAAAAGGGATCAGGGAGATTGTTTTTCCTTTGAACTCTTAGAGACTATATTTGGTTTTCATACAATTAGATAGAAAATGAAAGGCAAATAAAATAGAGAGGAAAAAATGATAAAAGAATAATAAAAAATAGAAAAAAAATTAAAGTTAATAAATTATTATGATATTTTAATTTGAACTCATTTTATTTATTTTAAATCTCTATATAAATATTAAATAATTTAAAAATCTATCTGGCTCTAACTAATTTTAATTGTATTTCGTTTTTTTAATTATTATTCATAATAAAACCAAACATAAGAAAATTATTTTTATTTTATTTTTTTTCTTTCTTTAATATTTTCTAAACCAAATATAACCTAAATTAGTTTCAAAGACCTATATTTAAGAAATTTCTTGCAAGTATTGCCAAACACGCCTTGACTTTTCACAATAATAAAGCCAAAAAAAAATGTAACCAAAAATATTCCTAAGTACACTTAATCCATCATGTATGTCTTCAACTATTTATTTATTATTATTGTCATTTTTGTACTTATTTGTTAGTCAATAAAGCGCTAAAATTCTTTTCATTTGTTTAGACCATATTTGTTTGGACTTAGATTATACCTATTCCTAATTCTCGTTTTTTTCCTTCACGTAGTTACACATGATTTTCGTTTTTATTTTATTTTTTAAAAAAATAAGTAAAATAAAATTATGATTTCAAAAACAATAAAAATCTATTTTTCAAAAATAAAATTTTCCTAAATTTCCAATCTCGCAATCATGCCGAAAAAATGCCCAAACCACATTCATGATTCAATTCTACATTAGCATGATATTTATTAATTTTTTGACAAAAAAGTTAAAAACCTATATTATTATAAATTTTATTTTAATAAATATTTTATCCTTTAAATAAACATTTGTTTTTCTTACTAGATTTATTATTCACTACTTCTTACTTAGAGTCCATTTGACAGTAAATATTACAATCATCCTATTATGATCAAATTTACTCTTGATATCATCTATAACGACTTGTGTCCAATTATATAAATATTATCATCTTCGAATTCAAAAGGGTCCTTATATATAATATTATGAATTTTTTTTTTTATTCAATAGTATGAGACATCATAGAAAAACTCTTAACGTCTAAAGGTAAAAAGTGCAAATGCATGAATGAACTTGTGATTTCATGAATTTTAATTTTCAAAATCCCTTAATAGTATGTTTGATTTAAAAAATATATTGAAGGAAAATGTTAAAAAAATAAAAAAGAGAAGAATATGAGAAATATAAAATCGATTTAAAATCAATAAATTAGTTTTATATACCCTTCAAACTCATTTATCTTATTTTTCCTCTTTTATATATTAATTAAATACTTTTCAAATATATAAGTTTGTAGTTAATTTAATTATATTTGATATTCTTATAATTTTTTTTTATAATAAAATCAAATATGAGAAAATATTCTACATAATAAAATTGGAAAAAAAAATGTGTGATAAAAAAAGAAAAAAGAAAAATAGAAGAAAATAAAAAGTGAAGGGATATAAAAAATATAATTAAAATTAATAAATTATTTTTATATATTATACTTTAAAATCATTTGATTTATTTTACCTCTTTTATGTAAAGATTCAATAACTTGAAAAAACATAAATTTTAATTAAATTTTATTTTTAACCAAATATAGCATTATTATTATTGTTATTAGTATTTGATTTTAATATATATTATACAAAATTATTATTATTGTTATTATTATTTTGTCTTCCCATGAAAGGTAGAGAAAAAAACTTTGAATTTCACCTAATAGTATCTTGGTATCTTGTTTTATTAAATGTAAGGAGATTAAAATAGTAGTGTTGAAAGGGAAAAAAAAATCAGAATTTGTTTTGAAAATTAAGTTATTTTGAGAATAAATTCGAGATATTTTTAATTATTTTTTGTAAAAAAAATTGAAAAATAAGTGAAAAAATGAATTATACTTTAATAACTTTTATATTGTATTTAAGTATATAATATTTTTATGAAGGATAAATAGAGAAAATTGATTCTTATATTTTAATTCTTTAGCAAAATTTTATTTTTGAAAACAATTCAAACTGTTTCTAAAAATTATTAGTTAAAAACTATTTTTTGAAAATTGTTTTAAAAAAAAATTCTAAATATTCCTTAAATTTTTTAGGTGTTGAATGTAAGAGATTAATATGCTCTAAGAAAGGTAATTTTATGTATGGAGGAATTGTGATAGTATGAATTCTAATCTAGAGACTTTGGCATTGTTCAAAATTAGGGGTGCAATGTGGACGCGTTGATCCGATTTAACCCGAACCCAACTTGATGTTCGAGTAGGTTTGGATAAATATTTTCAATACTCGAGTTAAGCTTAGATTAAATATTCTCAACCCGAATTCAATTTGGGTCGGACTTGGGTTAAAGTTTGACAACCTGAGCCTAATTTGAATTTGATTTAATATTTTTATAATATTTATTATTTTGTATAATAATATTTATTTTCTTTTTGGATTTTAAAAAGTCAAATTATTAATATATCATATACTTTTTCATTTTTTAGAAAGATACATAAGTTTACTATTATTATTATTATTATTAAATTTTGATATAAATATATAGAAAAAAAGTTTTTTAAAAAATCATTATGAATGAATTTTGAATTATGCAACTCAATTAACCAAAGTCTAATTCAATCTGTTGAAGTAGAGAGAGGATTATTGAAAAACAATGGCTTGACTTTTCCATTGATTAAGAATGAATATATATACAGAAAACCTAAAACACAAAAATAAGAAATAATCTACCCAAAATACAAAAATAGGAAATAATCATAGAATTAGGGTATTACAACAAAAATATGAAACAATCCTAGAATTAGCCCAAAACACAAAAATAGGAAACAATTTTAGAATTAGGGAATTACAACAAAAATAGGAAATTACAAGAATTTGAAAATAGAAAGAAAATCTATTAGAATGAATTCTCTAATATGCCCCCTCAAGATGGAGCTCTGAAGGAGATGCTAATCTTGACCATTAATTCTTGGAAGCGGCTTCGTGGAAGCGGTTTAGTAAGTGTGTCGACAAGTTGATCTACTGAGGAAACATGAGTAACACGAAGAGCACCTGATTGAACTTGATCCCGAGTAAAGTGATAGTCAATTGCCACATGTTTCATGCGCGAATGAAAGACTAGATTAGAACAGAGATAGGTGGCACCAACATTGTCACAATAGATAACAAGCACTGTAGGAAGAGTGACGCTAAGCTCTAGGAGAAGGGAACAAATCTAATTGATTTCTGAAGTAGTAGCGGCAATTGATCGATACTCAACCTCTGTGGATGGCCGCGCAACTGTACGCTATTTCTTGGATGACCAAGAAATTAGATGACAACCAAGATAGACAATATAAGCATTTTTAGAGGTATAGTCGTCTTTGTTTCTAACCCAATTTGCATCTGAAAAGGCATGAAGAGAAAGTATATTTGCCTTATGAAGAAATAATCCATGATTCAATGTGCCACACATGTATCGAAGTAGTCGTTTTGCAGCATTCCAATGTTTAGACGTCGGGCGATGCATGAATTGGGATAGCTTGTTAACAGAATATGATAGGTTTAGGCGAGTGTGGTAAAGATATTGTAGACTGCCAACAAGGGTTTTATATTTTGTGCAGTTAGTCAAAGTTGTACCTGAATGAAGTGTGAGATTTTCATCTGTAACAAGTGGTGTAGCAACAGGTTTTGCACCAGACATTTTTGTCCAAGCAAGAAGATCAGAGATGTAGCGCCTTTGAGTAAGCAACACACCAGATGGAGTGGTAAGAACCTCAATGCCGAGAAAGTAGGACAAAACGCCAAGATCCTTGATTGAAAATCTTTGTGCCAAGAGGTCAATGTAGCGTTGAATAATATTGGTGTTGGTACCTGTGATAATAATGTCATCCACATAAACAAATAGATATATAGTAATGTCACCTGAGTGGAGAATGAATAGAGAAGTGTCTGCATGAGAGTTTGTGAACCCAGACTCAATGAAGAACTAGCGAAGTTCAAGATACCAAGCCTGTGGGGCTTGCTTGAGTCCATATATAGCCTTCTTTAATTTGCATACATGTGTTGGATTGTCTTTATCAACAAATCCCGGAGGTTGGGCCATGTAGACATCTTCGGAAATATGGCCTTGAAGAAAGGCATTATTAACATCCAACTATCGCAATTGCCAACCTTTATTGATTGCTAGGCTTAGAACAAGTCGTATTGTTGTCGGCTTGACAACCAGACTAAATGTGTTATGATAATCCACGCCAGGTCACTGATGAAAACCTTTGGCAACTAATCTGGCTTTGTACCTGTCAATAGAGCCATCAGGAAGTCGTTTAATATGAAAAACCCACTTACATCAAACAAGATTCTGCATAGAAGTAGGTGGAACAATCTCCCAAGTTCCATTTCGAACAAAAGAATCAAATTCATCATTCATAGCTTGTCTCCATTTGGGATTGGTTAGGGCTTGGTTAACAGTATGAGGCTTAATGTCTGATGGATGAGAAAGGACAACAATGAGATTCATCTTGATTAGGGTTTGTGGATGTTGTTTTTGGCTTTAGTGGTCATGGGATGAGTATTTTGATGGGTGGGTGGAGATGTGGTTGAAGCAAAAGAGGACTTAGAATTGTGTGGTTTTGGTGGTAAACGGTCGATTGGTGAGGAGGGTGGTCGATCGGTTTGGGCATTTTGGGACAGATGTTGACATGAGGAATCCCTTTATGGAGGCGTATTGAGTGAGCCATTTGAAATTGTTAGAGTTTGGACCGGGGTAAGCTAGTTGGAAATGAGCTCTGGGGTGGAACGAGCTAGATGGGATTGATGAGTGGTAAAGGGAAAAAAGTTTTCAAGAAATTTGACATGACGAGAAATATAGGTTTTAGAGGTGGATAGATCAAGACAGATATAGACACTTTGTGTTGAAAAGTAACCAAGAAAAACACAAGGAGTGGAATGAGAGTCAAGTTTATGTTGAGAATAAAGACGAAGCCACGGATAACATAAGCAACCGAACACCCAAAGTTTAGTGTAGTTGGGTGGAGACTCAAAAGAGTTTTTCAAAAGGAAATGAGAGATGTAGTGTGGGTGTGGGCATACAGTTGATGAGATATACAGTAGTGGCAAAAGTGTAAGTCCAAAAAGTTAGAGGCATTGATGCATAAGTGAGAGGAGATAGACCGGTTTCAACAATATGGCGATGACGTCATTCAGAAATACCATTGTGTTCAAGTGTATGTGGTGGTGTAGTAAAATGGGATATACATTGGTGGAGAGAAAATTATCAAAGGCTTGATATTTACCACCATTATATGAATAGAGGGTAACAATTCGATGTTTAAATTGGTTTTCGACAAATGCCTTGAAGTGCACAAAGACATCATACACATGGGATTTCCATTAAAGTGGATAATACCAAATATACCATGTATAATAATCAACAAAAATAACATAGTACTGGAAACCATCAACAGAAGAAACATGAGAGGTCCATACATTAGAAAAGAGAAGTTCAAGTAGATGGGATGAGGTTAAGGTAGAAGAAGAAAATGGAATTTTATGACTTTTATTACATGAACATACATTACAATGTGTGGAAGAGGATAATAGACTAGACAATGGTAAAGAAAACTTAGGGACGATATTTTTCATAATAGTAAATGATGGATGACCTAGTCTAGAGTGCCACTCGGACGAAGTGGTCTTGACATTGGAAAAGGCAAGCAATGGTGAAGAGGTAACAAAAGGGAATGTAGTCGGCCACTCATATAAGTCATCCTTTGGTTCACCCATCAAAAGGATTGTTCTCGTGTTTAAATCCTTCACTTGAAAAGCAGAGAATGAGAATTCAACAGAAACATGGTTATTAGTGTAAAATTGATAAAATGAAATTAACTTTTTTTTGCATGGTAGGGACACAAAGGATGTTTTAAAAAGTAAAGGTGCGAGAGGAAGTAGGTATGGTGGTAGAACTGGTATGTGTGATGGGAAGGGCCGATCCATTGTCGATCATGATATCATTAGATCCTTGATACGAGCTATGAACATATAGATTGCTCAAGTCAGATGTAACATGGTGAGATGCTCTACTATCCAGCAGCCAAGTAGGAGTAGTGTTATTGTTAAGAACAACATGATTGGCTCGTGGTTGCTAGGGTGTGGAAGAGCGATATCCTTGAGTGCCTTGAGGACGAGGTGTCGAGGATTGTTGATTAGGGACAAGTCGAAACATCGGGCATTGTTTGGCAATGTGTCCTTGAATACAACATGCTTGACAACGACCCAAATAAGGTTTGGGTTGGCGTTGATTATGAGGAGAAAACGCAGTGGTAGGGCTTGGTTGTTGTGGAGTGGTGGTTGGTGGACGCCAATTTGGGTGATTCCAGAAGGTTGTGGGATTTGCTGTTGTTGGTAGTGATAGAGGATATGGTTGAGCTGTCTGAAGAGATGCTTCTTTGTTGAGAAGTTTCTCATGGAGCTCAACAAAAGAAATTGACGTGTCATGGGCATTAATTGCATCAATGACGAATTTGTATTCATAACTTAGTCCTTCAAGAACCCGATCAATAAGATCCTCATCATTAACTAGCTTCCCCAAAAGGGCAAGTTCATCGGCACGAGTTTTTATCGCCTGTATATATTCACTAATTGATTTGAGCCCTTGGTACACCTCTTTAATTGTTCCTTCAATTGTTTAATATGACTACAAGATGGTTTGACATAGGTATTAGCTAAGGTTTACCATGCATCAAGGGAAGTGGTGGTGTGAGCAATAAGCGGTTGTAGTAAAACAAAGATAGCACCAAGGAGAGCGCTAAAGATAAGACAATCCTAACGCTTCCAGGTTTTGTATGCCGATTTTGGGGATGCAACACCAGTGATGGTGACGGTGGGTGGTGGTGGAGTATGAGTGTCATCAATGAAGTGATAAAGATCATAACCTTCAAGAAGAGATTAGATTTGAAGGCTCCATATGAGATAATTGGTGGATGACAATTTGGTGATATTGGAGAGATTGATTGTAAGAAGGGGATGTTGAGGATCTTAGGAGTTTTGGATGGTGATAGGATCATTGGTGGAAGAGAATGATGCATTGGAAGCCGTTGAGGATAAGGAAAAAAAAAAAGGAAGAAAATACGCCCAAGAAGATTAGGCTCTTAATACCATGTTGAAGTATAGAGAGGATTATTAAGAAACAATGGTTTGACTTTTCCATTGATTAAGAATGAATATATATACACAAAACCTAAAACACAAAAATAGGAAACAATCTACCCAAAACACAAGAATAGGAAACAATCCTAGAATTAGGGGATTGCAACAAAAATAGGAAATAATCCTAGAATTAGCCCAAAACACAAAAAAAGGAAACAATCCTAGAATTAGGGAATTACAACAAAGATAGGAAATTACAACTAATTACAAGAATTTGAAAATAGAAAGAAAATATTTTGTAATGAATTCTCTAATACGATCAACCCAAGTTTAACTCGAAAAACCCAAATTTAACATGATTTTGAGAAAAATGAGGTTGAGTTGGACATGCGTTAAGTACCTCAAATTAGAGGTCGGTTTGGGTTGAGTTTGGGTTGATTATCTCTTAATTTTGGTTAAATTTAGATTAGTTATTACCTTGACCAACGTGTCCAAGTTGTAGCCCTACTTGGAATTTGACTTAGGTGGAAGAACAAGGAAAGACAAGGAACTCTTTCAAAACTGTTTTTCAAGTATTACGTTACTTAGAAAATAAAATAAAATTTTAATTTTAAGGATATATTTGATAAATTTTTTAATTAAAAAGTTTTCTTTGAGATTTTATTATGAAAATATTTTTTTTTATGATTTCATGTGCCTTTAATGTAATATTGGAAGAAATAATTAAAAATAATAGTTTTAGAACTTTTATATTACACACAATTGTAATACTTTGATGAAAAAGGAATCAGGGAATTTTTTTTCCCTTTGAACTCTTAGGCTATATTTGGTTTTCATACAATTAGAAAGAAAATGAAGGACAAATAAAATAGAGGGGAAAAAAATAATAATTTTGATATCTTAATTTGAACTCATTTTATTTATTTTAAATCTCTATATAAATATTAAATAATTTAAAAATCTATCTGGCTCTAACTAATTTTAATTGTATTCCGTTTTTTTAATTATTGTTCATAATAAAACCAAACATAAGAAAATTATTTTTTTTATATTTTTTTTTCTTTTTTTTATATTTTCTAAACCAAATATAACCTAAATTAGTTTCAAAGACCTATATTTAAGAAATTTCTTGCAAGTATTGCCAAACACGCCTTGACTTTTCACAATAATAAAGTCAAAAAAAAAAAATGTAACCAAAAATATTCCTAAGTACACTTAATCCATCATGTATGTCTTCAACTATTCATTTATTATTATTGTCATTTTTGTACTTATTAGTTAGTCAATAAAGCGCCAAAATTCTTTTCATTTGTTTAGACCATATTTGTTTGGACTTAGATTATACCTATTCCTAATTCTCGTTTTTTCCTTCACCGAGTTACATATAATTTTCTTTCTTATTTTATTTTTTAAAAAATAAGTAGAATAAAATTATGATTTCAAAAACAATAAAAATCTATTTTTCAAAAGTAAAATTTTCCTAAATTTCCAATCTCGTAATCATGCCGGAAAAATGCCCAAACCACATTCATGATTCAATTCTACATTAGCATGATATTTATTAACTTTTTGACAAAAAATGTTAAAAGCCTATATTATTATAAATTTTATTTTAATAAATATTCTATCCTTTAAATAAACCTTTGTTTTTCTTACTTGGTTTATTATTCACTACTTATTTAGAGTCCATTTGATAGTAAATATTATAATCATCCTATTGGGATCAAATTAATTCTGATATTATTTATAACTACTTGTGTCCAATTATATAAATATTGTTATTTTTGAATTCAAAAAGGTCCTCATGGCTTTAAAGTATATTTACAAGGTTAAAAAAGAGTATATATATATATATATATATATATAATATTAAGAATTTTCTCTTTAATTTAGTAATATGAGACATCGTAGAGAAACTCTTAACGTCTAAAATTAAAAAGTGCATCATCTTTTGGTCAAGTTTCATTGAGAATGAACTTGTGATTTCATGAATTTTAATTTTCAAAATCCCTTAATAGTATGTTTGATTAAAAAAAAAATATTGAAGGAAAATGTTGAAAAAATAAAAGAGAGAAGAAAAAAAGAAGGAAAAAATCGATTTAAAATTAATAAATTAGTTTTATATACCCTTCAAACTCATTTATCTTATTTTGCCTCTTTTATATATTAATTAAATAATTTTCAAATATATAAGTTTGTAGTTAATTTAATTATATTTGATATTCTTATAAATTTTTTTTTATAATAAAATCAAATATGAGAAAAATATTCTACATAATAAAATTGGAAAAAAATGTGTGATAAAAAAAAAAAAAAAAAAAGAAGAATATAAAAGTGAAGGAATATAAAAAATATATTTAAAATTAATAAATTATTTTTATATATTATACTTTAAATCATTTGATTTATTTTACCTCTTTTATTTAAATATTCAATAACTTGAAAAAACATAAATTTTAATTAAATTTGATTTTTAACCAAATATAGCATTATTATTATTATTATTATTAGCATTTTCTTATAACTAAACAAAACAAAACAGTCAAAACATAAATATAATCATGTGATATCAAAATTACTTATCAAAATACCGTTGGGGGTGTTTAGTACATGAGAATGGAGAATGTGAATGAACATCTTATTCATTTTCTCGCTCGTTCCCATGTTTTGATAAATTTTATGAAAGTATGAATGAAATAAAAAATGATTTCGATAGCAATCAAATCTCATTTATAAGTGAGATTTTAAGTAATTACAAGTAAGCGGTATTGTGATTCATCTATCCCACGAGGTAATATAAAATAACTTGAAATTACTATTTTACCCTTGGGAATTTAAATGTTCTTTTATATATATATATATGTGGTAAAACATAATTATATAGTTTCTTTTTCATGACAAATTATTCAAAATTTGATAAAAAGAATAAATGGATATTTGTATATTTTAGAATTGTGAATTTTATTGGATATAATATTTATTGAAAATTAGAATGAAGTTTGAGTTTTTATTTCCTCTTTTGAAAATAAGAAAAGTTTTTGCTAGTTTTGAAAATTTAAATTTGATAAAAATAAATTTCTTCTTTTTTATTTTTATAAAATATAATTTTATAACTTCTTAGGCATGACAAGTTATTTAATTTTTTATAAAAAGAATAATCGAATATTTGTATATTAGGGTTGTATGATTTTTTATAGTTATTTTTTATTTATTGAGTATATATATCATTTGTTTAGTCTTATCATTTAGTAACAAAAAAAAAAAAAAAAAAATCTTTCAAAATTTATTCTTTTAAAATATAAGGGTATAATTGTCAATTTATTTCATTTTCATTTTCATTCCTATTATTATCAAACATCATAATGAAAACAAATAATGATTTCAACCTTAGATCCCTAAGTTCATCTTAACACCAAAAATAGAATAAAAAATTCATTTCCATTCCACAATAAATAGAAATGAAAACAAAATATTTATTTTTATTCCTAATTTTTGCATACCAAACATCCCTTAATAGTTAAGATATCAAAATTACTTATCTTCAACTTTAAATTGCTTTAAAGTTAAATTAAAAAAAGAAAAAAAAAAGGCTAAAGTAATAAAAGAATTAAAAAGGAAAAAAAAAAAAGAAAAAAAGGGTAAAGTAATAAAAGTGCATGGAATGGGATCCATTTCCATCAAAGCCCCCATAACTTTATGCTTTCACAACAATATGTCAAATCACATGCTGCGCGTATGCTCCCCATGCAAGTATAAGATCACTCAATTCAATACCAATAACCTTAACGACAATTATTTTTATTTTATTTTATTTATAATTAAATAATAATAATAATAATAATAAGAATAAAGAAATGGCAGGGGCGGTGACTTGCATATTGGATTTTTATTCTTGAAATATATATGGATAGCTTATAGTAAAGAGGGGGAGACATGGGTTTTGAATAATAAAATGAAGAGAAAAGAAGGGTGGTTGCATGCGAATATTCTCTCCTTCCAGACAGGCTGATAGTTACTTGGGGCCTGGGGGCATGTAACAGGCAAACTTCCCTGTTTTCTCGGTTAAGTGTACCCTTTTTTTAAAAGGGGAAAAAAAAAAAAACCTAAAGTCACCTTTCATCATATCTCTTGCCTTAAAATAAAAATTCATAGATACGTCATACGTGTGGGTGGAGTCCCTCAAGGTTACCATATTCCTATGTCTCTTGTCCTTCCCATTTTCATCCTTATTTTAATACTTGGACTCATTCTAAACTTGTTGTTTGGGAAGAGATTTTTCCTCTTGATAACTGGCCATAGTTCATTATTTTTTCACTATTCTCCATTAGTCCCATCCTACAAGTTGACTGAAGAGGATGAAAATGTGACTAGGTTCAGATCCTTAGGATGATATTTTAATTTCCTAGTCCAAGGGTCTCCTAGTGGACCAATTTTTATGAGCCCAAAAGCAAATCCAAACAAATTTGGTATCCATTTGGACAGGTTGAACAAGTTTGGTGTTAGGCACTTTAGACTTGGGCCAGGCTTTAGCTTGGCCCAAGTGGGTTGTTTGCAAAAGTTCTTTCTAATTGAATGCACAACTATAATCGTGGGAACTAAAATTGTAAGTGGAGAGGTTTAAATTATAGTAAGATTGAGAACACAATTGAAAAGTCTGTTTGAAAACTGTTTTTGAGAACGATTTTCTGTTTTTTAGAATAAAAAATACAGAAACATGTTTGACAACAAAAAACTTTTTTATGTTTTTTGTTCTTAAAAACATAAAATAAGATGTTTTTAGAAAACATCTGTTAATTGTTTTATATTGTTTTCACTTACTTTTTAAGAATTGTTTTAAAAAATAATTATACAAATATATAAAATGATTAAAAATAAAAAACTAGATGTAAAAATTATTTTTAAAAATGTTAAAAACAGGTTAAAAACATTTTATGTTTCAAAACAAACTTTTGTTTTACAAAAATCCAAGAACAGTTTTTAAAAACTGTTTTCAAAATTGTTTTTGAAAACAAACTCTAACTATTTTTTTAGGAAGACATCAAGTAGTTGAAAGGATATATGCTAAATTAGATATTAATAGACTAAATTTATATTATTAGAGATAGAAGAATAAATGCAATAAACCTTTTTTTTTTCTCAATGAATAATAAAATCAGAATTCATCTTTGTTGTATTACAACAATTGCAAATTTATTAAATTAGAAGTGGATAATTTTAAATATAACATTCTAACATAATCAAACTTGGATGGATATTGAAATGGTATATCTCATGACATAATTATAAACTCAGATTAACTAAATGTTATTAAGAATAATTAATACAATAAAAGGAGGGGCAAAACAACATGGCAATATAGTTTCATTTTACTTGCTAGAAGATTGAAGGGTACGGGCCTCAAGATTTTGTTGGAGCTTGAGTTTGGGTGCTCAAATAGGTTGATATAATTTGACTAGGAAACCGTTTTCGAAAGTTTTAAAATTACTTCGAAATTGTTATTATAAATAAATAATTTTTTTTTTCTTGAGTTTGGGTGTTCAAATAGGTCGATATGATTTGACCTAATAAATAAATGGGAAAGGGGAAACAATTTCCGAAAGTTTTAAAATTACTCTGAAATTATTACTATAAGTAAATAATTTTTTTTTTATTGAGTTTGGGTGTTCAAATAGGTTGATATGATATGACCTAATAAATAAATGGGAAACAATTTTTGAAAGTTTAAAAATTACTCCCAAACTGTTATTATAAATAAATAATTTTTTTCTATTATTGTCTTCGAAAAAATTTTCAAATAACACGTTTAAAAAAGTCATTTTTATTGAAGTTTTCTTGATTTTTTCTGTGTAAAATGAAACTCAAGGCATTTGCGTTATGAAAAAAAATAGTTCTCGTTTTTATAGTTGTATTGATCATATCTTGAGGTAGAGAATTCAGAAACAATCAAATGAGAATTTGGAACAAAACCTTATTTTTATCGGTTTTTTTAGCTATTAAGGGGAAGATTGTTCATATCATAATGCAAAAAGAAAATATAAAAAGGAAGACATGAAAAAACCCCCCCTTTTTTTTCCCACTTCTTGTCCACTGAGAGATAAGTTTTGACTTTAGAGCAAGGGTGATGAGAAAAAAAAAGTTTAGTTTGAGGGGGAAAAAGGAGAAATGGAAAAGGTTTTCTTGTTGCAGCAAAAGGTATCCTCTTCTTCTAAGATAAATATGGTAGGTGGGTTTCATTATTGGTTTCGAGTATTTTGATTTTTCTTCCTTTATGGGTTTCAAAGTTTAGGATGTTTGCTTGCCCAAAGAATTGAGGAAATGCTCTACTGTTGGGAGGTAAAGTTGGGAAAAGGGGGTTTGATAGGCCAAGGCGTTCTGTAAGGAGCTATAAGTCGAATCCCAAGTATTTGGGATGAGCTTGTACGTAAGAGATCATTGCATGCGGCATGCATGCAACGTAAGCAGTGGGTCTTGTGGGTCTTGCACATGAAGAATAATGAAGGAGGGACTGGGTCGTGCAGTTGAGAGTTTTTTATGTGAATGGGTCTCTAGTTATGAATGGCTCCTCAGTTGGTTGTGAGTTTTACGTCACTTTTCTTCATGCAGTTATGTTTGGTTTTTACGTGTATTTGCAGGTGTTGTTTACGTGTCCAGTTATTCGTTTCTAGCTTCCTTTCATTTCGGTTTGCTTGCTTGTACGTGGCCTTGCTTATTTAAAGCAGCCATTAGTTGTTAAGGGGAGGAAAAGAAGTCATTTGTTATTCAAAGCTTGTGGTACTTTCTCACCCGAAGAGAAACTATTTATTTATTCTTGTATTAATTGTGCTGGGACCTATCATTGGTATCAGAGCCAAGTTAGCTTATGGGAACCAATAAAGAGCGTATTGAGCAGTTGGAAGATGGGCTACACAGGATGGAGCTCGACATGGCCGATAGGCTTTGTTAGGTGGAAGAAAATCTCAGCCGTCTCTCCGATGTCTTGCTTTCAAATCCGGAGAATCCCATCCTGGGCAGCATCACCAACTGAGAAGGCAAAGGTGGGGGACGGTTGGTGGTATCTTCCAAAACAACAAAGCTTGAATTTCCTCGATTTTCAAGAGATGATCCGACAGAGTGGTTCAATCGTGTGAACCAATTTTTTGAGTTCCAGAATACTCCCGAAGCCCAAAAAGTCTTCTTAGCCTCTTATCACTGGGAAGGAGAGGCCAACCAATGGTGGCAGTGGATTCGCAGGACATTCCAAGAAGAAGGACGAGTTCTCTCGTGGACGAATTTTGAAGACAAACTCTGGGCTCGTTTTGGGCCTTTGGAGTGCGAATATTTTGATGAAGCCCTTTCGCGGATAAGGCAGGTGAGTTCTTTGCGTGATTACCAAAGGGAATTCGAGCGCTTGGGTAATCGAGTACAGGGATGGACGCAAAGAGCTCTTGCAGGAACTTTTATGGGTGGCTTAAGGCCGAACATCTCGGATGGTATACGGATGTTTAAGCCCCAGACATTAAAATAAGCCATTAGTTTAGCAAGAATGAAGGATGATCAACTTGCTAGACAAAGGAGGTTTGGAAGGCTTGCACCATCAACGCGAGCTCCTCTAACTCTTCCCCCTACTCAACTAGCAACACCACCAGCCCCTGCCGCTCCTGTGCAATGACTTTCTTGGGAAGAAATGCAACGGAGACGAGCCCAAAACTTATGTTTCAATTGTAATGATTGTTTTACTGTAGGACACAAATGTCTGGGACCACGGATACTCCTGTTGGAAGGTTACGAGGAGAACGATGACTTGTTG
The DNA here is from genome assembly GCF_004353265.1 of Vitis riparia. NCBI lineage: Eukaryota > Viridiplantae > Streptophyta > Magnoliopsida > Vitales > Vitaceae > Vitis > Vitis riparia. The sequence goes on along the minus strand of NC_048435.1, from coordinate 14,928,039 downwards.
TGTGACGAGGTTACCGAAGAACAGCCAGCTGGACAGAATCATGAAGGATCTCCTGGACTCAAAATTACACTACATGCACTAATGGGATGGACTGTGCCCAAAACCATGCGGATCGCTGCTAGAATCGGTGCCCACAACGTCGTCGTTTTAATCGATAGCGGATCAACTCACAACTTCATTAGTGAGCGTATGGCCAATCTGCTGCATCTACTAGTGGTGCCTACGGAAAGTTTCACGGTCTGAGTGGCTAATGGAGAAAATCTAAGATGCCAAGGGAGGTTTGAAGAGGTACAAATCAATTTGCAGGGCACCATTTTTTCTTTAACCCTTTATTCCTTACCTCTCACAGGGTTGGACATAGTTTTGGGAATTCAATGGCTTGAGCTACTTGGTTCTGTGGTGTGTGATTGGAGGGAGTTAACCATGGAATTCATGTGGGAAAACCAGACCAAGAAATTGGTAGGCATTGACGGGCAACATATCCAAGTGGCATCAATCGAAGAGTTGACTAAAGAAATTCGTCCTAGCCATGCTCAATTTGCTTTATGCCTACAAGTTGCCCATACGGAACTACAACAAGATATTCATTCAAGCATGCAGGAGATGTTGCAGGAATTCTCAGATTTGTTCACAGAGCCGTCGAGCTTACCACCAACACGGGAGGTTGTCCATAGCATTGCCCTTAAGGAAGGCACCGAACCGATTAATGTTCGGCCTTACAAGTATGCGCATTATCAGAAGAACGAGATCGAGAAGCAAGTCCAAGATATGTTGCAATTCGGGCTTGTGCGACCCAGCACTAGCCCCTTCTCATCACCTGTATTATTGGTAAAAAAGAAAGACGAGAATTGGCGCTTTTGCACAGATTATCGCGCACTCAACGCCGCAACCATTAAAGATCGATTTCCGATTCCCACCGTGGATGATATGTTGGATGAGCTCTACGGTGCTTCTTATTTTACCAAGCTTGATTTGTGAGCGGGATACCATCAGGTACGGGTTAAACCAAGTGATATCCATAAAACTGCTTTCCGAACACATAATGGACATTACGAATACTTGGTTATGCCATTCGGCTTATGTAATGCACCTTCCACATTCCAAGCTATCATGAACTCCATCTTTCAACGCCATCTTAGAAAATTCATATTAGTTTTCTTTGATGATATTTTAGTCTATAGTCCGGATTGGGACCAACATTTAGTGCATGTCAGGCAGACCTTCAAGATACTGAGGCAACACAGATTCTTTGTTAAAGCTAGCAAGTGTGCATTTGGATAGCAAGAATTGGAGTACTTAGGGCATATCATCACTAGAAAGGGTGTGAAGGTGGATGAAAAATTGCTGCTATGGTAGCTTGGCCTCGACCTACTAATTTGGAACTACGTGGGTTTCTAGGTTTAACAGGGTATTACCGGAAGTTCGTCAAAGATTATGGCATTATAGCTCGGCCTCTCACCAATCTTCTCAAAAAAGGCCAATTCAGATGGCACGGAGAAGTTGAAACTGCCTTTCTTGCTCTCAAACAGGCCATGACAATCACTCCTATATTAGCCATGCCAAACTTCAATGATGCTTTCACTATTGAAACGGACGCATCTGGGGAAGGAATTGGAGCAGTCTTGTCTCAACAAGGCAAACCAGTGGCCTACATGAGTCGAGCCCTCGGAGTGACCAAGAAATCTTGGTCGATGTACGCCAAAGAGATGCTGGCTATCGTTGAAGCCATACGCACCTGGCGGCCTTACCTTTTAGGCCAAAAATTCTATATTCAGACTTATCAATGTAGCCTCAAATATCTTTTAGAGCAACGAATAGCAACTCCGGAGCAACAAGAATGGGTTGCTAAGCTTTTGGGCTATGATCACGAGATTAAATACAAACCGGGCCATGAAAACTCCGTAGCTGATGCTCTCTCTCGAAAACAGGGCAGTCCCATTCTCCACAATATTTTCTTTCCGTAGGTTAGCTTATGGGAGGAAATAAAAAAAGTGGCAGACGAAGACCAGTACATTCAGTCGAAGGTCCGTATGGCCACGGAACAACCTGGAGGATCATATACATGGCGCCAAGGGCTATTACTATACAAAGAAAGGGTCATTGTTCCGAACGTTGCCGCCTTACGGGCCAAACTGTTACACGAAATGCATGACACCAAGGTGGGGGGTCATTCGGGCGTCCTACGTACGTTCAAGAAGTTGGGGCAACAGTTCTATTGGCCTGGAATGCATAGATCAGTGCAAGACTACGTCAAGGGATGTGCGGTCTACTAGAAAATAAAAGCCGAGACTTTAGCTCCGGCTGGGCTTCTTCAACCGTTGCCAATCCCGTGCCAAGTATGGGATGACATCACCTTAGACTTTATTGAGGGCCTACCGATTTCGCAAGGAAAGGACACCATCATGGTAGTGGTCGACAGACTTAGTAAGTCCGCTCATTTCCTTACTTTAAGTCATCCTTTTACTGCAAAAACTGTAGCCGAAAAATTTGTGGAAGGCGTTTTCAAGCTTCAAGGCATGCCCAATTCAATTATTAGTGATTGGGACCCAATCTTCATCAGTAACTTTTGGAAGGAATTTTTCACGATGTCGGGCTCCAAACTACAGCTTAGCTTCGCATACCACCCGCAGACGGATGGCCAGACGGAAGTCATCAATCGCTGCGTCGAATAATATCTTCGGAGTTTTGTTCATCAGTGGCCACGGAGATGGAGCGGCTATTTACCTTGGGCGGAATACTGGTATAATACGACTTACCATATTTCGACAGGGATGACCCCTTTTCAGGCACTGTATGGAAGATTGCCGACCCCCATTCCGCCGTACAAAGACGGACTTTCACCGGTCCATGAAGTGGATCAGCAACTCCTAAATCGAGATGAACTGTTACGGCAACTAAAGGTCAACTTAGAACGATCGATGAACAGAATGAAACAGATGGAAAATAAGAAGAGAAGAGACATTTCGTTCGAGGTCGGCGAACATGTACTTTTGAAGTTACACCCATACCGCCAGCAAACGGTCTTCAAACGGGTCCATCAGAAACTAGCTAGCCGTTTTTATGGACCCTACCAGATTTTAGAAAAGATCGGACCAGTCGCATACAAATTACAGCTCCCCGCAGAGGCACGCGTTCACCCGGTGTTCCACGTGTCACTACTTAAGCGATACCAGGACAACGGGGGACTTGCTGAGACCCAGCCAACCGAGATCCCACCTTTCACCGACGACGGAGTGGTTATCTTAGAGCCTCAAGCTATTTTAGACTACTGCTGGATCAAACAAGGAACCCAACTTGTCGAAGAAGGCTTGGTGCGCTGGAAGCATCTTCCAGTAGAGGAAGCAACGTGGGAACCAACAAACACGCTCCAGGAGATGTTCCCAAATCTGGACCTTGAGGACAAGGATCCACTTGATGGGGAAGGTATTGATAGGCCAAGGCATTCTGTAAGGAGCTATAAGCCGAATCCCAAGTATTTGGGATGAGCTTGTACGTAAGAGATCATTGCATGCAGCATGCATGCAACGTAGGCAGTGGGTCTTGTGGGTCTTGCACGTGAAGAATAATGAAGGAGGGACTGGGTCGTGCAGTTGAGAGTTTTTCGTGTGAATGGGTCTTCAATTATGAATGGGTCCTCAGTTAGTTGCGAGTTTTACATCACTTTTCTTCATGCAGTTATGTTTGGTTTTTAGGTATATTTGCAGGTGTTGTTTATGTGTCCAGTTATTCGTTTCTAGCTTCCTTTCATTTCGGTTTGCTTGCTTGTACATGACCTTGCTTATTTAAAGCAGCCATCAGTTGTTAAGGGGAGGAAAAGAAGTCATTTGTTATTCAAAGCTTGTGGTACTTCTCACCCGAAGAGAAACTATTTATTTATTCTTGTATTAACTGTGCTGAACCTATCAGGGTTGTGAAAGTTAAAACAAGATCATCTTGAATCAGTGTTGGTGGAAAATTTTTGGCATTATTTGAAAACATGATGAGTTCCAAGCTATTTTTAAGAACTTTTAGATTTTTCAAGGAATCAAATGATTCAAGCTTCACTTCATTGTGACACTTTTTATGCATTAAAAATAAAAAATAAAATTCCCACAACAGTATAGAAGACAATGGTGTTGGAACTGCGGACCGGGATGAAGGTTCCGACCTGTTACAAGCAGCGGTCTCTGTTTGGGTAGGTTTATCCCGGGTAGGATGGGGTGCCCGAAAGAAGCGTCCTAGTCAATCAGATGTGTGACTACCCAAAAATAAAAGAGACGCTGGTCTAGATGAGCAGCAGCTACTAATTTTAGAGCAAAACGTATGAATTCCATTAATGAGTGGAGGTTGCAAACCAAAGACTTATAAAAAGCCACCTGACCTGGAGGCAAGGGCCAGACAAAGAAGGAGACGAGATTGATACTAACTTGAGTGCTGGAGGGGATTTCCCGGAATACTTCTGGAAAGTTCGTAGCTACAACAAATGGGTGTCATTTTGGGCCTGTGGCTTGAAATTCTAAGTATACAAACTCTTTTAGTTTCATTTTTTAGTTGTTGTGGTTAGTCCCTTAGTGGAACCTTATTTATATTGGTTAGGAGAGAAGTTTGCGATTGGGGAGCTTTCCTTTAGCAACTCTACTGTCAAGGGCTAATTGTGGAGATTATTGTGAGTTATTATTTAGTACATATTTTTTATTTTCAAATGAATATATCTTGCCTACATTTAGTACATCTAAATTTTAATTAAAATGCACGAGACATTGAAATAATTGTTTTGATGAAAGATGAATTATCATTGAAGTGTTGATATGTTTAATTATTATTATTATTATTATTATTATATGACATGCATGGTTATGCAAATTTGAAGATTTATATTTTTAATGTTATAATACCTTGGATTAAAATATTATTAAAATAATATTTTTTTAAAAATAAATATAAAATACGGTACTTTTCATTACTTCTTTTATTTTTACACTTGTCTTTTTAAAAAAATAAATTCAATTTTTACATTGGACTTGTTTCTTGAAAAGACGAGTTTAATTTTTACTTTAAAACTTTTTATATTAAATTTATCTTTTTAAAAAATAATTTTTTTTTTAATTGAATTTTCTTTTGAAGAAATGAGTTCTCTTTTATATTGAATTCGTTTGTTGAAAAGATGAATTCTATAACAAAAGTGTTATAGTTGTAGAATTACGTTATGTTATTTTTTAAAAATACACTACTTCTATGAAACCGTTGAGAAAAGGGGCACAACTTTTGTTTTATGTTCCAAGAGAGGATCCATGTGATTTGATCATGGTATTATGATGATGTACATATATTTTTGAATATCCTATAATACCAAAATTTATTATATTATTATTATTATTATTTTCTATAATTAAGAGTAGATGTTTGAAAAAAAAAAATAACGTACTTTCAAATATGTCAAATAACCAAAATGTATTACCATAACAAAAGGTTCTTAATGATTGCCAATAAAATATTTAAAAAAGTATGAGTTAAATTTCATTGTTTACTTATTTGGATTTATGTTATATGCAGCTGTTGGACACTGAAATTTTGTTGTTATGCGGGACGGAGTTCGAGGCCTGTAAGGGTGAGCTTAAGAGTCTGTCGGTATACGATTTTAATCACCTCTTACTACGTCACTCTCATGCGATTCACGCACCCCCTTGGTCTGCCATGTCTGACTCACACACCCTCTGCCTTATCTACCTCCCCCTCCTCCTTCACACATGCTATCATTTCCAAAACGTATAGGTTATGTTCCATTTTTGTCGATTGAAAGGCGGTAAACACTACACACTAAAAATTCATCGATCCATAGTTTTGGAATTAGGCTGCAGAGTCCTTGGCTTACGTTTCATGTTGGATTTTTGCTACCGCAAATATACACTATATACTTGCATGAGTTACTTAGAAACTGGTGTCGTCTCCCTTGGTGATTACTTGCAATATTCTTTAATTAATGACCGCTTCCTTCTAGGGTTGGTGCAGGTTTTGGCCTATATATGCCGCTCTTGGGTGGTAAAATCTTTTGTAGAAAATTGGGGTACCCCACATGCATGAGCGGATAAGGTCAAAGAGTGGGATTAGAAGAGAGAGGGAAGAAAGTGAACAGAAAAACAAGGGATGAGGTGAAAGAAACAGCCCACAGAAAACTTAAGGCAGTGTGGGTGACGTTACTGACGTAGGTGTTGTAAGACGCGGCATGCCGTTGGTGCCTCCACACAAACCCACATCACAAAGCAGTGACACCTTCTCCATCCTCTCCACCCTTTCCTCAATTTGCGTGTCCAAGCACCCTGTCATACCCCACCAGGCCAACAACACCTCTCTCACGGTCTCACCTCCCCCTATTTATTCCCCCATCTTCTTTCACTAAACCAACATCAACACACCAAAGTCCTCATCAGTCATGGCCAGACTAACATCGCAGCCCTTCATCTTGACTTCTTTGTTATTCATTGTTGTAGTGTCATATTTCTGGACGCCGGCCGCCGGGATCGGAAGGATGGTGGGGGGTAGGACGGAGATCAAGGACGTGAAGACCAACAAGGAGGTTCAGCAACTGGGAAGGTTCTCAGTAGAGGAATACAACAGGAGTCATGGGCGAAGGTGGAGAGAGGCCATAGGCAACGTCCTAGGAATGGACTACGAATATCTGACGTTCTCGGAGGTAGTGGAGGCCCAGAAGCAGGTGGTGTCCGGGTTTAAGTATTATCTCAAGATAGCCGCCACTCAGAATGGGGTGACGAACACATTCGATGCGGTGGTGGTGGTCAAGCCCTGGCTTCCCTCCAAGCAACTGCTTCACTTCTCGCCCTCCTCTATCTACTAGGATTGGATAAGTATATATATGTTACCAGTACTTTTGTGGGTGTAGTAGTACTTTTTCCCACCCATACTACTACTCGTTTTCCATGTCTATGTTGTCCAACTCCACTCATAAATTAATCAATAAATCACTTTATTTGTGATTGTGATGTCCAGATCCATTATCTGTACTTTGTGCAGAGAGATCTATTTTCCTTCACTTTTGCAAGTTGGGAGGGAAGTGCTTTCCCAAACACGCGACTTTGTTTTCAAAGAGGCCACGAGGGTCATCAATATCACGCCCGATTCCAATTGTCTCCCTTTTGCAGTAGAAGAGTACTAAACCATGGATGAAGCTCCTACTGAACTAGCAGCTTGGAGTCAGGCCTTTTACCAACTTCTTCCGAGTCTTTGGCATTTTATGCCCACTTTCAAAATCAACCTTGGTTCAAACAAACCCACATTGCGAAGCCATTCCTGCCGGGGTATCCATTTTGGAGGACAAATACAGAAATATTAGATCGAGTATGTACTTAAAATTAATTCCTCACGCGAATTTATTGATCAAGAGTTTGATCCGTCAGCCATTTACGTAATATATGCACTTAGGCAGCAATAACAAGCATGGTACAAAACCTTAATTAAAGAAGCCTGACTCTCTGTTTTTGGGTAATTTTGTGCTCGACGGAACCACCTTATATATATGTTCATACTCTTTCATATACTATAATGTAAATAAACAGCAGAAGGAGAATCACAAAATCACAAAAGATGGAAGTCTCTGCATCTTCTGAATGGAGCATGCAGAAATTCACATAGAAGATTTGCGTGAGGAATGCTGAGTTATTTGTCCGTTTTGGTCCGGAATACTACTTTCGCCTTAAAAACAGGTTGGGCACACAATTTCCACTATGGATGAGAGGTGGTACTGCCTTCCCAAACCACCAACTTGTAGGGATCAGAACAGCGCAAAAGCAGGCCAGTTAACAATGCTCGTTATGATGATAGGCTCATCCATCCATGTCCTCATCTTTTATGTTCTATTGAAAGTTTTACCACGCCATTTTAGGGCACAAGGACTGAAAATGAGAACTGCGTCAAGTACCCAGAAAGGGAAAGTGGGATGATGGAACGGTTAAAAACTCTTCAACCCATCAGCTCAGTTGCCACAAAAGAAACGGTCTGTCACAAGGAGCTAGCTAGATAAAAAGGTTATTCTAACAGCACAAGAGGACAAAAAACTATTACTACTGCTAGCAATCATCTCTCCCCAGTTCCTGTTCTTCAAATTGATAAATTGTAGTTTTTTTCATTCATACTTCGTTCATGTACAGAGTATATATAGAGGGTAATCACCATTCTAAGAATGGGAAAGAATGATACAAGGAAATAATGATATAAGGAAATAACAACTAATATCCTAATATCTCAACTTTCCTAATATCTCAATATTCCTAATATCTTAATATTCTTAGTATCTCAATATTCCTAATATCTCAATATTCATAATATCTCAACTTTCCTAATATCTAAACATTCCTAATATCTCAACACTAAATGATATAAGGAAATAATGATATAAGGAAAGCATTCCTAATATCTCAACACTCCCCCTCAAGTTGGTGCATAGATGTCACACATGTCCAACTTGTCTAAAAATTTTGAGAACACTTGACTTGAGACAGCTTTGGTAAGGATATCGACCAATTGATCTTCTGATCGAATCTTAGGCAATTCCACAATCTTATCATCCAACTTTTCCTTAATGAAGAATCTATCCACCTCGACATGCTTTGTACGATCATGTTGTACTGGATTATGAGCAATATCACATGCGGCTTTATTGTCACAAAACAATCGGATTGGTTGCCTAGATAAGTAATCTAAATCCTGTAAGAGGAGTCTTAGCCATAATGCCTCACAAAGTCCTAGAGTCATACCTCTAAATTCCGCTTCTGCACTTGAACGAGCGACGACATTCTGTTTCTTACTTTTCCATGTCACAAGATTACCACCTACAAAGGTAAAGTAACCAGATGTAGATCGCCTATCATCCAGTGCACCAGCCCAATCAGCATCAGTATATACTTCTATACTCTGATGATCAACATTTTTTGCGAATAAAATTCCCTTCCCAGGAGCATTCTTCAAATACCTCAAAATACGCATGATTGCATTCATATGTTGTTCTCCAGGATTATGCATGTATTGACTCACTACACTCAATGCATAAGCAAGATCTGGTCTTGTATGAGCTAAGTACATTAATCTCCCCACAAGTCTTTGGTATCTTCCCTTATCGGTTGATACTTGATTAGACTCAACACACAATTTCAAACCTTCTTCTATTGGTGTATTAATAGGTTGACATCCCGACATTCCAGTCTCCTGTAAAAGATCTAAGGCATACTTTCTTTGAGACAGAAAAATTCCTTCACTTGATCGAGAAACTTCAATCCCAAGAAAGTATTTCAGAGGACCTAGATCTTTCATTTCGAATTCTCTAGATAGATAATTTTGTAGAGCTTTTCTTTCTTCAGGATCATTTCCTGTAACTACCATGTCATCCACATATACGATGAGTGCCGTAATCTTACCATGTTGCTTTTTTAGGAACAAAGTGTGATCTGAATTACTTTGACGATAGCCAAAAGCTCTCATTGACTTTGTGAACCTTCCAAACCATGCTCTCGGGGATTGCTTCAACCCATACAATGACTTCTTCAATTTGCACACCTTCTGACATTGCTTTTCTGACACCATGCGTCCTGGTGGAAGATCCATATATACTTCTTCAGATAACTCGCCATGCAAAAAGGCATTTTTCACATCAAATTGTTGTAATGGCCAATCTAGGTTTGCAGCTAAAGACAGTAATACTCGAATTGTGTTGATCTTAGCTACAGGTGCAAATGTCTCTGTGTAGTCAATTCCATAAGTTTGAGTGTACCCTTTTGCTACCAGTCTTGCTTTAAATCGTTCAATACTACCATCTGCCTTGTACTTCACAGTATAGATCCAACGACACCCAACTGGCTTCTTTCCTGGTGGACATTCTACGAGTTCCCATGTTTCATTCTTCTGCAATGATTTCATCTCTTCATTCATGGTTGCTTTCCACCTTGGATCAGCTAAGGCTTCCTGCACACTGTTAGGAATAGCTACAGTAGATAATTGATTTACAAATGACTTATTTGATTCAGACAAACGATGGGTAGACACATAGTTGCTCATGGGATATTTGACTTTAGTAGACAATTCAGGTTCATATGTGGGTTTAGGAATACCTCTATTATGACGATGTGGTAACCGTTTCATGAATGGATCAGGCTCCAAATTAAGAACACCCTCAACAGACAACGATTGGTTTGGTATTTCAATGAAGACATCTTCGGACCCAAATTGTTGACCACTCATATCCAACTCACCCACTTCCTGGTTCACTAGTTCAGATTGTCCAGATTCATCTTCCTCAGAAATATGATAATCATAATCGAGAGTCTGAATTTCCTTATGGTACTCCCCCTGAAGTTCAGACTCGGATGAAAAATACATTGAATCTTCATGAAACACCACATCCATTGTAATATACATATGTCGAGTTGGAGGATGGTAACATCGATATCCCTTTTTGTGCAATGCATATCCAACAAACACACATTGCAATGCATGGGAAGTTAACTTGGTGCGTTGGTGCTTGTGTAGATGCACAAATGCCACGCAACCAAAAACACGAGGAGGTAGATTTGGGACGGTTGGGGCAACTACGGCATTAGTAAGAGCTTGGAGAGGTGTTTGAAAGTTAATTGAGCTAGAAGGTACCCGATTGATCAAGTATGCGGCAGATGTGATTGCTTCTCCCCAATAAGATATTGGTGTTTTTGCTGCTATCAAGGAAGCACGAACAACCTCTAACAAGTGTCGATTTTTTCGTTCAGCGACTCCATTTTGCTGGGGTGTATTGGAACAAGTAGTCTGATGAATGATGCCATGTCCTTCCAAATACTTTTGAAGATCAGAACTTTGATATTCTCCACCATTATCACTACGCAAAACCCAAACCTTTGCATTGTATTGAGTTTCAATCATTTTATGAAAATTTTGAAACAACAAGTTCACTTCATCTTTGGTCTTCATCAAGCATAACCATGTCATTCTGGTACAATCATCAATAAAAGTAACAAACCAACGTGAGCCACTCAAAGTTGGGACTTTGGATGGGCCCCAAACATCAGAATGTATAACCATAAAAGGAAACGGACTTTTATTCAAAATTAACGGAAACGAAGCACGATGACTTTTAGCCAATTCACAAATATCACAACGGAAACCAGAAATATCACTCTTTGCAAACAAACTAGGAAACAATTTTTTCAAATAACCAAAGGAAGCATGTCCCAGACGTCGATGCCACAACCAAATTTCAGACTTTTTCTTCTCCCTCTCAGATCCATCTGCCATCAAGGCTTGTTGCAACTTATTTGAATCCTTTGACTGCAAGTCCAAGTAATAGAGTTTTCCCCGTTTAATACCACAACCAATCGTCTGTCTTGTTTGGATGTCCTTAATCACACAAAATTCAGGCCAAAAAATGACAATACAAGATAAGGCTGTAGTGATTTGAGAAACTGACAAAAGATTGTAATCTAAAGATGAAACAACTAAAACAGAATCCAAATTCAAAGTATCAGTAAGAGTTAAGGATCCTTCCCCAATAACTGGGGTTGTGTTACCATTGGCTGTGGAAACAATTTTTTGTGAGGAAGGTCTAAGGGGTGAAACCTGTCTAGAATCAAAAGTCATATGATCTGTAGCACCAGAATCAATTATCCATGTACTATTAATAACAGGTGTAAAAGTATTTAAAAACTTACCACCATGATCAGTAGCGGCTACCAATGCAGAGGCTTTCTCAGCAACATTAGCCTCTGTTTTTATTTCGGCAACAATTGCAGTCGAGGTTTTCTTGGAATCCTTCTTCCGTTGATCACGATTATTATAATTAATAACAAAGTGTTGATAGCCTAAACATGATCTAAAGGTCCATGGTTCAAACCCTCGGTTCCTTATTGTTTTTCTGGTCATACCAAGAGTCGTTGCTTTGAAATTGTGGGATATCCAGACTGGTGGGACCAGTCTTATTGCAGTGAGTGCATTTGAAGGTTGACTTATCAATATTAGGGCTTGTCTTAGGATGGTTGATCGCTGTCGGACTACCATAGCGACAAAATATCCAGGATTTCAGTTCCATGGCTCTGATACCATCTTCAAATTGATAAATTGTAGTTTTTTTCATTCATACTTTCATTCGTTCATGTACAGAGTATATATAGAGGGTAATCACCATTCTAAGAATGGGAAAGAATGATACAAAGAAATAATGATATAAGGAAATAACAACTAATATCCTAATATCTCAACTTTCCTAATATCTCAATATTCCTAATATCTTAATATTCTTAGTATCTCAATATTCCTAATATCTCAATATTCATAATATCTCAACTTTCCTAATATCTAAACATTCCTAATATCTCAACACTAAATGATATAAGGAAATAATGATATAAGGAAATCATTCCTAATATCTCAACACCTGTAGCAAGAAACACAAGTACTGAACCACCCAAGTCTTCGCAAGCGGAGGGTTCTCAATTGACTTATATTCCCAGCCCATAAAACGGTGCTTATTGTGCGCCCGTTATTTCATATCAGCCTAATCCATAAACTAAAGCCGATGATCATTACTCAGAACTGAAGGGTAATAGATCTTAATGCCCATCACAATGACAAGAAATTTCAAAATAAATAATGAAAAAGGAAAGATATTAAACTCATCCGGCACAAATCTATGACTGTGCTATAAGAGCAGTGCCGCTGATTTGTTTATATTTTTATGGGCAATGAAGGACCACGGCAGGAGGGCGGAATATGTGGTTTCACTCAAGCACATAGGCGCCAACCACACGTTCACTTCTTCCAATGGTGGTTCTATCCCGCCTAATACCCCCTCGAAGGCGTCTCAATCACTCTCGGCTTGTTTGAAACTATTTTACTACCCCTGAATCTTATACATATGTTGGAGTTGAAACATAGAAATTGAGGCTCAAGTAACGAGTTTGAAATTAAGACAAGGTAACAAACATTATAAAATTCATAATTGGTCCATACTAAGCATTATAGGCAGTCATCGATGCTTGAAAACAGTGAGAAGCAATCAAGCCGCATAAAATGACGGAAAATTGTGTTAAATGCCCCAATGTCCAATAGGGGATGTCCTTGGGCGGTCAAGAACCAACTTACAAGGTGCTCAAGCTCCTCAAATATTTTTGTCCAATTTGTTTTGTTTTGTTTTATTTTTAAAATTTATTTAAAAATTCCTCCAATATTTTTGTCAATTTTTTTAAATTTATTTAAAAATTCATATTTTTCTAAAATACGTTTTCTTGGTGTTATATGATTAAAAACTTGTGATTTTGGAATAAAGATGTTTTAAAATTCATTTTATGTATACAAGAAAAAAAGTTACAAAAATCTACAGAAAACAATTAGTTTTCCATTGTTCCAAAACTCAAGGTTTGGTTCAAAGAATCTTGAAAGTAAAGGATGAAATGCAAAGGTTGAGGATTTAAACCATCATATTTCATTATGATTTTGAGATGATCCACTAAAAGGCATGAGTAGGTGTTAATAACAGAGATAAAGAAGACTTGTAGGTGTTGATCTGTATAAGATTTGTAGGGAGTAGCATCAAACCTAGGTAAAATTGTATATATTTCTTTCAAATTTAGAGGGTTTTTTTTTTTTTTTTTGATTTATAGACTGGTGGTTTTATTTTTATAGAAGTTGAGGTAATTTTTGTAGATGATTTTCCATGTATAGTTGGTGTTTCTTTGTTGATTGAATTTTATTGTTTGATCTAGACTATATCTATTCTCACATGGCTGATCAACAAGGGAAATTGATTTTATTTAATCAATCTGAATTAGGCCTAAAGAAAAAAAGATATATATATATATATTACATTATTTTGCTAATATTCTTGAATCATGGAACCATTAGAGTGAAATCTTAAATACATTTTCCCCATTTTCTTATGTTAATAACCAACCCTATTGGAAAGTTCACATAAGGTTCTTTCTAATGTAGGGTGAACAAATATGGAATGCAATGGAAATTGATTGGTTACCACCACTGCTTTAGAACAAAGATGGAAGATGGAAGATCCACCAATGAAATCAATCCCAAACAAAAAGGGTATAATTTATGTCTCTATTATTAGATTTGTTTGATTCATTGGTGACTAATCTGATCAAATCTGTGCGGGAGTGTATCTTGAGATGAACATGTACTAAAATTGATTTGAGATTTTGCATTTGAAAGAGTGCAATGATCTCTAGGATAAAAAAGAGATCCTATTCAAGGTTGACATTGGATCAAAGATGTACAAATCTTGGATAGTTTCTATCTCTGATTTTATCCATTAGTTACCCTTTTTGTTTACACTTCTACACTTAACCCAATACCATCAACTTTATCTGAGACTTAATGGGAAACTTAGTTAACACCTTTAGATCAATTGGAATCTGATTTGTTTTCTGAGTTGGCAATCATTAACTCCTTAAGAAAACGATTGAATTATTATTCTCAGCTGTTTGTTTTTTCCCTTAATTTATCATTTTGGTTTTGGAAACAAAGAGAATGTGGTATTTGAATTTAAGTCAAGAGATCATATCTGAATTTAAATTCAACTGTAACTGATAACTTCTTACAAATAATCAAGCATGAAATCAAAATTAGCATTGCATTTTCAAGGAGTTGAATTAGTTTTATTTAGAGATATGTTGAATTCTAAATTGATCCATGTTGTCTTTAATTTGTTCTTGACTAATCGAACGTTTATCTCATAGATATAGTGTTTTTATTTTGTTTTGTTTTTTGTTTATATAATCTTGTTGGAGAAGAAATTTAGATGGAAGACTTAAAAGAGTGTTTGATTTAGCAAATGTTTAAGATGAAAAAAATGGAAAGATAAGTTCTTGATCAAAATAGACAGAATGCATCACTTCAACCACCAGTCCATATGCACTGGCCTATGAGAGATTATCTGAACCCTTCAAGGATGGCCTGTCCTTGCTTAATTTGTTTTACCTACAAAGCATATTATTATCTAGACATAGTTGGTACTAATTTTGCTAATCTATGGAGATAGTGAAGAAGAAAATCTGTATGTTGATGTTACAAATGTGGAGGAAATTTGTTTTGATTTTCATTATGCTAATGTGTTAATTGATATGATGAGAATGAAGTTATTTCCTCAAACTTTGAAGAATAGAGCTAAGATATTGTTTGACACATTAAGGCCGAGCAGTATTTGTAAATAGAATTATTTATAAGTTGTTTTCCTACTCTTTAAACAAAACAAGTACACTGAAAAGAGAAATTTTGAGTTTTATGACAAAGGATGTGATTAAAACCACAAATTGTACTTTAATGACACATATAGAGAATGAATTATTCAATATAAAGACCCAACTCATCTAATTTAACTTGAATTGTTGCATTGGTCTACCATATATCTTGAGCTAAATTCTAGGTTTAAGACATGAAAAGGATAAAAGCCGCAATAGTTGCTTTCAACATGGTAGTGAAGGGGCTAAATATGCATAAAAGGAACTCCAATAGTTGTGAAGCATGATGAGAGTTTTGAAAAATGAAAATGGAGAAATGCTTAGCATGAGAGATAATAAATGAAGGTTATGGAGAAAGATGGAGGGTAAGCAAACGTGAGAAAGAACGTTGGAACCCTTAACTTAAGTTCAATGTGGAAATTAGAATTCAAGATCTAGAAGGTACAACTACTTTCAATTTGAGATGAACTTTGAATGCCATTCCAAGGTTAATTTTGAGAAAATTATATATGTTTTTTGAAGCTTGGGAAGTTAAGATTCTAATGCTTTAAACGGTGGACAAATTGAAGCTGAAACGAAGAAATTATGGTCATTTGAAAATAACTAAGTAGAATTGAAGAGCATTTCAAATTCAAAAATGGTGATTTTTAAATTCAACTTATAATTTTGAAATGTAATTTAAAATGACCCTAAATTCGAAATCAAACATTACATCTTTAGCGCTCCACCAACCTTAAGTGGATCTCACACAATTGAAAATTGAGATTTTATTATTTTAGTCATTTTTAGGTAATTATTTGAGAAATAAATGACCAATAGGTGTTGGGAATATTTGGATATCTTCATTCCTTGGATTGCTTATGGCACATGCAACCTATTCCTAGGGCTCTTTAGATCTAACTAGTTGAAACATACATTAATAAAAACCTTAGATTTAGAGGTTGAAAGTGCTTTACCTTAGATCTACATAGTCCCATATCATTCTGTTGGTGAAGATGTCTTGTACTTGTTGTAGATCTCATAAACCTAGAGATCTTCCACCTTGATGACTCTTTCTCCTTGAATCCAAGCATTGGAGATGGTGGAAGTCTCATAGAGGGGTGGTAGATAGAGCTCTCTTCTCTGGAGTGAATAGGGAGACACGACTGTCAATAGTGAAGCCTTAAACTCCTAAAGGGTTTATATAGGCTTCCTAGTGGGCTTAAGTGAGTTAAGTCTATCTTGGGCTTGGGTCACTTAATCTAGCCCACTTGATCCTAAATGATTAATTGGCCTTATTGGGCTTTAATTAATCAATTAGCTAGCCTAGTATAGAGAGATCATTCACAAGCTCTTATATATATATGCAACTTTATGTATTTGCTAAAATAATTTTATGCACACATGTGAATAAATAACCTAAATACCTCTCAATAAATGTGCCATCAAGGAATACGAGCTCTAGCGGGGACCATTGGGACCCATAAGTAAATTTTGGTTACCTCAAGATCCAATTTTGATATTGATTGAACAAAGAGTCAATTGCACTTTAATATCCTACATAATTACAATGAAACACAAGTGCTTCGGTTTGTGACCTATTATCCACTATATGCATGCTCTTTATGAACTAGTGTTCATAATCTAACAAGGTGAATCTTATCAAACTCTCAAGCTTACCTCTATAATTATTGAGTCTCAGATCCTCCTATCATTTAATCAATTGACGTACCCTATCTCACAAAGAGCATATGTTAAGTTTTAGTTAAGGAACTACTACCACCATAGTTTTCTTGAACACATATTCTTTGTATCACCTAGAGTGACATTGTCACACTCTCTATGAGATATCATTTCGACTCTATTGAAAATACATATTACATCTAACCTCCAACAATAATAACCCAATTCATAGGGAATGTATGACCATTGAAGACTTTAGCATAATGTCACAACCTGCTCAAATGACCCTCTCTTGAGCTTATATAGGTGAGTGGGAAGCTTCTGTAACCTTGAATTCATCTACATTAGTGGAGAGTGTGGAAGGTTTTGGAACGACATAGGAATGCCCACACATTTCTATACTAAGGTAAAAAACAAAGGAAAAGTATGAAACTATCTAAAAAGTTCCAGAGGTCTCTTGTAAATACTTGTAAATAGTCTTTATATAGAGAATTCTAAAGAATTTTAGGATAGTGAGGAACCTTTGTGGGTTCCAAAGAGTTCCACTAGTGCTTATAAATAGGCGAGACTTATAATTTGGCCAAGACACCACGCAAATCACCTCCTAACCAAGCAAGTAAGCTTTTAAAACATTGTAAAGCATCCATTTGAGTAACAAAGCTTCATTTCCTTTAAGTGTTGCCTACGTGTACCTTCTAAGCTTCCAAGTCATATGCATACTTAGCCTAACTAGCTAAGTGGGTGGGTTAGGTTGACTTAGTAATGTAAAGTGTCTTGAAGTTGTTTAAGTGCCACACATGAGCCTAGGAAGAGGCTAAGTCCCTAACAGGTGCTATTACAGCATGGTTGTGAAGTGGACATAGTGAAGAAAGCACGTCGGGCTCCAATGTTGAGGAGGCTAGTGAGCAAACTTGTGGAAGAGAGACCGAGCCTACCACACGTGGTAGGAGAAGGAAGAATAAGCCTCATGATGTCATTGCCAACATGAAGGCAAGGCTAGCCAAAGTGGAACTAGCCATGGCGAACACCTAGAAGGGGATGAACTTGATCGAGGAATGCATGAAGAAGGGCTTAGAAGATCTAAAAGAGTAAATCCAAGACCTTTGTGAGAGGGTGTTAGTCTCATAGGTCCAACTGGTGTCACATAAGGAGTTCATGTCCTTCTAAGACAAGGTCATGAGCATGCTTGCTAGCATGAAGTCAATGATGGAAGCCTTAACTACATGTATGGAGGCTCAAGACTAGAAGGTTAGATAAGAGCTGACCATCTATAAGATCGTTGTGTCAGCATGGGTCATGGCTACTCACAAGGCACCAAGGGTGGAGATGCCAAAGTTACACACGTTCAGTGGCAGAAGGGATGTTAAGGAGATAAACAACTTTCTATGGCACATGGAACGCTACTTCGAGGTTATCACACTTACAAATGAAGCCACTAAGGTGCAAACTGCGACCCTATACCTCATTGATAATGCAACTCTATGGTGACATCAGAGGTTTACTGATATGAAAAGGGCACGTGTATTATAGTTACATAGGATGCCTTTAAGAAGGAAATCAAGAGGCATTTCTATCTTGAAGACATGCATGACTTACTTGGCTAGGAAGAACATGAAGCATCTCAAAGGCACCATGATTATGTCAAGGAGTTATCTTTACTTATGCTTGAGATTCCAAATATAACGGAGAAAGAGTTATTGTTCAACTTCTCATGGATAACCTATAAGGATGGGCCGAGTAAGAACTAAGACGCCAAGGTGTTCAAGACTTGGCCATTGCCATGGTAATAGTGGAGTTTTTGACGAATTATAAGAGGAGAGACTTCTCTAACATGAGTCAAGATGAGGATAGCCACACCAAGGGCAGAGAAGGCTAAGTTTTGGGGAGCATAGTGTTTCTAGAATGAGATCAAGTAAGACGCCTAGGGAAGGAAATGATAAGATAGAAAAGAAAGAGTTTGAGCCTAACACCAAGTGCTTCTTATGTGACGGTCCACATTGAGCACGAGATTGGCCAAAGAGGAAGGCACTCAATGCCATGATTGAGGAGAGAGAATAAGAGGTTGAGACACATGTGGGCTCAATATAGCTACTAAATGCCCTTCAAGTCAACCCAATGCCTAGTACGCCTAAAACTTTTTAATTATCAACAATGTAAGTAAATGAGGGAAATAGAAAGTGAGTTAAGGTAACTCGCCCACACATGAACAAGGTCACTAAGAAAAAGGTGAATTCAATAGGTAAGAGGAAGCGACTCTCCATTCATTGAAGGCACAAACCCTTGCATCCATTTTGGGGCCTCATGGGAAAAAGATGTGGAGAATATCTTGGCTAAATGGGTCACTCTAGGAGACAAGGGGTCCCTCCCATGATAGAGTATCTAGTTTGATGAAAATGATTACCTGATGAGCAAACAAATTGGGAATACGTGGATATCTTGGGAAAGTTTTAGAAACAAATTAATAGATTTTGAATAGAGGCGATGACAAAGACATCGACGACATGGGTGAGGGAGAGTGTCGTGACTTGCTCAAATGATACCCTCCCCCCCTTGAGCTTATATAGGTGAGCAAGAAGCTTTTAGAACCTTAGAATCATATACAATAATGAAAGAATGTGGAAGGTTCTAGAACGACCTAGGACCGGATGTCCACACATCTCTACACTAAGGTGGAAGATAAGGGAAGAGTATGGGGCTGTCTAGAAAGTTCTAGATGTCTCTTGTAAATACTTCTAAATAGTTTTAATATAGAGAATTCTAGGATAATAGGGAATCTTTATGAGTTTCAAAGAGTTCTACTTGTGCCTATAAATACTGAGGGCTTCATTTGGCAAAGACACCACTCAAATCACATCATAACCAAGCAAGTGAGCTTCCAAAGCATTGTAAAGCATTCTTTTAAGCAATAAAAATTCATTTCCTTTAAGTATTATCTACTATGCCTTCTAAGCTTCCAAGTCATGTGCATACTTAGCCTAGCTAGCTAAGTGAGTGGATAAAGCGCTAACTTAGCAACGTCAAGTGTCTTGAAATTATCTAAGTGTCGCATGTGAGCTTAGGAAGAGACTAAATTTATGAAGTTCAATATTCTATCAAGGTTGAAAGCCCATACAATATAGTAACTTGGTGAGATCATGACTACTCAATAGCTAATATCATGAATTACCATAGGTCTTATTCAATAAGTAACCACACACACTAGTACACTCACCATGGGAACCTCATTTTGATGATCAAGACAAATCATTTCTCCAATTAAAAGGTAATATACTACAACCTGAGATGGATTACCTAAGTTTATGAATATGTTGTAAACTATTCATCAACAATTGCAAGAAACCCATGATTTTGGATCTTTCGTGCAATTCCTAATTCACCTAAGTAATGTACAATCCAAGTGGTGCAGACTTGAATGCTCGATATAAATAATAAATAAATATGGATAGTGAAAGGAGAATAAAAATCATAATATAAATACTAATGAATTTCGTTTATTGTTACATCATGTCATACTTTTCATGACTTTATCATAACAATAGGAACATGTCATGTGTTAAGGTTTTGCCTAAAACCATAAAACTTAACTTTTATGTTTTTTTATAAGGATTTCTTAGATTTTCTTGAGAGAGAAAATGATATTAAAGATTCTTTATTTCTTTATTTCAAGTTTTTTAGATTGTTTTTGGATTTTGTTTTCTCTTTACAAATTTAGAGCTTTATTTTTTATTTATTACTATTTTTAAATAATTTTCTTAGTTACATTTTTTTTATATTAATTTTTCTTATATTTTATTCTTGTTTAGGAAAGAGATTTTTCAAGTAAACTTTAGAGAACAAAACCAACAATCTTAGCCAAATATGTAGGCTACTAAGGATTAGAATAGTACTAAATACAACAGGTCACAAATGCCTCATCAAGGATGCGAGAACATGAGGTAACATCAAAATTCTCCAAAGGTCAATACATTTTGTTTTAAAATGCCTCAAAATTAGAACCATGTCACCATCAAACCATAATTGGTTTTGTTGCTTCTCATCTTCAGAGAAAATGAAAATGAGAACCTGTTCACCCATGTAAAAGATGTGGAAGAGATTTGCACAACCTTCTAAGAAGTGATTGTGTCTCTAGTGGTCTTGTGCATGAAACTTTTTCCATTGACATTGAAAGATAGAGCCAAAATCTGGTTGAGTAGCTTAAGGCCTCACAACATAAGAAATTAGAATGAGTTGAAATCATATCTTCTTTAGAAGTTTTTCCCATCTCACAAAACTAATGAATTGAATAAAACAATCTCAAATTTCAAAGCTTTGGAAGATGAAAAGTTCTTTGCTTATTGGGAGAGATACATGGAGGTAGTGAGAACCTACCTTTATCATGACTTTGACAACTAGATGTTAATCTTATATTTCTATGAGGGCATGTCTCCTCAAATGAAACAACTAGATTAATTAGGACTTGTTTTAAACTAGATTAAGTGATCCAAACCTTAGTGGGCACAAAAGAAAGAGAGAGAGAGAGAGCCTAGGGGTTAGGGTTTAACTATACTTTTTGGTATAAGAGTTGTGTTCCATTTCCGGAGAGAGAGAGAGAGAGAGAGAGAGAGAGAGAGAGAGAGAGAGAGGGCCTAGGATTCCTTACTTCCAAAGCTTATACTTTGGAGTGCCAAGATTACGGTTTAAGTCATCAGACAAAAGATCTTAGGTGTACAAAACCTCTGTACTCTTTAGGTTTCAACTTCATTGGATGGATTTTGATTTAGGAATGTCCAAATCACAGGTATAACTACTATATCTTTAGATTTATAGATAATGCTTTTTTTTTTTATATATATTTTATTTTGTTGTGATAGACTTACAAATGCTTAGGGATAGATGCATGCACCCTACCAACAATCTCAACCTTCTTAGAATGGCTTCACCTTCATTTTTCATGCCATTTATTGAACACATCTCAATTCTTTCTCAATTGGTTATGCTTTTGCCTATCTTTATAGGACAACAAGGTGAAAATCTATTATAACTTGAATAATTTTATTAGGAAATCAAATATAAACTTACTTAATTTCCACCTTAAAAGAAAAAAAAAGAAAAATATCAATAGTATCAACTACTAGTAATTAAGGATCATTTTATTTATCGGTTTAATTAGATTGCACATTTCCACTAAATTTTTCATGCACCCTCATGGCTAAAAATGACCACTTTTATTTTAGATTAATTGCTTAAGTTACTAGGAAGAGAGTAGTTACATCATTATGAGATAGTGACAAAGAGTCGTGTGAACCATATATTGCTCCCATTTTTTCCATGAGAAAATACATTATTTGTTATTTCAACTAATTAACTAATAACAATTACATAAGTTACTGCCACTAAAGGAGGTGCTTTATGTAAGCAAGTGGCTACATCATTCTTGTATATGTGGCTGAAAATAATCCATCGAATGCTACCAAGCATGTTGTTATATCACCAGCGGCTACTAAATCCATTTATGGCTTAAAAAAAAAACCCACTTTCTTAGCCTTTAAGTGAGCCGAAGTGGTTAATTTATGAAATAAATGGCATTCTTTCCATAATTTTTTTTTTCTTTTATGCTTTTCAATTATACTACTAATAGATAGATATGTTAGTTGAAATTTCAAGTTATGATGGGTATTTGTTGAAATGACAAATATATTGGATGCTTGTTGAGTTGTGATTTATATGAGATGTTCTTACTTAAGGATTGTCTAAAATATTTTGTTAACTTAGAATACATAAAGTGACTTATATGAGGAAAATGTGAAAGGATTATTGTTATGTATTGTTATTAAATATTCATGAAATCTATTGATTGTGTTGTGAACTCCATTATGGATTGCATCCTAAAGTACTAAAGAGCATAATTTTGGGTTGATAATGAGGAAATAATTTCATGAAATAAAATAAAGGTAAAGAGAATGAAAAAATTCGGTTATTATAATGGAAAATGGTGATTTGATGTTATGAAGGGCAATGGTCCTTGAGTGAGAGACCCAAAAAGAAGAGAACATCCCATTGGGATGTAATAGGGGGCATAGACGTATGTCCCTGGGTGAGAGTCCTAAAATACATGTGGCACTTATCCATGATCTTTTTGGTGGTTTGTAACATTATATATGATAAAATCGGTAAACATTGGGTACTTTATTTTACCTTATGTATTGGTTTAATTGATATTATGCTATAATAATACATTTTATCATTGAATATGATTGGCCAAATGTCATTTTATAAATATCCTTATGCTTAAAATCCAAAATAGAATCATTCTCTATTGAGCTTTGTTAGCTCACCCTATTTATCATTTTTCTGATTCAACTGTGGAGGCTCCTTATGGGGAACTTCAAGATGTTTAATTCAGTGCTTGAGAAAGCTTCATTTTTTAATGCATGTGTGAAAGAGCTTGAAGACTATTTTAATGTATTTTGTAAGAATTAGTATGTGATAATATAGATAAACTTAAGGAGTTGTAGTCTTCCTATATTGCATATTATGACTCACTATTGTAAAAAAAAAAATAAAAAATGATGTGTGCTTATATAAATAAATTTAAAATTTGAGAATATGAAATTAGAGATATCAAGGGACACCTAGGTACAAGGCCTTGTTTAAAATAAGTATATTTACTATTTTAGTACCTCAATTTTTTTCTAGCAACCTTGTTGTCAAGTTGGATTGTTTATAGTAAGAAAACTTCATCTAAAAGTTCCAATAGGTTAGAATGATTTTTAACATTAAAATGTTTGTAAATTTTGTCATCTTCCAAGCAAGACATGTCCTAACTTGGCCCAATGTGGGATAAAATTGTTATGAATCTTTAAATCTACAAGTGCAAGTTGCAACAACCTTACTACAAATATTTTGATTTTGGATGCACTATTTTTTTTAGGAATAAATTTAGGGCCTCTGTTTTTTATATAATAAATTTTCCATATTTTTATATTTAAGTTTATTTTCCTTTTTGATAACTTATGAAAGTTTCTTGGTCAAATGATTTTTTTTTGAAAAAAAAAATAGAATAATTGTCATGTCATGAAATATTATTTACTATTTCCATTTTCACACTCTGAATTTTAAGATCATGAGTATTTTGAGTTTAGATTGTGTCATTTTTTTTTTCTTTTTTTCTTTTTTTTTTTTTAAAAATCGAGGTGTGACAAAATCCATATTCAAATTTGAAGGAAATTGAGGAGATTTGTTTTGAACATTTCAAGACACAAATGTTCAAATTGATCTCATGAGGATGAAACTTTTTCCCATAACATTGCAAGATTCAAGCAAAGACTTGGTTTAATACCTTAAGCTGAAGGAGTATTTCAAAATTAGACAAAATTGCAAGACACATTTGCCCATAAAACTAGTACTCTAAAAGGAGAAATATCATATTTCATGGCTAAAGAAAAAGATTTTTTTTTATCTTTTGGGACAAGTTTAAGGAGACCATTGGTGCATGCCCACAACATGGTTTTGACAATTAGGTATTAGTATTGTATTTATATGGGGGTATGTTGTCTCAAATGAAACAATTGGTCAAAACAATATGTAATGGAGACTTCTTTAGCAAGAGTCCAAAGGAGACAATTCAATTTCTAGAGTATGTTGCAATTGTATCTAAAGGTTGTTATGACCTTATGCCATGAAATGAACCAAAGAAGAGTTAAGCGTGTGCAATATGTGTTTCAATGGAGCATATAACAAATGAGTGTCCCATTATTTCTTCTATTGAACAAATCTTTAATGAACAAGTAAATGTTATATGAATGTTGGTATGAATGGGAGGATATTCAAGTAATAAAGAAATCCACCATTCTCTAATACTACAATCCTAGTTGGAGAAACCATTCCAACTTATCTTGGAGTAATCCTAATAACTTCCAAGGTGGTTGCAAAGGCTAAGCTTTAAATCAAAGGGGTAGAGGGACTTAACAAGCTCAATATTCTCAAATTTAGAATTTCAATTCATTCAAACTAATCAACAAGTAAGGTCTATTGCTTCATCATTCCTTGAATCTATCATGTAAGCTTTCATTGAGGAGCAAAGTAAATGTAATGATGAATTTAGAAAATTTGTAATTGAATAGAAGAAGCAGAATGATGATTAAAGAAAGTTTAACATTTAAACCTCTCAAGTAACTACTAATATTCAAACAATCCACCTTGAATAAGTTGAATATTCAATGGAGCTTTGAAATGGGGAAGTTTCTAGGTTAATATTAACAAAATCCTAGAGTTATATGGGATTAAGAGGTGAGTTTGGAAATTTCAATCATCACAAGGTGAAAGTTATGGTAACCTTGAGAAATGGAAGTTCTTGTTGATGAAAATGAGAATGATGTAGTTGTTGATGTGAAAATTTTGAAAGAGAAGGAGGAAGATTCAAAGCATGGCAAGTTAGTGAAATTGGAAAAAAGAAATCAAATGATAACTGCTTCATTTCTAGGTGGCTTTAAAAGGAAAGAAGATAGCCATAAATATCAAGAGGTGTTTGAACTTTGAAGCAATTTAAAGTTAATATTCCCCTCCTTGATATGCTAAAACAAGTTTCAATCTAGGGAAATTTTCTTAAAGAACTCGTGTATCATCAAGACATAAATTACAATTAAGAAGACATTTTTTACTGATCTAGTTAGTGTAATTATTGAATGTAGGACAACAATCAAGTACAAAGACTTTAGCTTCCAATGATCTTGATTTCCATTGAAAAATCCTCTACGGAAAAAGCTTTATTTGAGTTGGCAGCTAGCATAAATCTCTTGTGCATTCACTTTATAAGATATTGAGTTGGGTGATTTGAAGAAATAAGGATTACATTGTCTTTGGTGGACAAGTTAGTTAGCGTTCCTAGAGGCATGGTTAAGGATGTGCTTGTACAAATAGACAAATTCTATAATCTAGTAGATTTTGTTGTCTTGGACACTACACCGATTAAAAAATGAGTAAATGTAGTGCAATTATTTTGGGATTAGCTATAGCAAATGCATTGATCAATTCTAGAAATTAAGTTATATAGCGCTCTTTTGGGAACATGAGTCTAGAAACTAACATCTTTCATTTGACTAGATAACTAGCTAAAATTGAGAAGGAAAATGATGAAGAAGTGTGTTGGATATGCTAGAGGATGAATTGAAGGGTCTTTATGCTTACTTAGGAGATGTGGAAGAATTATATTAGGTAGATGAAGTTGTTATGATGTTGTGAAAGGAAAGAAAGGAGATCTTTGCTACTAAAATTTTTGAAAAAGAAGCTGAAAGTAAGAAAAAATAGAAGAAAGAAAGAAAGAAAGAAAGCCACTTCTAGAAAGGTCAAAATATATATTTTTGAGGCTTATTAAGGAAAAATCAATGATTATATCTACTTATCTCACATATAATCAAAAAGAGAAATTGATTAAATTGTCGAGAGGATGTAAGAAAGCTACTAGATGGTTTATTGAGGATCATAAGGGAATCAATCAATTGATATGTACTCATCATATATCTTTTTAAGGATTCAAATTAGTTTGTCAACCACAAAGAAGGCTTAACCTCTATTATGCAAGAGGTGATTAGAGTTGAAATTATTAAGTTGATGAATGCTAGCATAAATTTCCAATATATGATAACACTTAAATAAGTCCAACCCTAGTGGTCCCTAAAAAGAGTAGTCATTGTGATCAATCATGAAAAAGGGGAATCTATGCCAACTAGGCTAAGTATTGGTTGGATAGTTTACATAGATCATGAAAGCTTAATGCTATCAAGAAAATATCACTTTCCTACCCCACTCTTTGATTAGAATTGGAGAAAGTTTCTAGTTATATATTCTATTGCTTCTTGAATGGATATTCATGCTACTTTCATATTGCTATAGCGTTGCAGAACTAAGAGAAGACCTATGCTACAAATGTATGTCATTTGGATTATGTCATGCATTGGCTACGTTTCATATATGTAAAGTAAACATTTTTTCTAATCTTGTAGAGAAAACAAGGGACGTATTCATGAATGACATAATCATCTATGGGAATTCATTTGAATTTTATTAGGAAACTTTGTATCAAGCTTTGTAAAGATGCATTAAGCAAAGATTAGTGTTAAATTAGGTGAAATATCATTTCATGGTCAGTAAAAGGATTGTTCTTGGTCATATCATATTTGAGTTCATTTAAACCATCCAAAACGAACTTTTGTTGATAATACCTTTGTCATTTGCATTTGACCATTTATTTTTGTTTCATAATTTATATTTGTTTCATAAGGTTTAGGTGCAATTTGAGCTAGAATTTCAATGGAAGGGAGTGTTCAAAGCTTACAAGGATCTTCAAAAACGTAATCAAGCAAGAAAAAGCCAAATGTTCAAGTATAAAGGCAAGGAATAACTTGTGTAGGTTATTGCCTAGGTTTGTGAAAAGAATTACTTAAGCAAGCTAAGTTTGCATAAAGAAACATGTAAGCAAAGTAAAGTGAACTTGTGTAAGTAAATGCTTAAGCCAGTTGAGTTTGTGTAAAGATCTGTCCAAGCAAAGTCAAGTCCACGCACAAACTCGCAAATGATTATGCTTCACGACATTTCCCACTAAGATATGGCAACAAACTAAGAGCCCATTTGGAAGTGATTTTAGAAAGCGTTTCTAGTATTTTTAATACTTGAATGATAAAAATTTTCAAGTATTAGAAATATTAAAAACGTTTATTAAAATCACTACCAAACAGGCTTTAAAAAAAGTTGAATAAAAAAATGGATAGTAGGCATCGAAGTATTGCTTTTACCGAAATATTTCTATTACTAGAAAAGAACCCACCCACTTACCAGTGCTTCCCATGAGAATATGCAAATTATCAATCGCTAAATTATTGTTGTGGAAGCATGCTTTAATAGCTTCCATAAACTCTTGTCCAACTATCTTGAAATGCTACTAATAAAACCATAACAATTGGCATCGGGTATGGATAGTAAGGGCAGTGGCGAGAAGAAACCAAGTAGAAGAATGATAAGAAGATTTTAGAGAATATCACATTTATGACGTTAATTTCCATCGCAGGAACACTTCCAGAGGTATCTCCAAAATCAAAATCAGGAGTTCTCAGCATTTCAAGTTAGCTCGTACAAACACTACCATTTGGTGTTTCACAAGCCATAGCTGCCATACTCCAAATTTAAGGATCAAATTCAGACTCCCAATAGGATGACAAGAGGGTGCAAGTAAAGCAATATCATAAAGCTTTCGTTTATTACTAGGGAAATGTTTCTCCATTGCCCTTATGTTCCTCCTCTGATACAAGACATCATACAATCAGAATACTTACTTACCAAAGATTTGCATGAACCAGAAAGAAAAGCTACTGCTGCTATAGCCTAGTCTTACTCAACATTCAACATGAAACAACCTGTGATTCTAGGTTTAGTTTGGCCAACGGCTTCTTCAACTACCAAAGTTGTTTAGCCTGTTCAGTTGTTGCCCATCCACACACCTGCACATATACAATTAAAACCGTGCAAGAGCAACATAAACTACCTCATACAAAAGCAGATGCAGTTGAATTGAAGAAAATAGAATTTGAAAATCTAGAAGAGCAAATTAATTAGGCAAACAATAAGACAGATGAGTTCAAAATGACTTATTTTTTCAAGAAACCCAGCACATAGGGAGCACATGTTTGATATTCGGTTGAAATGCCTCACTATTGCAATTCAATGTTTATAATACAAGTACGGTGCATTTCATTCTGGATGGTGTTCAAGCTAAGTCAAGCTATTTTAGCAAAACTTGATCTAACAAGAGAGGAATCACACTTGGTGTTTTTTCAACCAAAAAACATGATGGTTATCCTCTATTATGACCAAACAAAAGAGCAGCTTCTTTTCTGGAAACTCTCTTCTCATCACTAGATTTTAGTGATGAACAAAAAATACTAAAACCACGGAAAAAAAATTAGAAACTGAGCTCTTTTATCATTACATAGAAAATGAGTAGACCTTTTAAGCATATATGATTACCGATTAGTGGCCAGGGAAATTACAAGTATTTGATGGCAATTTATAAGTGCATCCCTTTTATTAGCCTCATGATCAGATGCAGGCTCTTTCATCTGATTTTGTTACCAAACAGTGCCCTACTGATTGGAATATCATAGGCATTAAACAAGAGGCAAGTCACAACAAATAATATAGTTTCCTCAATCCAAGCTCAAGGGCTAAAGAGGTATACAACAATATCTTAGTGAGCCTCTGTAGAGTATCATCACTAACTGTAATCCATGTAACATGGGTTCACATGTGGGTGTGTTTAGGTGTTTCATCCTTCACATCATAAAATTTTAGGATACAGGGTTCAGTTGAAAAAGGAGCTTGAATGGTACTTGGATATGGAATTATAAAATAAAAAATCAATTAAAAGCAAAAATAAAAAATAAAAAAAATAAAAACACTAAAACATATCCTTGAAGAAATAAGAAGTAATATAAAATAAAAATGCTCTTTCCTTTTTCTTTTATTCTTTTCTCATTCTGACAAAAAAAAAAAAAAAATCAAAATAGTCAATATCCAAAGGAGAATCCCACCAAAAACCCCATACCCACACCCTGTCGTGTAGTGTTGACATGAGCACATAAAGTGAGTTGAAGGCTTGGGTATCATAGACTATAACAGAAAAGGTACTACACTTGGAACATTTTAACTATCACATCAATTCCATTAAAGTAAATATCCATTTCTTGCATGAAATATGGGTTTTGTGGTCATCAATGTGGCCCAACATTTATCTTATTGTATTCAAGCCAAGTTCCAAACTAATAGAGTTACCGTCCTATTAAGTCTGAGGCATTAAATTGGTCAACCTTTTCAAGTTGAAAGATGCCATGAAATTGTTTTTTGATTGTTGGACATTGGGTTTGCCTTACAAAAAATGCAACAGCACAAACATGCAATTAATAATCCTGAGGCTAGGAAAAACACGTATCATTACTGAAGGAAAGAAACCTACTTAAGGTCATATTGTCCTATTGATTCTTGAATAACTTGATGTACAGAGGTGAATGGCAAATATACTTAATGACTAAATGGGCCACTGCATCTAGCAAGAGAAAGCAATAAGGGATGGAGGTTGGGTCCAGGAAAGAATATGATATAGAAATCAAACAAACATAATTTCTGAAGGGTAAACAAGGAGTGAGGGACACTTTTTGCTGCAGGTAGTTATCCCTTTAACCGGTAGGGAAGTTCCTTGCACACATACCCAGCTTA
This sequence comes from Vitis riparia, assembly GCF_004353265.1. Lineage (NCBI taxonomy): Eukaryota > Viridiplantae > Streptophyta > Magnoliopsida > Vitales > Vitaceae > Vitis > Vitis riparia. The sequence goes on along the minus strand of NC_048435.1, from coordinate 14,897,917 downwards.
CTTATGCACAGGCACTAGAAAGGAGAACCTGACAAGTAGTTGATGTCTATGAAACTAGTGACATCAGACAATATCATCAAACAATTTATGATCAAAGTTGGCAACCAAAACTATATACAAGTAACCGCAAAGAAACATTAATTCTAATAAATCAGTTGAAAATAACTTCTATTAGTGATAGCAAGAAAGATTTGCAATGGAAATTATGTGTTTACAATATCTATAGCTAATCACAAAGAAAAGAAGCAGCTAGCTAATTCCAAGGCAGTGAACCAGACATGAATAGACACAGCATATTTAGACAACATCAGAACATTTGGATAATTCAACACAGACCATCTTGTAGAAGTTATAATAAAAATCATAAAAAAACTAAAATAAAATAAAAGACTTAGAGGCGGTGCTATTATTCTGACCAATGTTCATTTTTCTCCTTCATGTAATAAAATAGTGATCCCAAGTAACAAAACTTCCTTTGCCTATTTATGGCTCTGGTAAGCCATGCAGAGTGTTTATAAGCCACATAAGAGTAACAGCCTGAACCTGATTCTGCATGTTTTAAAGTTCTTTTGCTAAAACACATTTAACACACTAATTACTGACTCATGTCCACATTTAGTAGATGAAAAATAAAAGAAACACCTCAATTATGATAGACAACCTTAACAAAATCAAGATGGTAAACTACTAAGCATGGCCATTGTAAGAGAATCACCAAATAATTCAATTTAAAAAAGAGAGAAAAACCACAAACAACTAACGACACACTTTTCTTAACAAAATCAAGGTGCTAAATGACTTTGCACAGCTACTATAACAACATTATCAACTAATTCAATTTAGGGGGGGTTGGGGGGGGAGGGAATCACAAATAAGCCAAGAGACAATATACAACATGAAAACCTGATTGACTGGATCAGGATTTGCTCTTTGAAGCTGTTAGTGTCAATGCAAGGGAAATGCTAATGTTAGCCAGTGCAACAGATTCCAATTGCAGATTCATAATGAGAAATTCTCAATGACACTGGTTCTCTATTAGTATTGGGGTTGAGTAGAGCAGACATAAACAGTACTACAATCCGTAGCAATTTATGTCAAATACTGAATTTGTTTTTTTGTTTACATTTAGAGGCAAATGAAAATTTCCAACTTATGTTCATATCCCTCATAATCAAAGTTGTGCACTTCCTAAATCATATGCTTATTAAGCATGGTATTTTGGGATCAAAGATGCTTTCCATTTCGGGCAAAAGGATCCAGAAGATAAAGAGATAAACATTGGTTGCTGCTGATATGCAACGATTCCCATTAGGGCTTCATGGCAAGAGAGCCCATCAAACCAACAAATTTGCTATGTGAGAAGGAGATTAGAAGTTTTAATTCCCAATAAAGACACTTACCTTCCCATGTATAGGTAGTGATTTATCATCCTATGCGTGGCAGGCATGGTGTGGTTGCTTGGGGAGGAGGTCAGTACACGTGCCTATAAGTAGTGTTTCCCCATGCTATGGCTGGAGTAACATCTAAAAGGCTCAACATTATCCATCCAGGTTTATTACTTCTAGTGAAACTGTTCCGTACACATTGGACAGAACTCACCCTTAAAAACCCGCTATCAAGGGGAGGATACCAGGTCATTATAAGCCCAAGCACCAATTCTTAACTTAGATAAATGGTACTCAACTGGATCATTACAGAGACTCACTTCTCATTTCTCAAAAACCATCCAAGAAGCTAATAGCAAAAACCCAACAACTGTTTATAATTTTTTTCTTCTATATTGAAGGTTTTGCCTAATATAACATAGATTTTAGTTGGTATCAGAAAAAGGTCCTTTCCCTGGTGAAGTATTTCTAAGATTTCATTTTATAGATTTCGTAAACCCTAAATCATTCCCAAAATAAACCAAACAGGGAAAGGCATATGATCCTCCTTGAGAACCCCTAAAAAGTCTCCCAAACACCACATAAATCTATGAATATATATAGGAAAGAAAGACACGGATCTTAAATATACAAACATAACATTAAAAAACAAAAGACATAGAAAGAAAAAAAAAAAAAAGGCATTACCATTGTTGAGGATCAACATGGTATACAAAATAGGGGATTCAAGAATTGATGTCTCTAACACCTCTTGCACAGCCAGTGATGACTTCACAACCTCTGTTGTAAGGGTTAGCCTCTCCAGAGGCACGGCAGTTGTAGTAAGAGGCCCCAGGCCTGGCACAAGGAATCATGTCCTTTTTGAGTGTCTCATAGCTTATGTACTTCTTCTGCATCACCAGAACCCTCCTGCTGCTTATCTCCCACTCCCAATCCATCTCCTCCCCCAAGCATTGCCCCACCTCTCCCCCGCAATCCCTTTTGGGGATTGCTTCGATTTCATTATTTTTCACTGAATTCAGGCCTACAACGGAGACGGGGACCAACCCATTGCAGATTGAGAGATGGGCGTGGAGCAAAAGCAGCATCAGGTAGATGGTGGTCATGGGGTTTTCCTTCATCCGTACTCCCCCTCCTCTGTCTCTCTCTGCCTTGGCGAGTGTCAATATTTGGAAAGTGCACTAATAGCCCACTGTCTTATTACATCATGAATGTTACTTACAGTGCCCATTGCCTTCTCACATAATCACATCGCACAGTGGTCACCATTCTCAAATTAATATTCTTTCCTTTTTCTTCGAGGGAATAAACTCACGTCCTTTCAACAAATATGACTATCTTGGTTGGATTATAATGCATTTAATAACTACAAGAAAACCTATTTGTAAGTTAATTCCTAATGTACATCAATTTCTTAGAATGTGTTTGGTTGTTGAATATTATTATTATTATTTTTAAATTTCAAAAATAAAAAAATAAAAAAAATCAAGCATAGCCAAACTAAATACCACCTGAGATGTGCTTCAAAAATAACCTTCACTATTTATGGGCTTAAATGACAATGCTAATGGGCCATCATATATCATATGACTTTCTTTTTCTTTTTCTTTTCTTTTCTTTTCTTTTCTTTTCTTTCCTTTCTCACACGTAATGAAATATAGTTTTCTTATTTAATGTCATAGAAGATTTTAATATGCACGAAAACATGTTAGTGATAATAGATTTCACAAATATGGTGGTGGAGAGCGGTCAGAGTCTCACCAACCACGCTACTGTATATTGAGGCTTTTGTTGTTTAAAGTGGAGGACAGTCCACCATTTACTTACCTTTTAGCTCACGGGAATCGAATTTTGACTCTAGGCACCACCCAAAATGATTGTGGGCCACTCCTATTGTATTGGATCTGTGTTGCCATTGTTTTGTTTGACAACAAAATATCTCTCACACTGAGCCAGTTGGTTACTTGCTTTAGAAAAATCTTTTGTCACCTATCATGTGGGAGATTGATATGACTTGTTCGCATGCGACCTCTCTGTTCCTCTATAGTTACCATGTCACCCAAAACTCTGGTTATCGATATGGAGGGGGTGCTTTTAACTTCTACCGCAACTTAAAAAAAAAAAAAAAAAAAAAAAAAAAAAATTCTTAAAAAATAATTGTTCCAAAAATATTTTCAAATCTATGGTATTTTTTGCTATGATTGAAGGTGTCTTTCCACAATTTTCATGTCCATCATATATATTTTAAAAAAATTGAATTTAAATTAAATATGTTTCTTCAAGAAACACCATTCATAATTCTAAAAAATTAGACTTATACTAAAGGTGTTTTTGGAAGAAAGACTTTTCATAATTTCACAAAAGTTTTTCAAAAGTTCACAAAATCGAATTTATACTAAAAATATCTTTTGAAGAGACACAAAATCAAATATATACTAAAGATGTCTCTTGAAGAGATACATTTCACAATTCCACAAAATTGAATTTATAGTAAAGGTGTCTCTTAAAGAGATATCGTTCACAATTTTCACATATTAAACATAGTGAAAAAAATATGTATTTATATTAAAGGTGTATCTTCACAATTTTTAAGAGAAAACTTTCACAATTCCACAAATTTGAATTTATATTGAAGGTGTCTTTGTTCTACAATTCCACAAGAGACATCTTTCCACAATTTTTTTTATCGGTCATATACATTAAAAAAAATCTGAATTTATACTAAAGGTGTCTTTTCAAGAAATACCTTCTACAATTTCACAAGATTGAATTTATACTAAAAAGATCTCTTGAAGAGACACCTTCCACAATTGTAATATCAACAACACAATAAAAAAGAATTGGATTGATACTAAAAGAGTCTCTTCAAGAGAAACCTTCCACAATTCTACAAAATTGAAACTATCTCTTAAAAGATACCTTCTACAACTCCACAAGAAACATCTTTCTACATTTTTTTTTTTACCAATCATACACATTAAAAAAAAAAATTGAATTTATACTAAGGGTGTATCTTCAAGAGGCACCTTCCACATTTTTCATATCAATCAAATAGTGAAATTTTTTTAATTTTTATTAAAGGTGTCTTTTCAATAGACATCTTTCATAATTCCATAAAATTGAATTTATATTAAAGGTGTCTTTTGAAAAGATGTCTTCCACAATTTTCATATTAGCCACAAAGTGATTTTTTTTTTTTAACAACATTTTACCAAACACTGTAGTCTTCTTTACTCTCAAATCTCAATCCTTTAAACAACTCATTGGATTCATTCCACAATATGGTATGTGATATGAGAGCCTCAATAGTCATGCTATTTATTGCATCCCAATTTAATTGTTTAAACATTGAAGAAGGCATAATATATTCACCATCATCTAAAGAAGTCTTATTTGTTGAAGGTTCATCATCATAAAATCTTTCATTAATCTTGTCTTCATCATAAAATTCTACATCATCATCCTCATTTGTAAATGAGATGATAACATAGATGTTTGTCACTATCATAACCAATTGAGTTACTATTGCCAAATTCCCCTCTATTGGTACTTTAACATCATGACCCTTTTTATTTATTATTATTAAATGGTGAACTTAGCCCAAATGAATGATATCTCTTAGATGTGTCTACAAATACATTTTAGTGATATTCGAAGGGTGGGATTTGTGCTACAACATGAAACACAAACCTTACATCATTATCATCTTTAACTGATAATTGTATATGGTTAATATTCCCATCTCCAATGGGGCATAAGAATCGAATATCGAAATATCATGGATAACATGGTATAAGTGCAATCAATCGACATAACATGACATAACTTATCCTCCAACTCATCATATTTTATTAAACTATGGACTAAAACACTTTTTTCAAGAAAACAATTGTAACACACCTCATTTTGGCAATTAATTATTTCACCATTCTTGTAACACATAATTGTAATCAAAGTAACCATTTATGTACCAAAAAATAATCAAAGAAAAAAAAAAAGGATTGAATTGATAATAACTAAGGAAAAGAAGAAGAAAAAAAGAATAGTAACGATGATAATGATGATGATAATAATAATAATAATAATATATGTAAGTTAGGTGTTATCATGGTGATCATATTTTTTTCTCCAACTATTATTATTATTATATTATTAATAATAATAATAGTATACTTAAGTTAAGTGTAATCATGGTGATCATATTTTTATACCCCAATTACTATTATTATTATCATTATTATTATTATTATTATTTAATCAGCAAAATAGATAATTAAATTCTCAAAATGTGGTTGATTAATTACAAAAGTTCAACCTCAAAAAGGCTTTATTTAGAAGGCATTGGATGTTCTTGATGATAGTAGACAAATTTCATTCAAGGAGTATGGTAAGCAAAAGATATACCTTGCTTGATAGGATCAATTTGACATCCTAAATAGTAAGGAACTTAGTCGGATGAAGTAAGAAAAGGTCAAACTACAACAATAGCTAGAAGAACAAAAGAAAATTATTAGTGAGGTTGAGGGAGGTATTCTCCTTTATTATATCTTTTTGTTTCTTCCATGCAAGTGAAAAAGTTTAGGATGTGGCTTGATGGATTATCTAAATTCTTAACTATTCAAAATCTTCAAGTGTTTTTATATAAATTCTGTTTTTTGAATCCAAATTCTCATGAAACTCATATCAAATTCTCATGGACATTGGATTGGTCATATTATAGTCTCCCCTACTTATTAAATTACCCTTTGAATGCTAAAGTCTTAACAATAAGTATAAAATTATTAACATCATAAAAAATCTAGAAGTCTTACAATCCAAGCCCAATGCATATTTCACATTCTCAAAATTATATAGTTGAAAAATGAAGGAACAAAGTTAATATATGCATGTTTAAACATGATGCAAATTAAATGATTCAATCAACTTATTTCTAATACACTACTATGTCTCTCAATATCCCTACACTCTTCTGGTTCTCACAGAAAAATGTTTATTCTCTTCAATGTTTTAAAAACTGGACCAAACCAGACCAGACCGACCATCGGTCGATCACCATTCCGGTCAATTGGACCGAATTGGGATTGAACTGGGGTTAGACCACTTGAACCGACGGTCCAATCGGTGAACCGGACAAACCGGTCAGTTTAATTGATTTTAATTTATTTTTTAAAAAACAACATCAAAATGATGTCGTTTTGGAGTCTTATAAAAGAAAATGAAAATTTGAAAATCCTAAGCCTGCAACCTCCAAAGTCCAAACCCTCACTCCTCCCCCCGCAGCAGCTGTCAGCCTGTCATTTCGCTCACCGTCGACACGTCGCGGCCTGCAACACCCATACAACTCCCATCGGCAACCTGCAACACTCACATAGCTCCCGATCACCGGCGTTGGAAACTTTCCTTCCTCTAGACTGGTACCCCGTCCCCGACGTTGGAGTAATTTTTTTTTTTCTGATTTTCTGTGCTAGTGTGAGCTTCTGACATCCTAGTTCTAATTCAGATTTGGGTCCCAACAAATCCTCGAGGTGCTGAAAGACTATCCCTGGGTATCATTGTATCTGAATCAGATTTTTATCTCCGTAGATTGTGGGGTTTGGCCAATGAGGTGCGTATTTTACCATAACCTTGATGCCATTTGTAGTTGAGTTGTTAATTAATCCATTATAAAATGTATGTAAGGAGGAATCTGGTGTTGTTTCTCCTTGGGCTAATTCCACATTGGTTGTAGGACCAACCACTAATCATTAAGTTTTGGGCATGGTTTGAGATTTTAGCTTGGTCACTAGATTTGGTGTTCTTGCTAAGAAAGACACCAATGCACATGTTTGTTTGATGTCAAGCTTGCTTTGGTCCAATTGAGACAAAAGGGCACTAATTGCCATGTATAGATGTCAAATCCAGTGTGATAAAAGCTCTATGTGGATGTTTCTTCAGTATAACTATCAACCACACCTGCTGTCCTAGGCTTACTATTGATCTTGGCCTTGCTATCAAGCTGATTGGAATCCTACCGACTTTTATGAGGTCCAAATGGCCACAGTTCAAAATGAGGAGAATTTCATATCCACACTTGAGAATCTAATTCTATGAGCATTCTTTGAGGCTGTTTTGCACCTTTAAAAATATTCAGTACAGAGTTGGGTGATTGTTATAATTGGGTTAGTCTTTGAAGTCAAAATGCAATAGAGATGATGAATTTAGATAAATTTATAGTTGGTTCAAAACATGTTTGTTATAATGACCATTATTCATTTAGATAAATTTACCCATTGATATGTGATTGTTATAAATTGTTGATGACTTGATTATAAATCATTAAATTGTTGATGACTTTCATTCTCTAGATTAATATGAGATTTTTGTTTCTAATTTGATAAAGAAATAAAAAATGGAATCAAACTTGACTCCATCATCTGGTCAAGATTCAACTACCAATTCACAATCAACTAGAAGTAAGACTGATCCTACATGGGAGCAAGTTTATGAAGAAAGATATGCAAATGGAAAGAAAGCTCTTATTTGTTTGTATTGTAAAAAGATTACAAAAGGTGAGGGTATTCATAGAATAAAACAACATCTTGCTGGAGTGAAATGAGATATTGGTCCATGTAAATCGGTTCCTCCTGATGTCAGATTTCGAAGGGAAAATTCTTTACAAGAGTTTGTGAATTCCAAGAAAACAACCCAAGAAGCATATGAATATAGAAATCCTTATGGTCCTAATGTGTCACAATTTGTAGGGGATATGGCAGAAGGTGAAGAAGAGGTTTAAGAAATGCAAAGTTCTATGGCAGCTAGTAGTGGAAAAAGAAAAAAATCAACAGTGGATAAGTATTTTGCACCAAGAAATATTCAAAGAGCTCAACATTCCATGAGGAGTGCATTGGCTGGGAAATAAGCTACTTGGAGAGCGGATATAGCGGTTGGGGGATTCTTTTATGATGCATGCATTCCTACTAATGATGTGAATTCCTTATTCTTCAAGCCAATATTGGATGTTATATCTGCAATTGGTCCTGGATATAAGGGTCCAAATTACCATCAGTTGCGGGTTAATCTTTTAAAGGATGCCAAAAAGGAAGTTAAGTTATTTGTGGACTCTTATCGTGAAATTTGGGCAAAAGTTGGGTGTACAATAATGGGTGATGGCTGTATATATAATAGACAAAGAACACTCATCAACTTCCTTGTGTATTGTCTTGAAGGAATATCATTTGTGAAATTTGTTGATGTTTCGGACATTGTTAGGGATTTAACTAATTTGTTTCTATTATTTGATGAGGTGATTGAATGGGTGGGTCCACTCAATGTAGTTCATATAGTGATTGATAATGCAACAAATTATGTGGCCGCGGGGAGATGGATTTCTCATAAGCATAAACACATCAATTGGTCACTTTGTGTAGCTCATTGTCTTAATTTGATATTTAAGGATATTGGTAAGATGGACCATGTTGCTGAACTTGTAAGACGTGCATCAAAGGTGAAATTTTTTGTGTATAATCATGTTGCTTTGTTAAGTTGGTTGAGAAAAAGAGAATGATGGACAAAGATTATGGGACCTGGTGCAACTCATTTTGCTACTACATTCATTATACTCAATAGTCTTCATGATCAAAAACATGACTTGCAAGTTTTGGTAACTAGTAAGTTCTTTGTGGACTCTAGATATTCAAAGGATAATGAAAGCAAAGTTGTAGTTTCCATCATCTTGGATAATAGATTTTGGAATGATTGTTTGATTGTTGTGAATCTTATATCTTCACTAATGCGCTTATTGCGTATTGTTGATTGTGATGAGAGGCCTTCGATGGAATATGTGTATGAAGGCATGTATAAGGTTCGTTTGGGCATCAAGAAATTGTTTAACTACAGCAAAGACTATACAAGCCTTATATAGACATCATAAAGCAACGTTGGGATCAACAATTAAAGAAGAACATTCATTCAACAACTTATTGGTTGAATCCATGTTTCCAATATAATTAGGAAAACTTTTGTAATAAGCCAACTGTTATTGGAGGTGTCATGGATGTTATTGATCAAAAAATTCTGAAAGGCAAGCTTGAAACAATGAATGAAATGAAGCTGTTTTGTAATCAATTGGGAAGTTTTGGAAGAGACCTTGCTTATTCTTCACGTGAAGTACTTCAACCTGGTAAAAGATTATTTTCATTTATTAGTGTGTTTGTTTTTTTTATTAGTTACCTACTTACTATTTAATATTTTAAACTTGCTAATGTGTTTTATTTTTTTCTTATTTTTAATGTGAAATGGTAACTAGATGAATGGTGGAGGCTACATGGATACAATGCACCACATTTGCAAAAGTTGGCCATTCAAATATTGAGTCAAACTGCATCCTCTTCTAGATGTGAGAGGAATTGGAGTGTCTTTGAACGTATACATACCAAAAGAAGGAATAGATTGGAGCATCAAAGGTTTAATGATCTTGTATACATTCATTACAATTTGCGGCTAAAAAATCGGTATAAATGCTTTCTTAGTTGTTTTGAATTTAAATTCTTTTATTCACAATTATGAATAATTATATGTTTTTCTTTTTTAGGTTCTATAACAAGAAAAGAATCTATGATCCCATTGACTATGCATGCATTGATGAGACCGATTTTTGGATAGTTGATGACTACCAACTAACAAAGCTAGATATTGAAGAGTGGGAAAATCTTCTATATGAAGAAGGGTCAATTCCAATAAATGAAGTGGAATGTTCAAGTTCTCACATTGGTTAGTAGAATTTTTAAACTTATAAAAGTTCAATAATTATATTTTTTCTTCAAAAATGATTTCTTGTTGATATATATTCAATATTTTTGTAGATGATGAGGATGGTGGTGGCGTGGCCATAGAAGAGCTTGATGTGGAGAACTTTGGTTTTCCAGATGCTCATTTTCAATCTCCATATTCCAATTTCCAAAATGAATGAAGAGATGAATTTTATATTTATTAGTATGCAAAAGTCTTCATGAATATTCAAACATTGACATGTTATATTTTGAGCAATTATTTAAGTGTTGTGGACCTGTGGTTGACATTTGTATTATCTATTATGGATAATGTGTTAAGTTAACAACTCTTTGATAATGTGGTTATTATAGGATAACAATGGTTTGATTATTTGATAAATATTGGGTTTATTGACATTATGAATGTATAACATTTTATATTGTGTTATAGATATCATATATGATAATTGATGACTTCTACAAGTAAAAAATTTTGTGAAAAAACTTAACAAACAAAGTAGATGCTATCAAAATTTATTAATTTTTTAATTTTTTTAATTTTTTTATAATATATAAAATAATAAAATACATATTTATGATGTTACCGGTTTAACCATGGTTCAACCACGGTTCAACCGTCGATCTGACCAGTGAACTGTGAACCGATAACTTTTTCAGTTCAATGACCGGTCCGATTATGAAAACATTGATTCTCTTTGTTCAAATGTTGCACACTTGGCATCCTCAATCCATTAGTAAGATTTCCACAAGTGGAACCAGAAAATTTTCAAGTTTCCCACACATTCTTGGCAACCAAACAGAATCACAACAAGCAAAACCACAAAAAATGAAAACTTTCATTGCAACTTTTAGCTTACTCAATTTGATTGTAAAAAAAAAAAAACGAAAACTTCATTTTTTTTTTTCAACTTTCCTACACTTTCTTGGCAACCAAACACAACCATAAAACTTACCTAACACTCACAAGCAATGGTGTCTCATATTTGCACCTTCAACTCTTTTCTATTGATGTTGATGTAAGGAACTCTACTCCAATGGTGAGCAACAAGTGTAGGGAAAAGTTTGAAGGGGAAAGGGAAATGGGTGTTAGGGTTCGAGAAATGGGTGAGGTGAGGTTTGCATAAGAAACTTTTATTAAAATATGAAAATATTAATTTTTTTCCACCTCAAAATCCTACATGTTTGAAACCGTCATAGAATTGGAATTATTTTCCAATTTGAGGTATTTTAAAAATTAATTTCTCAAATATCTATACATTTATAAAAAAAAAAATACGTCAAACATATACATATGGGCTTATGATTGGGTTTATGCTCTTGTTTCTAAACCCTTAATTATAAGAGTTTTAAATTTGTAATACTAGGCAAGTATTTTGAGTGTTGAACCCAATAAGTGACTAGAAACAAGTTTGAAAAGAATTTTTTATTAAATCTTAAAGATGTAGCTTAAGAAATTGAGAAATTAAACAAAATTAAAAATAAAAAAATTGATGAATTTTTTGAGCTAGTTTAAGATCTTTTTCATTGTAACAATATCTTGGAGAGATGTCACACATTGGGTTTCCACTCATTTTGCTTTGTTTCCTCTTACAACATTGAAACTAACCCAAGTCTTCTACATTTTTATATCACTCCACCATCTACCACATGTTTAGGATATCTCAAAGTAATAAGAGCATTTAGAGACAATAAAGATGATGTGTCCTTAATCCAACTTGCTCAAACTTGAATTGGATGAATTAGGCAATATTTGCATAAGGATCACCCCATATGTAATTCTACACCCTTAATAAGAAAAATATGTTTTCTTATGTTTTTCACTCCTCTAATAGCTTTCCCAATCACTAAGAAGTTGATAATACAAGCAAACTAAGGAAGTTTCATAATTCTAAGCAATGTATCATTTGTAAACTTTTCATTTATTAGCTTTCATCCCCTTGAAAATCAATGATAGTGCACGAGAGGTAGTCAACCACCACACTACCCACTTCCTTTTATCCTTGATTTTAATTTTAAATTCTTGTAGGAATAAGATCTACCTAATCAATCCCGCCTAGGCATCTTTTTTGCTTTAAAGTTACTTTAATACTAAATAGTCTATGAAGATAACAATAGAAATGCCCAAAAGATAGGCCTTAAGCTTATCAAGTGCAAAAGTAACAACTAGTTGTTCTTTCTTTGTATTGGTGTAATATTCAAACATTCAAGGTCTTGCTCATATGACAAACAATATATGGTTGTTGGGATTGTCCCCTAAAAAACATGAAATGATATGACAATTTTAGATTCGTTAATAAATTTCTTTATTTTTCTTAGTTTCCTTGTATTATCTCATTTGCATTAATTGTTTATTTGACAATGTACGCTTATATCACTTGTCTTGTACATCATTTGGGAGCATTATAAGTTATATAGAGGATACAAGTCATGAATCTCTTGCAAAGTGATAAGTTAATCATAATCGATTCATGGATTTAGACATCCAGTAGAGATTGTAGTGTAATACCTCATAATTGAAGGAATGATTTACATTGGTCATCGGAATGAGTTTCCTATGATGAGTGTACTAGTATATATGGTTACACATTGGATAAGACCTATGGTGATCATGACATAAGACTATCAATTATCATGATTTACCAAGTTACTACGTTGCATGGACTCTCAACCGTAAAAGGGATATTAAACATGTGTCAAAATCAATATAAGGCTTTGATCAATGGGTGAGACCCTAAAATGGTTATATATTCCTATGGATTGGATCACTATTAATGAAGGCTAGTGGCAATAGATATTCTCAATAAAGATACCATGATATCTCATGGTATTGAGACAATGTGTCCCATTGAGTGATCTAAAGGACATGTGATCTAGAAGACTGTGATTATAACATTTTCACTTAATAAAATTTAACATATACTCATTGGATCTAGAATATGTCAATTAATCACACAATAAGAAGGATCTATAACTCAAGGATTGGAGAGATAATCTTGATAGGTGATAATACTACTTTGTTAGATTATGGATACTAGTTCATAGGGAGTCTGTATACAATGGATAGTATGACACAAACCTGAGCTATGCTCATTGTAATCTCATAAGATAGTACAGTGCAATTATTCTCTTTAGTAGCGTGTTGAATCAACTTCATAATTATATTATGAGTGAACCAATATTTTCCTATAGGTTCCAATGGTCCCTATTCAAGGGCTTATTTCATGAAAACAAGTTTATTTTAAGGGATTTAGGTTTCTAGTTCATAAGTGTATACAAAGACATTTTGGTAAAACTGCAATGTTGCATTAGTGGAGTGTTAAATCAACTTCAAAATTATATTGCGAGTGAACCAATATTTTCCTATAGGTTTTAATGGTCCCTGCTCAAGCGTTTATTTCACGAAGACATGTTTATTTTAAGGGATTTAGGTTTCTAGTTAATAAGTGTATATAAAGACATTTTGGTAAAAATGCAATGTTGCATTAGATGTTATGAATTGTTTTTTTGGTATGGGCTAGTTAATTAATTTAAGTTCATTAAGACTAATTAATTAATTAAGACCTAGTTAGACTAAATTAGGTAACTCAAACCCATTTTGGGTTCAAGTCGCTTAAGTTTACAAGGAGCCCTATAAAGAGAGAAACCCTAGTCACCCTCTACAAAGAAAAACTTATCATTTTCTCATGCCTAGATCACTTTTTAAAAGATCAAGTGGAAGACTATTGAGTAGACAAGATCTACGATGTCTTCTATGGTTTCAGATTCTTCAACATCTTCTATGGTTTGGAATTGATCCAAGAACATCCAAATCTAGGTATGTTTTCATTATTCTCTACATCTAATATCATATTGGTGTTTTGAATGTCTTGATTATGTTTTGATTTAGAGAAGTCTATGGTATATGCATTCACCCTACGAGATCCAAGGCTAGAGAATGGAGCAATCCAAGATTCCCAACAACTAGTATTAGAGCCCTAGGATAGTTATTTCATGTTAGATATGCTTTAGGATGAGCTAATTTTGGTTTTGTAGGGTTTTTATTCATACTATGGCCCTAAGGATGAAGGTATGTGCATGTGATATTGTTATCTTAATATGATGGTTATACTTGTGATTTTTTCTCTTAGATTGAATTGTAAGCCTTGTATTTAGGAGCATAGGAATATTTTTGTTAGTAAAATTTTTTCTCCTTTTACATAGGTGGGTTGTAAGCTCCGGATGGATGGAGCATAGATTTTTGTTTCCTATGTCATTTTTTTTCTTCATCCTTGTAATCCATGAGAAGAAAGAAGACATCCGTGGAGAAAGACCCTTAAAAAATGGGGTAAAAGTTTGCATGCAATTCGAGAGCAATCTATGTGCAATATGCATGTAGAATACTTTAAAAAAAAAAAAAAAAAAATCAATTTAAGGTTTTTTGAAATTTTAGGGAATTTTTTTTGTAATTTCTAACCCTAATTTTGTGTTGCAAAATTATTATGGAAATTTTGGTAAATTGGATTTTATCCAATTTAATTACCAAATATGCAACAAGATTCCTAAAGCCATGTGAAATATTTTATTTTATTTCCTTTTATATTTATTATGCTATATTTAATTTTAACATGTGTTTAAATGAGAATAAACTAATAAAATAATGGTTTTGGATTTTTCTTAAGAAAATAAATTTATTTAGAAGCTATTTTCCATTTTTATTTTTTCTTGAATTGGTTGTTGCTGAAAAGAATATTTTTATTTATTTTTGGACTATCCACTTGGATTTGGATAGGTAGTTCTTTAGGCTCTCCCACCCTTAAAGAATGAGAATACACTTATAATGGTCCTTTATGCTCTCCCTTCTTGAGAGAAGAAGGATAGCACCTAGTTCTTCAAGCTCTTTTTCTTAAGAGAAGGACTTTTGTGGATATAAATAGTCTAAGAATAAAGGAATAAGAGAGCAATTCTTTTAAAGGATACACCTTAACTTCAAGTAATGTTTTTAGTTATCATTTTCTCTTATGTTCAACTTTAAATCGTGCCTTCATTTATTCTTTTCTTTTATGTTTGACTTAAATGTCGTGACTTTTGTGTTTTTTTTTTTTTTCCTACGTTCAACTTCAAGTCATGCCTTTAATTGTCTTTTTTTTTTTTTCTATGTTTGAATTTAAGTCAAGCCTTTAGTTACAATTTTGTTTCTATGTTCACCTCAAGTCATGCCTTTAGTTATTCATTTTTCCTATGTTTAGCTTCGAGTTAAGCCTTTAGTTATCATTTTCTTTTGCATTCGGCTTCAATTTGTACCTCTAATTTTCTTTTCCCATATTTGGCTTTGAGTTGCACCTTTACTTATCGTTCTCTCTTACATTAGCTTCGAGTCACACCTTTAGTTATCCTTTTCTCTTATGTTTAGCTATAAACTACATCTTTAATTATTCTTTTTTCCTATATTCAACTTTGAGTCATGTATTTGTTATATTTTCTTCTATGTTTGACTTTGAGTTATGCCTTTAGTTATTCTTTTCTCCCATGCTCAAATTCAAACCATGTTTTTAGTTACCATTTTCTCTTACTTTTGACTTTGAGTCATGCCTTTAGTTATCTTTTTCTCTTATGTTCAGTTTTGAATCACTCCTTTAGCTATTTTTTTTTCCTACATTTGGCCTTGAGTCACATCTTTAGTTTTCCTTTTCTATTACATTGGACTTTGATTTGTGTCTATAGTTATACTTTTCTCTTACATTTTGCTTTAAGGCACGCCTTTAGTTACCCTTTCTCTTTTACATTCAACCTTGACTCATGCCTTTAGTTATCTTTTTCTCTTATGTTCAGTTTTGAATCACTCTTTTAGCTATCTTTTTTTTTTCCTACATTTGGCCTTGAGTCACATCTTTAGTTTTCCTTTTCTATTACATTGGACTTTGATTTGTGTCTATAGTTATACTTTTCTTTTACATTCTGCTTTAAGGCACACCTTTAGTTACCCTTTCTCTTTTACATTCAACCTTGACTTGTACCTTTAGTTATACTTTTTTCTACATTTGACATCAAGTTGTGTCTTTAGTTATCCTTTCTTTTCTTATGTTTGGCTTCAAGTTATCTCTCTAGTTATCATTTCTCTATGTTCAGTCTCAAACTATGCCTTTAATTATCCTTTCTTATCTTATGTTTAGCTTCAAGCTACACCTCTAATTATCATTTTCCTTGTACTTATAGCCTTGAACCAAACCTCTAGTTATCTATTTTCTATGTTTGATCGAGAATCATGCTTTTCATTATCATTTTTTTTATTATGCCTTCAATTGTCTTTTCTCTTCTATATTTGGTCTCGATCCACACTTTTAGTTAGTTTTTATTCTATGTTCATCCTCAAATCATGCCTTTAGTTGTCTTCCCTCCTATTTTTAGCCTCGAGTCATGCCTTTGGTTGTCTTTCATCTATGTTTGACCTTATGTCGTTTCTTAGTTGTCTTGTTTCTTTTGTTTGACCTCAAGTCTCGATTTTAGTCCCTTATTTTCTCTTTTACTTGGTCATGTAGACCAAACCTGTAGCTATTATTTTTTATTTCTTTCTTTATTTATTTGGTCACCCATTTTACAACAAAGCCCTCCCGAAGTTTTATACAAGTGTATCAATTTTCCCCTTTAGCCAATTGAGGATCATATTTCAAGTCTCAAGTAATTGTGCATTGTACTATGACAAAATTTTGCAAAAGTACATTTGTTTTCATAATCTTGAATCTAAAATTCAAGATTTAGATAGCTAAAATTGGCATAATAAAAAATGAGGATTTATGGACATATATGTGAAAAACTATTGTGCATGACTAGAAATTATGCAAGTATCATGATATAAAATTATTTATGACCAAAAGTTATGAAAATAAATAATATAGTTTGTTGCTGCACTAAGGTTGTAATTAATCATAACTAGAAGCAACACAATTCTTTTATTATTTTTATTATTTAATTATTATTAATTAATATTATGAATATTTAATTATTATTACTTTTTTTATACATAGTTCTAATTAAACTATATAGAGTTATGAGAAATTCTTTTAACTTGTAACCATGTAGAACAGTTGAGAAATTTTCACAGCCTAAAAAACATTATCTTAAATGTTTTCATAAAATTATTGCATCACTCAAAACCGTAGAGCGAAGTAAATTTTGTCTTTATAACGCAAAGTTATAATAAAATTCCGGTGGATTTTTAATTTTGAATCAAATTATTGAATTCTTAATTTGCTATGATTCATATTTGATTATATCATTGGTCTTTGTTAGTTAGGGAGATCAAAATCTCTAAAATTATAAATCTCATTATATTGAGAAAAAAATTAAATCACTTTAAAAATAAAATAATACAATATTATATAAATAATATTTGTTTATGAAGTCGTGTTCATGTTTCAAAAATTTGATAGTTGTAAGTGTTTCATGTTTTATAAATTTGCTTTATTTTAATTATCTTTAGATTTTGTTTATTTTATTAATGCTTACTAGTTTTTATATAATTGAAATGCAATTCTTATTAATTTAATTCATTATATGATAATTTTATTCAGGTCATTATTTTTTTTCAAGCTTATTTATTTGATAAATGATTTTCATTGTATTATTCAATCATACATTCATATGTTCTTAAAATAGTGATAATATCACTTGACATTTCAAGTTGAAATTGTTTACCTCAAGTCTAAATTACTTATCCTAAGTATTTGATGTCAAACTTATTTTTGTGGTGATGAATCTTACATCAATAATTAAATAATAAAATATAACATTCTTATAGAGCTTTTAATGAAAAGTTATCGGTCATATCTAATAATAAAAATATCGGTAATTATAGATATATCGGTATTTTATTTTGTACATATATCTTATATATATTAATGAATATTTTGGAAAAAAATATCAATATGCCTAAAATTGAACAAAATTCATAGAAATATAAGAAAAATCTCATAAAAATGTAATTAGAAGTATAATAGACATTTTAAAGTTGTTTTGTTAAATAATTTGATATATATAATTTATCATATTTAATAATAATATTAATATGTTAATAAAAAATATATGAATTTTATATGTCTACATTTATTATTAAATTACATCAAATATTATTTCATAATAATATTGTAATATTTTATTATAATATGTCCAATTTTAAATATATTTAATATTAAAATTATGATCCATTTAATTCAATTGTATTAAATGACATAAAATAAATGATAATATATGTATAATTTTTTAATATTTAATTAATCTATTCATGATATTAAAAACAATATGAAGAAAATTATCATAATAATTTTTATATTTTTGGCAATCAATTAAATGATATTTTTTCATTTAATTATAAAATAATTCATAATTAATTTGTTCTTTAATATATTCTTTTAAAATTTTGTTTATATAATGGCAAGGGGCAAACTATATATATGTTTGGTGTGGTATATTTAACAAGGGGCAAACTTGCCCCAGTGCATGGCTACCTGCAAGGTCCAAACTGTGCTTTGACCAAGTCAAAATGACTAGAAGTATGGGCTATTTATGGCGATTTTTATTTCTCAATTCGATATCGTTTCCATAAGTGTTGTTACGCGATACATTGCCTATATATCTCCTATATATCATGATATTTTCATCTATGATCATATCCAACTAGGTCAACAACATTTCCTTAACGGAATGCAAATGATTAGTAATATGAATATAGACTAAGATATGGTTTGAATCATGATGTAAAATAAATTTTAACACTATGATGATCATTATTTAAAAAAAAAAAAAAAAAAAAAAAATCATATCCTACTGCTAGAAATGGTAAAATTGATCAATTGGTTTGTATGATAACATAGGGTATTTAACCTCTTATGTTATGATCTTTTATTCAACACAATACATCTCATGTTTATATATATATTATTTACTATTTGTGTACATATAATATCATACTAGAAAGCAATTGTTCCATCTATTCTATTAGTCAAGCGTGGGAGAAAAAGCTCTTAAAGCTGAAGGCAAATGCATCCGAACATATTAAAATTCATATCACTTTGGAGTTAGTATCAAAATTACCACATCTAATGGGGACTGTCTTAGTTGAAGTTAATGAAAGAATTGTTTATATTGGTAGTGAGCCTTCTTAATGCCTCTAATACCTAGAAAATGTACAATCACAGACCACAAAGATAATGGACAAATTGCTTAATCTATCAGGAGCAAATTATATACAATAAGTTGCTATATAGAATTAGATAATAAGACAAATAATGAGAATATAAGGGTAGACTGTACCCTGGACCCTGCAACCTTAGCCATGTGGTTTAAGCTGAATATTTGATTGCTGGTAACCGTGGTGAGTTTCAGTGCTAATAGTTTTTAAAGTAAGGACAAATACTAAGAAGTGTGGTTCCAATAAATGTCATGTGATCATAGGTTCGAATCATACCACTAATGATAGGCTGAATTTAGCATATATTAGTTGTTATGGGACAATTAACACCTCAAGATTTAGACCCCCATGAAAAGTCTTACAGGCTTGGCAATGAAAGGTTTCTCGATAATTAAAAAAAAAAATGCTAAAAATTGCATCTCGTAACACCTTTTTCTTTAACATGTTGCTGCGAGAGTATAATTCCTAGGAAAAGTGAATAAGTGAATTGACCATGCTGATGAATCATACCAAAAAGTAGAAAATGAAACAGTTTTTGGATACACTTTTTGTTTTTTTATTTTTAAAATAAAAAATTCAACATAAAAATACAACTTATACAAAAATATAGATTTACCTCGTAGCTTTAAAAATTATTTTAAAATTTTAAAATTTAAGATAGTGAAAAAAATTGACACATTTTTTTTTTTTTCAAAACCAGGTTTAGAACTACTACTTTTTCAATATAAGTCCAAGAATTCATGCATCTTATATAAAAATTACTATTCTTTTATTTTAAAAACAGAAATCAGAAAGAGTATCCAAGAGTACATTCACCTAATATTCATATGAGGAAGATGGGGGTAGTTATTTTTTCATGACAAAAATCAGAGAGGAAAATATACAATCCTGACTCCAGATGCATCAACCATTTCCTAACTACTAAGAAACTTAAAATCTCCCTGTGACAAACTAACAGTTTATTTTATCAGTGCAGTGATCAATATCACATTGGTAGATTATTAACACAGTTATAGTCCGTTTGACAGTAATTTTAGAAAATATTTCTAACATTTCTAATACTTAAAAGATAGAAATTTTTAGTGTTAGAAAGTTTAGAAATGCTTCAAAGAATAACTACCAATCGGACTCTTAATTTACATGAGCTACTATCAGAAATCTACAAGAATTCACGAATCAAATGCAGTGCATATGGTTTATTTAGAATTCAGATATTAAACACTTATTTTTTGGTAAACATAAACAATATGTTCATGAACTTAGACTGGTGTAACATCAAGAGAACACTTTACTGCTATCTTCTTGATTTATAACTTTAGCAACCACCTGTGCAAAATTATTAACCCAAAAAAGGACATTATATGGTTTATCCTATCCAAAACTCACAAATCAGAGCAAGAATTGAGACTACCCTTTGAAAATACGACCCGGCTTTTGATGCAAACTTCCAGTGCTCAAAGAGTGAGATGCTCCATGCTTTTTGAGTTACCCAACATTCCTTGGCCTGCTCTTCTATCTTCTTGCTCATCATATGGGTTTGACCTAAAATTTGAACTTGCCTCTTCAGTGTCTGAAGAGCCTGGTCTTTCAGTCAGGAACTGTTCCCAGAACACATCATTCACCCGGACCGGAGCAGTTGGAGGTGCTTCATTTGCAACTGAGGCCCCTTGTGAGGAAGACAAAATAGTGTCATCATCAGCAAAATTTCTGCTCTTGTGGATAGCTCTAAAATCAGCTTCTTTAGCATCGGCAATAGACCTAGATGCTGAGGATTTGCCAATATCCTGACCTATTTGGGGCATCCTAGTTGAACTACTTTTGTCAACTTGTAATGGAGAAGATGCCAAAGTTAGATTTAAATGGCAGGAGATATGGCCATCGCCTTCTTCAGTAGAGGTCAAACTTTCCTGCAAGTAAAGCAGCCTTTGGCTTTCATTCACTCCCATTTGCTGAGACAAGGTTGGGTCCCTTTTAAAAGTAAAAGATGTTCCGGTATCTGAAAGCTCTAATGTTTCAGGTGCAAATAAATGGCCTTCCGTTCGCATGGGCATCTCTTTGGGGTCTCCTTCAGATATTTTCATGTGTGGACTTCCTGCATCTTCATTGGAACTCTGTGTGCTTTGTGAAAGCAAGTTAATATCTGAAGCAGCTGGTGATAACTCCAGTTTCAGCTTATTTGAGAAATCTTTATGGAAAATACTCCCACACTCAGTTCTAGAGCTGCTATAATTGTCCAACAGACTATTTTCAGCAACTGGCTGCAAGTGATCGACTTGAGGCAATCGCCTTTTCTTATTATATGCTGAAAAATCCATTGATTCAATTTTCTGAGCAAGATGCTTAACAAAAGTAGGGTTCTGAACTGCCTTTTCCAAGAAGGTCAGCAACTTTTCCTGCCTCTGCTCCATTCCACTAACCCTCTGGGTTAAGTCTTCCAACTGAAGCTTTGCTGACTGCTGCTGTTTGACCTTGTAAACCTTCAACTGAAGCTCAGTTTTTTCACGAGAGAGCCTGTCTATTTCTTCATCAAATGCTGCTCTTTCTGAATCTGCAGGAGGACCTTGAGGGTGACTGTGGCTGTGAATAGGTTTTCTGCGGTGAATATTCTTAAGGAGATGCTTTTGATCTTTCACAAAATCTTCATTAGCAAATTCCCATCTCTCAGGATCACTCTTTCGAAATCCCTGCCCACCAAAGTAGACAAAAATGTAATCAATTGCATCATATTTTAAGTCCAATTTTCCTCACAAATATACAGTTGAATGTTTCAAAACTACAAATTTATATATTTTTGGGGAGCAATTTATCTGTTTTTTGTTTGATTTGCTGCTTCCTCGGATTTCTTGTGGGAGATGAGGGGAGGATTAAAGGCTGATGTGCACACTTGAAAGGAAATGAAATATTTCACTTCCACTCCAAGAAAAAAAAACAAAAAACAAAAACCCAAGAAAACAAACACCAAAAATAGGAAAAGAAATACCAGAAGGAGAATGCAGCATCTCACATGGATAAGAATTAAGAAAACTGAGATTTAGAAAAATGATAAGAATATAAAAACCTTCAAAAGATGTAAACTCAATTTGCAAATCATACCCCAGAGAAGAATACAATTCTTCTCACAGAAAAGAAGAGAAATTTATATTGAAAAAAAATGAAAACCACATCAACAATAACAAAACAAAATAAAACCAATAAAAGATAGAATAAATACATTATTTCTTATACATGCCACTAGAATATTAAGCTTCTGCAAAAAGAAGGCAATCACAAACACTAGTACTCAAAATCTACATTGGAAGAAAATATTCTATTAGCAAAAGACCTAATAGAAAAATCAACCTTTTATATACAAAAATCTAGCTACCAACCTTAGGTCCTAACCCCAAATCCAGCATAAGGAGACATGAATCAGTTTAAGCAATTTGTTTCATATGTGAGAACAGTAACACGCAACAACAATAGGTACTGGCATGACAGATGACTTGCAACCAGCAGTTTTTTCAGATTATAGTCAACATTTAGTTTGGCACATTCAGCTGGTCTTGCACTTATTTTAAAGAAAATGAAGATTTTTGTGTCCCCAAACTGATGTCAGACACATGACAGTGCGGGTTTATGCTGAAATGTTTTTTTAAACACTTTTTCAATGGGGAAAAGATCATCCATATCATATTAATTACTCCTCATTCAACTTGTAGCTTTGATAAGGAGGTAATAACAGCATGGACACAAAGTGTTCACACTCCCATAGGTTTTAAATTTTTATTAAAAATATTGGTCAGGGTTATATTTTGATGCCTAATTTGCATCGAAGACATCTTTTCATACTCTCAAACCTTGTATAAGTTAGTGGACAACCTATCATTAGTGGCTCATCTCTTCTCTCCCATTAGTTTCTTCTCTACTCTTAACTTTTCCTTTCTTCTCTACTCTTAACTTTTCCTTTCTTCTCTATTTTCTCAGTCTCCTCTCTCACATTTCCCAGCATGGCATCTGATCAATATTGATGCTATTCTATTATATTATTTCCTCTCCTAGACTTTGTTTGCTAGATGTTTTATATGATCAATTGAAGGCTTACAGGAATATCCCCGGTACCAGACCATGCCATAGCTCTAATGGGAGTCAAGGGCTCTTCCAGTGCTGAAATCAGGGCTGGGTGGAAATGTTCAGACAAATTAGGGCTGTTCTATGGGGGTATCCTCTGGTGCACTTTTCCTTTCTAGAAGATGCTTATGTAGTTGTGTGGGTCTGAAGCCAAAAAAAGAAAAAAGAAAAAGAGCACATAAACTGAAATTTTTGGAATTTGTTGTGAATACATGTTTTTCTATAATAAGAGTATTGTAGCTGATTGGTAGAGGTCTCTTTCAGTTTGATCGTATTCCACTGATCTCTTGGGTTAGAAACCTCTTCCATGCACGTTTTGTGAAAAGAGAGGACTGAGAGTGGTTCATAATCTGCTGACTCATTATTGGGATTTCCAAAAATAAACTTGCTTCATGTTCCATAGATACTGAAAGTTCTTCCTATTTGTTAAAAACTAGACTTGTGATTATGGACAACTCAATTTTTTTTTTTGATAGGTAAAGAAAATTCATTAAGAGCCAAAAGGCTAGAGAAAGGGTATACACAGAGTATACCAAGATACAAAGAAGCAAAAAACAAAAGGATAAACAAGTCTGACTCTTATTTGGTGGCTAGCCAGTCTACAAAATCTATCAAAGAGAGAATGTGTTCCTCTATATACACCCTAGCCCAATTCACAAAAGTGTACAAAAAAAATGGATTTAATATCTTGGTCATTCCTCTCAATATCATCGAAGACTCTCCTATTCCTTTCTTTCCAAATGGTCCACATCAGGCAGAGGGGGGTAGCTCTCCAAGTTTTCTCCCTTTTCTTGCCCACAAAAGATCCATGCCATCCTAGGAGGTTTCTTTTTACAGAGGAGTGCATCACCCATTGCACCCCAAAAAGGGAGAAGACCAGAAGCCATAACATTATGGCCTTCTCACAAAACAAGAGAAGGTGATCTATGGTCTCCTCCTCATATTTGCACAAAAAGCACCTGTTGGGGATGCTCCAACCAAATCTCTTCAGGCGGTCAGTGGTGAGTAGCCTGCACCAGGCCGCCTCCCAACCAAAGAAGCTAGCCCTAATTGGAACCTAAGGCGTCCAAATAGTTCTAGCCAGGAAGGGGGGCTTGATGCCCCTTGAGAATGAGCTATAAAAAGACTAGACAGAAAAGGTCCCATTCTTGTTCTCTTTCCACTAGAACAAGTCATCCACACCTCTTCTAATGGTCAAAGGATGAAGCTTGCTTAATAAGCTTTCTACTTCTCCCACCTCCCAATCATTAAGCTGTCTATTAAAACAAAGCCCCCAGCTACCTCCAACTTCGTTTTCCTCCCAGGCCTCAGCAACCCAGCCTTCTTTGTTGACAGAGAGATTAAACAAGAAGGGGAAAGCTTCTTTCCAGAGATTGGTTTTCACACCACAAGTCCTTCCAAAACTTCACTCTAGTGCCATCCCCTACAATGAAGCGGGAGTGAGATCGAAAGTTCTCCCAACCATTTCTGATGGCCTTCCAAACCCCCACCCCATAACGGTCTCTTACTTCTTTGGAGCACCAACCCCCCTCTTAAAGGTCATACTTACTAGAGATAATTTGCTTCCATAGGGGCTCATTCTCATTAGCAAATCTCCACAACCACTTCCCAAGAAGGGCCTTGTTAAAAGTAGCTAGACTGCAAATGGCCAACCCTTCATCCTTTTTAGCGGCACAAATAACCTTCCAACTCACCAAGTGAGGTTTATTCTCTAAGGCTCCACCGCACCATAAGAAATCCCTTTGGATCTTTTCAAGCCTTGCACACACCCTCTTGGGGATCACAAAGAGAGAAAGAAAGTAGGTTGGGAGGCTAGAGAGGGTGCTTTTTAGCAAGGTAAGACGGCCACCTTTGGAGAGGTATTGCCTTTTCCAGAGAGACAACCTTTTCCTGAATCTTTCTTCCACTGCATCCCACACCCTAGGGGATTTGTAAGAGGCTCCAAGGGGAAGACCCAAGTAGGAGGTAGGTAAACTCCCTATCTTACATCCCAAAACCAAGGCGAGAGTCTCCATAGGAATGCCTTCCCCCACTGGGATGGCCTCAGTTTTGCTCAGATTGACTTTTAAACCTAAAAACCACATGAAGGTCCAACTAAGATATTACAACTGATCTTCATCGGCGTCACAGAAAATCAAAGTGTCATCGGCAAACAAGAGATGGGACACGAACAGCCCCTATTGTTAAAACCATTCTCATACCCTTGATTGACAATATTAAAATGAAAATTTCCCTCATGTAATTAAATAGTGCCAACTACTTATCATTGGCAAACTATTTATCGTTGGCTAAGTGCAGAACTAGAGTAGGAGGTTATGGCTCATATTGTATGTAAGATCAATTCTGCAAAGATGGGACCATAAATAATGCTCTCATAAAAATATTTTTTGGCAATCCAGCTGCCATATATATAACCAGAAATTATATGTTCACTGAAAAAAAAAAACAGGCATATTGAACTCTACCATATTTTCACGAGACATAGATGATGAAGCAACAGAATTTTTTTTTTTGATAAGTTATGAAGCAACAGATTATTACCCTGTGTTTTGAATCTGAGCATTCACTAGGATAAGTTTTTACTAAGGCTTTGGGGAGAGGAAACTTTTACCATCTATGAAGCCAGACGAGCATGATGGTGAAGAATGTTTATGCTCCAACTTGAAGAAGATTGTCATGAACATTTTAAAGCATTAATCTATGAAGACAGTCTTCTACTTTCAATATTTCCTAAAAATATCACATAAAATCCAGCTCAAGACTGGTAGGTCCTTTTTTTTTTTTTATCTAATTTTAAACTTTTTTGTTTGATGAGAACCTAGAAATTGTATTAAGAAATGGACAGATATACAAGGATGGGAAGCCCAGAAAATAAAAGATACATGCACATAGAAAGAAGAAAATCAGAGAGAAAACAAAGGCTCCAATAAAAGAGCACTCATGCTGTCTAACCCAAAAGACCAATACAACTCAAAAGGGACAGTAGCAGATTGGGGTTGATGACTTTATATGCCAGTGAAGTTTAAAAAAATCATTTGTGTTGTATTAAGCTTTCTGTTCACCACTAACCAAGTGAACCTCAGAGCTTTAGGAGAGTTTTGGATTTTCAAATGAGCTACTTTTGGGAAAGGATAAAGGGAGTTAACATTCAAAAAGGACTCAAGAAATTCTTTTAAGAACTCAAAATCCAACATCTCTCTTCCCACGTGAAAAAGAGAAAAATGTTTTGTAATGACATCAGAAGGATAGAAAGATCTTTAATTTATCTTAGGAAGTCAAAGTTCTAATAATTGTGTACAAAATTACAAAATCTGGCAAAAGGAACAGCCATTGGAAAGATCCTAGACCTAGTTACCGTGAAGCATGGCAGTTAATTGGTCATGGCAGTAATCTGACGTGTACTTAAGTCCATCACTCCGGACACTGGACATCATCTCAAATTATGCAATTATTTGAAGCCTTTGAAGCTTATATACTATAGTGGCTCCCAGTTTTTCTCATAGGATATAGCTTCCAAGTAATGAAAATCAGTTTGAAGCAGTTGACCTTCAGCACTAACATTCTCTAGCTCCTTCTCCTTCCAAAAATAAATACATCACTTGACCTAAGACTTATGAACACATCAATTGTTATGTACCTATTATCTACCCCATAGTGCACTGTAGCACAAAGTAGTATCAGTAAAGAAATGCCGTGATCCCTGACTTGGATTCCACAGGGCTGTTGATTGACAAATCCCCCTTAACTTTTGACATTTTTGTGCAAAAGTAGTCACAGTGAAATAGGACCAATGTCCTGCTTTGTCTTCATTAGTTTTTCATCATTTGAGCAGGCAGTATCAGTATGTTTACTATTGCTCCATTATTATCCAGGAATCTGTTAAGAGGCATCCTTCCATGCGCATGCTAACGTGGAAAGGTCTAAATGCTGCACAATATTTTAAAGACAATCTTTACTGGTTCTCCTATTAATCCTCCTCCAAGTTCCACATTTTCAGCTCATGTCAACCTGGTTTAGCCTAAAATCATGGCAAAGGAACATTTTTACACAGCTAATGTTGTTGGGCAAGCCCTGAACTGGAACGCACCAAGGTTATTACTACCATCATCATTCTTCTTATGGTAGAAAAACAGAGCAATCAACTTTGAACTCGATCACTGTTTTCAAGTATTTGTCATCTTCCCAGTTCTGTCCCCATTCATCTCTTCTTTTTTAGATTTTGGCCACCAATTTTAACCTTTTCTTCCACAGGAATGAGTTTTATTGAGACCCTATTTATTTGTTAAAAGACAACAATACATCCATCGGCCCAGCAAATTTTCTTTGTTGCCTTCGTTACTGCATTCTGGCCATTGAGGAGTAATAATAAGAGGTGTGACTCTTTGGGTGGTTCAATGGGTTCTATTCCTCCACTGGGGAATGAGGTGACTGTCATCCTTGGAGAGTTCATGTCTTGAGCAAGATTTAGCACCCCATGGGTATTGAAAGCTTGTGTCAGTATTAGTAGGGTACAAAACAAGGAAACACATAGCAAGAAAATTCCTGCATGGCATTTCTAGGGAACTTCTTAATTAGACGAACGCCTGCTTTTCCTAGATTCTGCCTTTGGAGTCTTCCTTTCTCAACCGAGCTCTTTAAAGAAGAGGCTACTCACCCTATCCATCAATGACTTTTTCTTTTTTTTTTTCCTTCGGTAAGAACTGCTTCAAGTCAATTCCATTGCACCTCAAATGTAGCTTTAAATAACCTAGCTAGGATAATCCATTGAACATCTATCTATTCCTTTCTCCAGCTTTAACTGCATCACTTGCATTCTAGTGGATGAACTGCAGCGACAATGATCATATGACATCTGGTTGAGTTTGAAATGGATCAAAAAATTCCCATGACTTCATTCTTTTTATTATGAAACTTCAACAATCCTTTTTCTTTTGTTTCTTTAGGTGCCATTCCTAGGCACTATGCAGAAGAGTCAAGTTATTTACAATATTTTTTGCTTCCTTTCTTTTGAAAGCAATCTATGATTACTAAGATAATTAAAAGGGTGACCAGCTAATATATGGTAGAATAGCTTATCAGCCTTAATCAAATGGAAAAATACGATCCACCAAATTTTGACACAAGCTTTCCTAATTGGTTCATCACTTCTGGTTTTACTGGGCATTGTAAGTGTAAGTCCGTCAATAGATCCCCAGCCATGTAGATCTTAGTACAAGGATCATCATAATATCCTCAATGAGGAAGTCTTCCTCCCAAGTGTTGCATCTCAACCTCCTGTAGAAATCAGTTTGAACACTTCTTTAAACTCCATTTTGTACTATTTCAGTATTTCAAATTCCAGACATTTTAAAGTTAGCTTCAGAAACTCTCTTTCTAGTAATACCATATAACAATGCCTACACTCTCTCCAGTCTCTATATACTGCTCAGCAAAGTCTAGTTGTTTCTTTGATCCAGATACATTATTCTTCCATCTAAGCCCAATTTGTGATGCTATTTGGTAGCAAATGTACCAAGAAAAAACTATTCATGTCAAGGAATTTGAAAATATTCTCAATTTCACAAAATCATCAACCCTACATTCACTACATTGGATTGCAAACCTTCCAATATTAATCAAGGATTGAATGTTTTCTTTAGAAAACAATAAACTCAAGGATTCAAAATTCACCAGTGATTTCCTGGATTCAATGGATCCAATCTCCACAAGGCTACCTATAACTAGGTCTTCCTATGCACCTCATTCTCAATCCAAAGTGTTCCAGGATCAAATTCTATCATTTGATCTTGACTGAGACTTCAATAGAGTTGTCTTACTGGTTCATTTCAATGAACCACCCCTTGATTTAGTAGCCAATTCTGTAATTCTCATATAGGGCCTAAATACTCATTAAGAAAAAC
This sequence comes from Vitis riparia, assembly GCF_004353265.1. NCBI lineage: Eukaryota > Viridiplantae > Streptophyta > Magnoliopsida > Vitales > Vitaceae > Vitis > Vitis riparia. The sequence continues at coordinate 14,868,594 of NC_048435.1, read as the reverse complement.
AGGATTTTTTTGTGCATCCAAAATTTGAGGGGCTGTAGCATCTCCTAGCTAATCCTTGTCACATTCATGTTGTACATCAAAAAGAACATTTTTGGGCATATTGTCCATCCCTATTCATGGGTTCGAAATTTAAATGATTTGGATGCTTTCAGCCACTAGTTTCATGGTGTGTTTTATATTTTCTGTCAAGATCTGAGATTTTGAGCCATGTTTTGTGATATAACATGAGACATCCATTTAGCTCTTTCATTCTCTGCAATATGCCATCTAGCAAACATGCTCAACCATCTCTAATTTTTCTATTCTCATTGGAAGTTTCTACAAAACTTTCCATTTCAAGCTCTTTTCTCTTGAAGTGGGCAAGTGCCTGCACTTTGGATTCTAGGATTTCTTATTACCTGAGGTTCCAATAGGCATGTGAAATGATGTGGTGCTAGTGGGTATCCGAGGATCACTCCGACAGGTGGTACATCTACAAACTACTACAGTACTAAGCTATCAACCATGTAATAGGCTAAGACTAACCTACAAGCTAAGAGAAGGATTCAAGGGGAATTTGGGTTGTTTGATGTGTCGGAGGGACTTTACAGAGCACTGACATTTTCTATTTATAGTTTTCATCGATAACTACTGTTGATAATAATATCTAAAAGTTAACAACTACATCCAGCCATGTGTCATGGACTTCCTTTTTCCTTGCCTAGTTTGTCGCTTACTCAATTCCATCAATCAAGGTTCGCAGTATCCATCAAGTTGTATCCAGAACGACCATGCTGAGAAGATTTCAAGGCCCTGCTATAATAGATTTCAAAGTACCTATTGTACTGAACATAACTTGGTTGTATCAACTGATTCGTTATTGTAATTGATAAGTCTTGTAATGGGTCTTGAAATCTTCTCAGCATGGTTGTTCTGGATACAACTCAATCATTCTGGATACAAGTTGACAGATACTTTGAACCTTAAAGAATTACAATAATGAATCAGCCAATATGATCGAGTTACGGTCATAACCAATCAGCTGATATAACTGAATTATGGTCAGTATAATAGATTCATGGCTGAGCTGCACCATAATTCTGAGCTCTTGTACAATCCCTACTGTGTCACATTTTCCTGATTATGGATTATTAAACCAAACATCTAAACCAATAGGGTCCAACTTTGGACAATTCTTGACTCCTCGGATAATGAGGGTTTGGAGGGGCTGCTTTAAGAGGAGGTAACCAAAGCAATGTCAGATTTGGGGAGTGACAAGTTACCAGGGCTGGATGGTTTTTCACTGGCATTCTACAAGTTCTGCTGGCCTATAGTTGGTTGCATATTTGTGAAGATAAGAAGCATTGAGGGTTGGGGTTAAGGCACTTGGAGGGTCTCAATCAAGCTTTGTTAGGCAAATGGCTATGGAGGTTTCCCCTTGAGAGGGAGAGTTTACGGAGGAAAGTCATTCTTGGAAAATTTGGGGAGGTGGAGGGGGGTTGGACTACTAGAGAGGTGAGAGATTCTTATGGGCTGAGTCTTTGGAAAGACATTAGAAAAGGGTGGGAAGAGTTCATTCTTAGAACTAGTATCCGTATTGGAAATGGTAGATGCACAAGTTTTTGGTGTGACAGTTGAGTTGGGGAGTCTAAGTTGAAGGATGTTTTTCATAATCTTTTCAAGCTTGCATCCCACAAATATGCTACAGTGGTAGACCTTTGGGGGAAGTAAGGGGATGGAGATGGTTGTTGGGAGGTGCATTTTAGAAGATCTTTCCAAGATTGGGGGTTAGAGGAGGTGACTCATTTCTTGGAACACATTTTTGCATTAAAAGTGCAAGAAGGGGAGGATTCCTTAGTATGAAGAATGATGGGAGGGAGTGTCAAATCATTTTATAACTCCGTAAGGGCTGACAACAATTTATTATTCCTAGCTAAAGAGATTCGGGGATCATGCGCCCCTCTTAAAACTCGTCTTTCTTCTTGGGAAGCAGTTTGAGGGAAAATCTTAACAATAGACATGTTAATGAAAAGGGGTTGGTCCATGGTCAATAGGTGCAGCCTTTGTAAAGATAGTGAAGAATCAACTGACCACATTTTAATTCATTGTGATAAGACAAGGGAACTTTGGACTTTATTGTTAATAACTTTCATTTTGGTGTGGGCGTTCCTGACTTCCATGAGAAATCTTCTTCTCGAATGAAAAGTCAAGGGGCTAAGGAAGAAAAGAAGAGCAGTTTGGAGATTGGCTATGATTTATCTTTTTTGGTGTATCTGGGGAGAGGAAAACCAAAGGAACTTCCAAGAGGAAGAGTTGTCAGACTAAAGTTTGAGGAATCTCTTTATCCGATCACTAATAGAGTGGTCTTAGCAGTTTTTGGAGTTGGATAATCCCTTTTTTCTAAATTTTTTGGGTGCTCTTTATTGTGGCTAGCCTTCTCTTTCTCTTTCTCTTTCTCTTTCTTTAAGTCTTTTCTTTCTTTTCTGGTACCTGGTTAGGCTCCTAATGTATACCCCCCTATTTTTGGTGTTTCTTAATTCAAATTATCTTTGTCTATCAAAAAAATTATCTCAACTACAACCTTGCTATGGAAAGTACCATCTTGATATCCATACTCATTAAAGCATTGACAATAATGACTTTGTAGAAATTTTCGGGATCAATGATTGGTGAGCATCCACATCATTTAAAGTGGATTTGACAACATGATAATGTCTTTCTTAGTACAAAAATGATTGTACATGAAACAATCAAGTTTTTAATTCTCATAATTAACATAGACCAATCTAAAGGTCTGCTTTTATGGTCATTTAAGTAAATGTCATGTGCCAAATGATCCATCTAATTTTATCTTTTTTTCTTTAGAAAGTTTTGTTTTCTTTTTAGAATTTATTGAACTTCTTTAACTAGTTGGTTGTATGTATCACCAAGAATTCATTGAACTTCTTTAACTAGTCTATTGTACGTATCACCCAATACCTATTTGAGAGGTCGCAATCAATCTATCTTGAAACCTCCCAAGTCAGTGGCCTATTCCATGACTTTGAAACATGCAAGCCATGAACTTCCTTAACAGTAGCCATTCCTGGACTATTTCCTTGTTGCTCTATGGCAGCTTGACAACCAGCCTCAGTAGAAGTCCCAGGGGTTGGAGTTGCAGTTGATCATATAGTTATGTATTTCTTAGTACAAAATTATTGTACATGAAATAGTTGAGTTGTTAATTCTTAGTATTAACATAGACCAATCTAAAGGCATGCTTTCATGGTCATTTAAATAATGTCATGTTGTAAATGTTCCATCTAATTTTATCTTCTTTTTTTTAAGAATTTATTGAACTCCTTTAACTAGTCTATTGTATGTATAGCCCAATACCTATTTGAGAGGTCGCAACCGATCTATCTTGAAACCTCCTAATTCAGTTGTTAGCCACAACTCCTCACCCACTTCAATTGTATAAATTGGAAGAGCTATTGGAGATTATTGTCTGTAAACAGATTTACTATCAGGTTCTCAATTTGATACCAAAGGTCATGTAACAGAACTGAAAATTTATCATGGATAAATCGAACACCATAAACGTGGGATCATAAGCAGCCATTGATAAATTGAAGTTAAAGGGTAGAATGCAGCAGAAAACCAGCTGTATGATAAACAACAAGACAATTCAGGTCAAAACCATGTATTAATCAGCCGTCCCTAGAGATAGCACCAAAAGGGATTTTTGCACAATGATTAATGAAAGTCAAATATTTGTTGTGGCTGATGATTTTATGTTAATGGCACAGCATAACAAGCTTGTGCCTTAAAGTTTAGTTCCATTTAATGAGTTGGAGGAAATAACTTCCATGAGGAGTCTACAACACTCTTAACGTCCTTGAAATGCAAAAATTATTCCCTTCACTTGATAAAGTGAATTTTTTAAGGCTTTGCTTTCAACTATCAAGTAGAAAAGAGACACCTCTCACTTGCTAGTGATATCCAGTTATCCATTTTCTCTCTTCAATGAATCCTACTTCACAATTTAGGAACCTTAGAAGGTTAAAACAAAATAAGTTTTATAAAAGGTTCCTGCAACAGAATGGAAGAGAGACTATAGACAGTAGATCCAAAAGAAAAGTAAACTCCAAAGGACATTGCACAGACTATATCCTTGAAAATGAATGTCATCCCTGCTAGGAGAATTCCCTTGCTCCAAGACAGTCACAAATCACAATAGTTTCTCCCAAAGGTAAAAAGATTTCTACTCTCACATTAATCAGAGTAAGTCACCCCTAGAATTAAAGAGCTAAGCTTACAAATAACCTTGAATTCATGAATTTGTGAACATATCAAGAATAACTAAAGAAAATTTCGGTAGTTTTACTTACATTCACTAACTTCCCATGAAAAGACAAGATATATAAATGGATGTTAAATGATTCTATCAAGAACTATATACATACATTGGATGAGGAGGCAATTAAAGAGTTCTACGTTTTCATCTTTACTAACTTTTGATAATTGAAAACCAAAATGAAGGGACCCATAGAGAAATGGGAAAGGGTCACTGGATGATGAAAGGCACAGAATTCGTTCAAAGAAATCCATTTAGTAATATAATTGGCAAAAGGGTGCTGATTTGATACCCATTAAAAATATAAAAAGTTAAATACTGCCCTAGTATTTGACAAAATTCAAGCAATCAAACAACATATAAACACATATGGGATCTTTAAAAAACCAAAAATACAAACGCTGATCCAAGTTTGGCCCCTTCCATAAAATTCCCAATGCAGTGGGACTCGCGGATCTTGTAATGGCAACACTTGTTGTCTAGTTGTTCAAAGGCAAGTCGTAATCAACCACTTTCAATAACTCCGTTGCCATCTAAATGACTTATTCAGGATTAGCATCAATCATAATACACACGTACACATAAAAAAAATAAAAAAATAAAAAAGAGACCGATATATCATCCAAACCAATATATTTTCTCACCTGAAGCCAAGACATGTTATAAAAAGCATTACCACAGTTTGGTTGTGTGACAAAACTAAGAAAATACTACCCAACATAAATTGAATAAGAGCTCCAATTTCATTTTCATTTCTCAGCAACCAAGCAGGATTGAATGGCACCAAATTGACTCAGAAAAGCTTACATATGTATTGAGCTGTCTGATGAAGCTGGAGAAGTTATTGTGCTTGAAATACATGGGGAGAAGAACGCGAGCGAATTCAGGCGGATTCCAGACAACGAAACTGCTCTTGGTGGAGCTCCAGGACACGATTTCATCGGTCGATGAGTCGTCCACCATTTCATAGGTCTTGAGAAGGAAAGGCGCGGGACCGGTGGCTCCGCCGCCGACGCCGCCCCCGCCTGCCGGACCTCCGTCCATTGAGCTGTTTTATCTGGGTGGAGGTTTTGGTGGTTCGGAAATGAATCGAGCGTCTGAAACCCTAAGCTCTAGACGAGCGCAGACGTTGAAAAGTTTTGAGGGTTTGAGGTGAATATCGGCGATTCGCCACCAAACATCACAGTGAAGACGAGTCGTCTCAAGTCCCTCCCACAGCTCCCTTTTGTCTTTTCTCGCTGCCCACCGTCTCCGCAATACTAGTCTGCCCAAAGAAATTTAATTATTATTTAGTTAAAAATAACGCTAAAATCAAACCATTCCGCTTACGTTTCTATTATTTTCCTTATTTTCCTCTTATTATTTTTTATTTTTTAAAATATAAATTATAATAAGTTTTATATAATAATATTTTTAAAAGGTTTAAATTAAAAATATGATAATTTTAAATTTTTAATTAAAAATTGATATATTAAATTTTAAAATTTTAAAAAATAATTTTTAAAGGCATAATATATATTTAAATTTATACTTTTTATATCAAAGTTTTTGGTTTTTATCTTTAAAACCCAATATAGGAAACATGCAAATAATTTGGAATGTTTTTAACTTGATTTTTGTGTTTTTAATTTTTGAAAATAAATAACCTTATACATAATATTTTATTTTTAATTATTTTTATATTTCTATATCTTAATAAAAAAATAATTAAAATATGTTATAAAAATATCCTTTTAAAATAATTCTTAAAAACTTGTTTTGAATGGACAATCAAACCAATACCAACTAATTCACATAGGCGCAATCAAATACTAAAACCTACCCTAAACATAAAAAATTTAGTAGATTAAATTACCACTGATTTGGTCTTCGAATTGGATAAATAAATAAATAAAAATATATATCCTCTTATGGATAAGTTTCCTGAAAAAAATAATAATAATAATCTCCAACTATAAAAAGATAATAATAAGAAGAAGAAACTTATTATTATTATTATTATTATTATTTTGTTGGTAAAACATCTAGAAGAAAAAAAAATTTGCTAAAATCAAATAACTAAATTTTTTGAATTAAGCAATTAAAATTCAGAAATTCAAAATTCAAATTTCTTACCTTCACCTATAAACAGATGTCATCTTTCAAGAAAATGGAATAAAAAATTGGAGGGAGAAATTTAGAAATCAGAAAAATCCTAAGGAGAAAATTCGAAAGTAACTTTGTACGATAAAAGAGGCTTCACAACAAAAGAAAAAGTTTCATCAAATCTCCCTACAAGTTTGGTAAACGGTAAAAGGACTACACATGTGTTCTTCGTCATTCAACAAGTTCATTCAGGAAAAAAGGCGTTTAGTCCCTCAATTGATTTTCAAATTCAAGAAAACAAGTTTGTCATCATTCTTCAAGTTGTGGTCGAAACGAAAGAATTTGAGGGAAAATATTTTTTTGTAAATAATATTATTTTTGAGATTGTACCCCAATATTTTTAATTTCAATAAATATTTTGTTCGCATTATTTTTGTTATTGTTTTGCTTACATTGCAAGACTTTTTATGAAATCTGTGCATACAAATTTATGGCACCCCCGGTGGAACCTCTCTACCTCCCATCTCTTTCGTTAGAAAATTAATCACTACTACATCGATGGCATCCAAAAAAATTCAAGTTGTGTATGTCAACTAGGGCAATGACAAGATCGTCATTACACAATCGCCGCATAACACCGCCATGAGCCCCATGACTCGTAGTAAAGCGAAATCAACATCTTTACCTTCAACAAAACAAACAAGTGAGTCAACTTGTTTGTTAAAACTGGTAAGGACACGTGATAAGCTCCAACCATACATCACTTTGGCTTCTCCGAGGGCAAAGAGTCATAGTCCTCATAGCAAGGGAAAACTCCCTTTAGCATTAAAGGACTTTGGGGATAATTCTCCTTGCTCTATTATCGATACCAACTCCAGCACCAGCTCACATTCTAGATCGCCAACTAGAATGTCAAATGAGGAAAATTACTCCAATCATTCCGACTCTTTTACTTCTCCTTCTTGATGATTATGCCAGTAATGGTGACCGACACTACATCCGTAGAAGAACAATTAGTAAAGATAACTTACACCATCACTAAACTCACCAAGACGGTCGAGGAGAAGCATACGTAAATAGTCCCTCATAAACAAGGTTGAGACACAAGTACAAAATATGGGTGAGTCAAGTCAAGGACTCAACCACCTTTTGAATGTTGCATCTCCTCTTGATGATGCACCACATGCGTCTAGGACAGTGTAAGTCATGAGACAAACAATGGAATCTACCTCGGTGGCGTCATTATTTGCCCAACAACTTCAGGGCATGATAACTAACACCATTAGAGCACAGTACAATGGATCCTCATAGAGTACGCTCATGTACTCTAAAACTTACACTAAGGGGGTTGATAGTCTATATATTCCTGTGAGTTATCAATCTCCAAAGTTTCAATCATTTGAAGGGAAAAGAAATCCAAAACAACATGTTGCCCATTTCGTTGAAACTTGTAACCATGCAGGTACAGATGGTGGCTTGTTAGTCAAACAGTTCGTTTGCTCTCTTCAGAGAAATGCTTTCGTTTGGTACATAGACCTTGCACCTGAGTGTATCAATAGCTGGACAAAATGGAACATGAATTCCTCAACCTTTTCTATAGCACTCGAAGAATTGTAAGCATGATGAAGCTTACTAATACTTAGTAATGGAAAGATGAGTCGATCGTAGACTACATCAATTGTTGACATTCCTTAAGCTTGGACTGCAAAGATAGATTATCCAAGGTGTCAACTGTGGAGATGCGCATACAAGGAATGCATTGGGGTCTTTTGTACATCCTCCAAGGGATACAACCTCGCACCTTTGAAGAGTTAGCTACTCAAACATATGACATGGAGCTCAGCATAGCCAACCATGGTACTAAGAAGGACCTTATCGTTGACCGACAAAGAAAGAGACACGATGGGAAACAAATGATAAGACCTCAATAAAACCCATCCAGGAATCAATGAGGGTAAATATGGCTCCTAGCAAAATCTCAACAAGAGATAAAAAGAAGGAAATAAAAGAGGTTAGAGTAACCCAAGAAAATGATAGGCGTCGGTTCACCTTAAAGGAATTGGAGGAGAAGAAGTATCATTTTCCTAACTCTGATGCGCCTAACATGTTGGAAGATCTACTCTAGAAAAGGTTATTGAGCTACTTGAGTGTAAGCATCTAGAAGAAATGGGTTGTGTTAATGATCTGAACTACTGTCATTACCATCAAATCGTTAGTCACCCTATGGAGAAATGTTTCATCTTAAAAGATCTCATAATGTAATTTGCAAAGCAATGAAGAATTAATCTGGATCTAGATGAAGTAGTACAGTCAAATCATACTACTCACGTTTGGGTCTTTTGATCTTGTTCTGTTACATGTTCCACCTAAAACACTGGGAGCATGCACTAGTACTATCCAATGTGAGTTACCTAAGTCAAAGCAAACACAAGTGTCACGCCAAGACACCATTCTTCACTTCTACTTTAATAATGAATCCATGTCGTATAACAAAGAAGGTTGAACATTGGTGACATGAATAAGATCACACAAGAAGCAAAAATCTCATCCATGCCGAAATCTTCCTAGGAATGAACAACATAAACAAAATATTTGTCAATATCTGAAAATGAAAGAAGAAAAGAAACCCAAAAGAAAACAAGAGATTGTACAGGTTGATAACTTCTTGGTACAAAAGCTCATCACCCCTATCACTTTAGAAGAATACTTCCCTCTAGAGTTCTTTAATAGAGGGATGATGACATCAACTTATATGCCCTCTTGTCATGAGACTTCGAAAGAAAATGGGTCAAGTGAAGATGAAGAAAGTGCTTTTGGTGTAGAGTTGAGCAAAACCAAGGAAGAAGATGAGGTAGTGGCAAACCTATAGTGCTTACCCTCGCTCTTTAGTATCTATGAAATGATAAAACTTCCTAAGGAAACACGAATTGTATTGATCCAGACATTTAAGAATCCATCACTCTATGCCACAAAAATAAAGAGGGTAAAACGATTTGCGGACAAATGCCACAATTGTGCAACATGTGCAACCATCACCTTCACCAGTGACGATGAAGAGAGCATGACATCAAATTTTACCACAATTGTTTTGAAACCTCGACATTCCAATAATGCTCCTTAAAGCATGAGCCTAAACTGCATATTACTCCTATCTTATAAGAACTTAAATTTTAGTAACAAAATAAATAAATAAATAAATAAATAAAGTCAAACTTATGCCTAAAAAAACAATCTTTCTTGGCAAACTTCTCAGACCGAGGAACAAACTCTTTGTATTAAAGAAGTCAAATTCGAAGATTCTAAACTAAAATCTCTAACTTCTCTAAATACAAGTGTTCTTTTCTTTCAACATGAGGCGTTCTTAAAAGGGAGATGCAACCCAAAGCTAAATCCAAAAATGAAGCTTCAAAAGTCAAGATCAAACTCCAAACACTCTTCAACAAACTCGTGGAAGAATATCAAACACAAACAAAAGTGTCATTCATCCACCTTGAAAGCTAAAGAAAACAAGGTTGGGTTTTTCAAGACACTTGAATAAATTATTGATAAGTTTACTTGAGATCAAATCATCATTGAACCTCAATTAAATTTTGCTCCAAAAACATGTGTTTACCACCCTTGGATTAAAATCAAGTCCAAGCTTGGCACATTCTTCAACAAGCTTGTGGAAGAATATGAAACACAATACAAAAATGTCATTCATCCACTTTTAAGGCTAAAGAAAATCGAGACGAATTCAAATTACTTCTTTTGTTCTCCAAAATGCTTAAGAAAGGTCTTCACAAGTTTTGGTTAAAAATAAATCATCTTTGACTCTCGATTAAACTTTGTTCCAAGGACATGAATTTATCACCCTTCAACCAAACTCAAGACAAATGACACTCTTAGCCCTTGTGAACTTAAACTACATATAACACACCAAAAAAAAAAAGTTCGTTAAGTTGAAAACTTGAAAATACGACTTAGACAAAAGTTAGGACATATGCTCGAAAAATTAAATCTTTCTTTTAGTTTCGAAAAAATTTAAAGCGTAAAATTAAATCTTTCTTTTAGTCTTGATAAGAGTTACAGCGTAAAAAAGAAAAAAGAAAAAATTGAACTATGTTTGACTTAATCCTCTCTCTTTGAAGGATACATAGGTAACTTAGGAAAACTACCTTAGTTTAGTCATAACTAAAAAAAAATGATCTCATTTTTATTAATAAATCTGGCTAACAAATGCTAGACCTTATTATATCTCAATAAAAAAAATGAAGGAAAAGAATGAAAACTAAAACTAAGCAAGAAGGCACAACGGTTATATTCACACCAAGTATGCAAGCTTGTCACATTGAGTCATTTATGCTTCTTGAAGTGTCTCTAAAGTCTTGACATCGACATTAGTAAGTGATTGCTACTCAAAAAGTGCTCTTTTATAGCTTGAAATTAACTGTTTTAAACACTTTTGAGTAGTAGTTAATACCTTTTAACTCAATTGGCACATTAAGACCCTTGCAAGTGTTTCTAATTAGTTTTTGGCAAGTTTTGGTGTTTTTGGTAGCTTTTTTATCATTAAAACAAGCCAAGAATGAGGGAGAACTTTGTGTAGTCCATGACAAAGCAAGTTGAAGCTCAATTACATGAAAAATCCAAGCTTTAGAGCTTCATAGCCCTTTGCCAAGCCAATCAAGTATGCAAGGAAGAGAATCATAGAAGAAATCTAGCAACCAGCAATTTCGCATAGCATGCGAAATCAGGAGGAGCTTCAATAGCTGTAGGATAGAGAGCAAGAATGAGTGAAAGAAATTTCGCACCTTGTGCGAAATTTCACACACCATGCGAAATCAAGATGCAGCCATGGAGGAATTTTGAATACCATGCGAAACTTCGCATGGTATGCAAAATCTTCCTATGTAATCTCCAGATATTTGTGCACTGACTCCGTTAGATTTTTATCTTCGAATATTTTGTGTAATTTCCTAGTTTCTCCTTGTAACCAACCTAGATACTTTATTTTATATCTTTTTATATATCTTTTAGGTAGCATATATATAAGGAGAGATATGTGTGATATTATTATGTATGTTTTTCATTAAAACACTTGTAAAAATTTCCCATAGTAAGAAATATTCAGAGCTTTTGCTCTGCCTTACCTTCTCATTTTACTTTCACTTTTCTTTCTAGCCAAACAATCTCTGAGGATGATTTCTCAGGGGATGAGTGGCTAGGTTTTACGTTTCTTGGAGTGAGGGAAGTTAGGTGAAGGACCTGAATGCAAATGTGGGAGTTTTCCTTGCTTTAAATGAGGAGAGTTGTTACCCGTTAATGGTTTTTAGTCCAAAGTTAGGGTCACCTTGAATGGCCAATACTTGGTAAGCTTTTTGGGCTCCATGGATGCTTATTGCTTGATCCATGGATGTCTATTAGTTATCATTTAGGAGCCATTGGAAGATGATTCACAGTGAGAGGTCTTTAGTGTTTGAAGCCATTAATGGGAAGCAACTACAGTTTTTAGGAACCTATTTGGATCAAATCCTAATTGCTAAATGTAAATCCGGTTCGGGAGATAACCATCCTTTATGTTATTGTCCCCAACACGAGGAAAAGATCCGGAATCTCCCCCTTTGCCTAAGGAACTTGAACCTAGTGACCTAAAACTCCAAGAAACCTTTTCTTTGTAATTAAATTCAGTTACTATTTTTGGTTAACTTAAAACCAACATTTTCCACCCACAATTGCATTTTCTTATAAAACTAACTTTCAAAAGGAAAAACACCATTTCAGTATCTTAACTAATATCAATTCTACCATGAAAACCCATCCTTGTGGACGATCCTAGAGCTACTATACTATGCTAGCTATGCTACCTTAGTGTATGGTGAAATAGGTTTATAAATTTTGTTGATGACACCCATCTGGGCCAGAATCAAATGGCATAGAAGCACTTTGGGACGAAATCAGTAAGCACAAGGTTTGGGTGATAGTGACATGTTGTTTCCTCAAATGAGAAATATCATTTTGCTTATTAGCTAGATTATCATCGATCTCCATGATTGAGTTATGAAGGTGCTCTTTTTGTATACCTAGTTGCTTCAATTCTTTTTTAAGTGCTTCATGTTTAGCGTCGAGAGTAACTAAGTCAACCTTTAATGATTGACGACGATTTGCCTCTATACCCTCAAAGTTTAGAGCATCCACAATTTGAGAGGCAACAATAGTTAAATGTTTGTTTTGTACTTTTGGAGATATCTTCATAGAATGGGCATGTTGCACTATATTGAGGTGATCTACACTTACCATGTACTTTTCAATTTGAGACTTTAATGGTGAAAGGTCCACTCCAGTCTTCATGATAGCATTGAAAAACTCATCAATTTTTTTGTCAATAATGAGAGACTCATTGGAAGCTTTGATAATCATTTCCTTAATGCATTCTCCTATCATAAGTGCTACTTAGCATTGGGCATTAAGGATGATTTATTTCATGTCAAATGTGTGAGTAGGAGTAGAAAAAGCCACAATAGTAGGGCAGAGAGATTGTTGTTCAACAATTAAACTTGCAACTGCTAAAAATGTCAATTCATCGTATATTGTATTTCCAATTGTGGTCTCTTGACCTTGAGATTCAGTCAGAACATCACTTAAAATATTAGTAATACTTTCATCACCCAAATAAGAATGAGGCAAAAGTAATAGGATAATAGAGTGATCATTTCGTTGTATAGTCGGGGTAAAGGGCATTGACTCTTTAGTAGCAACAACACTTTCAAACCGATCCTTAGGAGATGACTCACCCCCTCCTCAAAATCTTCACTATCATCCTCAAGAATGGTTATAGTCTTCTCCTTGAAACATTTGAAGAACACCATCCTACACAAAAAAGGTAGAGAGAGACATAGATGAATAAAATATGGGTGTAAGTTTTTAGGCACAACTATGCATTCAAGTCAAGCCAATTTGCATGTGTGAAGACTTTAACACATAAGTGCCAAAAATATGACACTGCTTCACATCAGGGTCATAACTTGTTTGCACAGATGCTAAATATTATTCTAATTGTAATTAAATCTTAAAACTTGAACACCACTATGTAGTCAAGCTAATTTGCATGAGTGAAGACTTTAGCATATAAGTGCCAAAAATACGACACTGTTTTGCGTTAAGACTACAACTTGATTACATGAGGGTCAAATTTTAAATATTTATATTTTTTTATGGATATTTAAGTTTATTAAAAATTTTCCCTCAAGTATTAAGGGAATTAAAAAAAATTAAATTACCTAAAATCAAAATCCGTTTCCATAAATGATGAAAGTCAACACGTGTTCGAGAAAAATGAGTCTTTTCCTTCCTTAAAAAAAAAAAAAAAAACACTTACTGGTTTGAAAAAGGTAAAGACTTCTCATGGAGAATTCAAGCTGAGTTTCTTAAAATTGGGTTAGAGATCACTTAAAAAATTGAAAGAATTTAAGTCCAGCAAATTGGATTGAAGAACATCCAAAGATCAAAAGAGTTCTCTAAAAAAGTTCAAGTTGGGTTTCTCAACTATTATCCCATATATATATATATATATATATATATATATATATATTATAAAGTATATACAGGGAAGACAAATTGGAAGAGGATTCAAAGTGTAAAGTAAGCATAAAAGCAAATATAAAGCAAGAAGGAAACGAATTGGAAGATGATTCAAAGTGTAAAGTAAGAAGGAAAATGAAGTGGAGATTGGAAAAAAGTGGGAAATAAATATTTTAAAAATAGGAAACTTCCTATTAAAATATTTCTTTGGAAAAAAAAAGAGGTTAACTTCAAGACTCACCCCATCCACATAACAATACATATACATGATGCATCTTGAAGTGGGGGCATTTGTAGACATAAAAATTTTAGTGGATTAAATTACCACTAATTTGGTCTTCAAAATGGATAAATAAATAAATAAAAATAGATATCCTCTTATGGATAAGTTTCCAAAAAAAAAAAAAAGAACTAGTCTCCAACTATAAATAATAATAATAAGAATAATAAGCTTATTATTATTATTATTATCTTGTTGGTAAAACCTCCGGAAGAACAAAAGTTGCTAAAATCAAGGAACTAAATCCCTTGAATTAAGCAACTAAAATTCGGGAATTCAAAATTCAAATTCCCTACTTTCACCTATACATATAGGTGACTTTAAAATTATCTTAAAATTTTGTTTTATTTACTATTTAAATTTTTATATAAATATATCGAAAAAAGTTTTTTTAAAATTACAGATGGAATTTGAATTATGCAACTCAATTAACCCAACCGACTTGAGTCTAACCTAACCAACCTTAACTCAACCCGATATTAGAGAAATGATGTTGGGTTGATGAAATGTAACACCACTTCATTTTCCATGCTTTCTGTTTGCTTATTTGCTTTGGGATGTCATTGGTTTATATAGCAATATGAAATATAACACTTTGATGCATGTTTAGTAAGGGGAATGGGGAGTAGGAATAAGACTTTGTTTGGCAACTATTTTCAAGAATAGTTTTCTATTTTTTAAAACAAAAAAATTGAAAAAACACATTTGGCGATCAAAAACTGTTTCCTGTTGTTTATTATCAAAAAACAGAAAATAGGGTGTTTTCAGAGAACTTATTTTAGCTGTTTTCAGTTGTTTTTTTAGAGCTATTTAAAAAAATAATTATACAAACATATATAATGATTAAAAATAAAGCTATGGACGTTAAAATTATTTTTAAAACATATTTAAAAATATTAAAAACAAGTTAAAAACAATTTTAGGTTCTCAAACAGACTTTTATTCTACAAAACATCATAGAACAGTTTTCAAAAACTGTTCTTAAAAACAATTTTTTCAGAACTGTTTTAAAAAACAGTTACCAAACAAGGCCTAAATATCTCGTTCCTTTAATCATCTATTCCCAAGTTTGGATTAATTAAGTGATAATGAGAATGAAATAATAATGATTCAAAGGAAATGAAATCCCAATTATAAGTGAGATTTTAATTCATCTTTAAGAAATGGTATTTTGATTCCCTAGTGTAAATTATTTTTAAAAACATTTTTCAAAACTTAAAAGCTAAAAAACATTTTTGAATAAGTTGTTTTTAAAAATATTTTTTTATTTTGATTTTTTTAAAAAAAATTTAAATTAAATTTACATAATATAAAATAAATTAATTCAAGTCTTATCTAAAATAAAAATAAGTTTGTAATTACAAATAAATTAAAATTAATTTTTAATAAAATATGAATAGTAATATTAATCATACATTATATATTTTTATAAATATGGATATTAGCATCTTATAAAAATATAATTGATTTATTTTGTCAAAAATTAAAAATTGTTAATACTATTTTTAAAAATTATTAAACTTATTGCTTTATTTTTAAAAATTATTTCTCAAGAATAACAACGAAACAATGGTATTAATTTTTTTTAAAAAATTGTTTTTAAATCAAAAACATAAATTTTTATTATTATTTAGCAAAACAAAAAATGAACTCTTAAAAAAAAATTTAATTGAAAATAAAAATTATTTTTAACTATATATAGTGTGGAAGTATTTTTAAAAAGGAAAATAAAATATTATTTTAAACTATATGTATAGATATTATTGTTAATTTATTTATTTTTTTCATTTTCATTAATATTGTTATTTAACATTGAAATGGAAACAAATAATCATTCCTACCTTACATTCCTATATTTGAAATGACCAAATTCATTCCTATTCAAGGAGAAACATGAATAAAAAGAAAATTTCCATTTCCATTTCTCATTCCCATATATTAAACATGGTCTTAGGTTATTTATTAGCTTGGATTTTTTTTTTTTCCTTTTTTGAGAGAATTCTTGAAAAATGTGTTTAAAATTTGAATTTGACTAATGGTTTTCTTTGAGAATGCATCCCTCACTATTTCATAATGAGAGTCATTTCATCAAAATGTGATAAAATTGAAAACCACAAAATGAAAAAAAAAAAAAAAAAAAAGAAAAAAAAAACACCACATCACAAATATTCTTTGTTTTAATGGGTTGGCAAATAATTGGATTCCAAAAACACTACAAAATGCACTATCCAAATTAGTAAAGAACAAATATAGGTGTATGCACAAATTTTGTAAAAATCCTATGATGTAAGCAAGACAATAGCAAAAAATAATGCAAACAAAATATTTATTAAAATTAAAAATATTTTGGGATACAATCTCAAAAATAATATTCTTTACAAAATAATATTTTTCCTTTCATTCATTTGCCTTTATCACAATTTGGAAGACGACGATGACGTTTTCTTGATTTCGAAGATCAATCGAGAGTCACAAGTGGCTTATTCCCGAATGAACTCATTAAATGGTAAATAACACATGTAATAGTTCTACCGTTTATCGAACTTACAGAGAGATTTGATGAGGCTTTTTCTTTTGTTGTAAAGCCCATTTTCCCGTATGAAGTTGCCTTTGGATTTTCTCCTTAAGATTTTCCTTTCTAGATTTTTCTAATTTCTAAATTTCTCCCCCTAATTTTTTATCCTCTTTTCTTGAAAGAATTAATTTATATATCTTTCTAAAATAATGAAACTATATGATATAATATAATATAATTTAATATTGTTCTTAAAAATTTAAAAAGAAAATGAATATTATCGTATATGATAATATACATTATAAATTATAGAAATATTAAATCGAGTTTGGGTTAGGCTCAGGTTGTCCAAACCCAAAACAAATTGAGTTAAAATTGAAAAAACCTAATTCAAGCCTAATTCAAGTGTTGAAAATGATTGCCCAAGCTCACTCAAACATTAGGTTGGGTTGGGTCAACTTGCCTAAGTTCCACCCCTAATTCTCATAATTGTAATATGATAAAAAAAAAAAAATGAAGAAAACATATACAGAGTTTAGACTTTATACCTTGATTGATCTTTGAAATCCATGGAAGAGTTTGATCAAGGTATAACCCAAGGTCCAATTTTCTCAACCCCAAACAAGCCCTTCACCAATTTATCCTAGGAAAAATTACACACGAACATTGATTTCCCTTTATGTCAAACTTGATTCTCTTGCACAATGATGAAGGTGGAAAATAACTGTAAAGACTTTGGAAAAGGAAAAACCTATGATAATCATAATTAGAAAACTAAAGAGGAAAAAAAGAAAAAAAAAAAACCCTAATTCATGTAATGAAGAATGTGTTGATTAGGTCTTCTTAATTATAGAAAATTCCTATGCAAAATTTCTATGCACAAAGTTACTCTCATGTTTTCCTAAATAAAGCGGGATTTTTAAAAGCAAATATAATTTAATCATATAACTTTTAAAAACAAACAAGATTTTAGAAGAAACATAATTTTGACATTTTCTTGATTACACTTGCTCACCAAATTTTCTATTTCTATTTTCATATACTTGTAATAAATTAATATAAATTAATTTGTGCATGTATAATAGGTAAAACATGGTGGTCAATATTTTTTATAGAATTTTTGTATAAGTTCCATTTCAACCCATACAAGCACTAGTTTTTCATAAGATAGCATTAAAAACTCAAAGAGGCCAATTGTTGGATTGTAATTGGTATGTCTAAGACAAAGAAAAAAATCAAGTATAAAAAGGCTCTAATGCATGACTATGCATAACCAAACTATACAATTGTATGTTTAGTGCACTTGCACATGCCTTTATTGTTGGGATTGAGCTCTTAAAAGCAAGATATGATGTAATAAAACTAGATTTAACTATTCCCTTGTTATCCTTTTGGTGTTTTGATATTAATTTGAGCATTCAACCTACGTCTCTTACATTATATATGATGTTAGCCCAAGGGTTCTCCCAATCATATTTTGATGATAACAAACCATAGTTAAGTTACTAATTGATTTGAATTATAAAGAATTTCAAGTGTTAATTTAGAAATTCGTCAAAGAACCTAATGGATGCAAGATCAAGACTTTCGAAAGACCTTTTAATCATAGGAAACATTGTAAGATGAATGCATGGATGCACTTAAGATTTATATATCATTTCATGTGTCTTTGAAAAACTCGGTTTATGCTTTAAAGTTACATTTCCATCAAAATTTGAGCTCTATCAAATGAACCTTAGGCAAAACATTTCAAAATTGACATATTATTTTACCTAAAAACCTTGCCTAAGTGCTAGAAGCAAAAAGATTAGAAAAATATAGGTTTTCGGGCCAAAAATGGTGAATCAGTCGAGGCACTAGCCAACCGGCTCAACCAGATAGGGTACCAATCAACTGGTTACTCTTTCCCAATTGAGGTTCGGTCGAGAGATGCAAAAAACACTCTCTCTCTTCCAGTATCCTTTCCTGATCGAGGGATTTGCCTTCCCGATCGAGGTTCGATTGAGGGTAAACGGTCTCCTGCCAAACATTAAATGCTCTAACGACTAGTGAACCGGTCGACCCCCAACTCGACCGGTCAAGGCTGTTTTTTGGTTTTTTTGGCTCCCAAGATTAGAAACCTATAAATTGAGAGCTCCACTTAATTTATGTAGAAGAGAACACCTACATTTATTTGTTTACCTATTTTTTCTTGCCATAAAAGCTCTCATTCTTTTCTTGGTGCATTAAATCTTCATTTACATATTCTTTAGTGCACCCTTGTGATTCATCTTAGCCTTGAATTGTATTTGAGCCATTGTTGAATTAGGTTGAGAGATTCATACTTGTTAATTGAGTGTTAAAGCCTTCAAGTGAGCAAAGATTGAAAGAGATTATGTAAAAGCCCATTGGAGCCAGAATCCAAGTGTAAAAAGTTATTAGAAGCTTGGTTGAAGCTTCAAGTATGAGTGGAACCCTCACTTAGTTAGGAGCTTGAGGAGAATGGATGTAGACAAGGAAGTGTCGAACCACTATAAATTTGAATTTGATTTGTATAACCTTATCTCTTTATATTTGTACTTCTTGTGCTAAATTTATTGTATTTAAAAAGATTTTTTTTTTTAACTCCAATTCGCCCCCTCCCCCTCTTGGGTGTTTTTATCTATTTAGATTAGCCCTTTATTTTCTCAATTGGTATCAGAGCTAGGCCTCTTATTTAAGACTTAATCGTCTAAGAGGAAATGACTAATCCATCAAGCTCATCTCATATTGAAAGTTTTACAACCAATAGAATTCCATTTTTTAGGGAACCGATTATCCCTATTGGAAAACTAAAATGACTTGGTTTTTACAATCAATCGATTTAGACGCATGAGACGTTATTGAAGATGACTCAACTTTTCCTTCAAAACTAGTTGATGAAGTCATGGTTCCATAACCCAAGCAAGAATGAGATGGGCGTGATAGAAGAAATTTTCAATTAAATGCTAAGGCCATTTACACTTTGCAATGCTCTATTGATAGAAATGAATATAATAAAATATGTCAATGGAAATCGGCTAAAGAAATTTGGAGATTGCTTGAAATAACTCATGAAGAAACAAATCAAGTCAAAGAGTCAAAAATCAATTTACTTGTTCATAGTTATGAATTGTTTTTAATGAAAGATAATGAAACTATTGTTGAGATAATCACTAGGTTCACCGACATTGTCAATGGTCTTGAAGTCTTGGGAAAGACCTACAAGGAATCAGAAAAGGTGATGAAGATCTTGAGGTCACTTCCATCAAAGTGGCATACAAAGGTCACCACAATTCAAGAAGCCAAAGATTTGACCAAGCTACCTTTGGAGGAGCTCATATGGTCATTGATGACATATGAGATCAACTTGGCAAAGAAGCAACAAGAAGGGGATGACAAAAGGAAGAAGAGCATAGCTCTCAAAGTGAAGGAAAAAAACAAAGTGAAGAAGATGAAGACTTAGCCCTTATCAAAAGAAAGGTTTAGAGGAAGAAGGTTCAATTATAGAGGAGACTTTTTTTATAAAAAAAAAACCTTCATCTCATCAAGGAGAGATGGGAAGAGAAAAAAAGACTTGGTGTGCTTCAAGTGCAAAAAACCAAGACACATTAAATATAATTGTCCTCTTTACAAAAGTGAAGCCAAGAAGAGACAAAAGAAGACAAGGATGGCCACTTGGAGTGAAAGTGAAGATGAATCATTCGAAGAAGAAAATGAGAAAGAAGTGGCAAACATGTGCTTCATGGCAATAGATGAATTTGATGAGGTAAACTCTAATCTTAGTAATGAAGATATACATGATGCTTTTGAAGAATTATATGAGGATTTTGAAAAACTTAGTTTGAAAAATATCTCTCTCAAAAATAAAGTTCAACAACTTGAAAAAGAATTTGGAGAAGTAAAAGAAAAATTTTCAAATGTTGATGTTTTTAAAACTCATCTTGAAAAATAGAATGAGATTTTAAGAAAGAAAAATTAATGGTTAACCTCCTCTCTCTCAATCTTTTCTTGTGGACAAAAATCTTTTGAAATGATTCTACCTAGCCAAAAACGTGTTTTTGACAAACAAGGGGTAGGATTCAAATCTTCAAAAAATCAAAAGTATTTTAAAAATTATTTTGTAAAGAAATCCACAAGTGCAAGTCCTTCCACTACTTGCAATTTTTGTGGAAGAGGATGACACATTAGTAGTACATGCCCTTTAAGAAATGGTTCTCAAAAGAATAAAAATGTCAAAGCTAAAATATTTGGATTGAAAAATCCAAGGTCACCAACCCTCAAGGACCCAAGAAGATATAGGTACCTAAATCAACTTGAGTTTTATGTTGTAAGGTTCAAAAAAGGATAAGTGGTTATTGGATAATGGATGCTCAAGACACATGACCGGAGATGAATTCAAGTTTGCTTTTCTCACAAAGAAAAAGTGAGGATATGTTATATTTGGAGACAATACAAAAAGAAAGGTTATTGGTCAAGACAACATTGGTAATGACACATCCTCTCTCATTGAAAGTGTTTTATTAGTAGATGGTTTAAAACATAACCTTTTAAGCATTTGTCAACTTTGTGACAAAAGTTTTAAAGTGATTTTTAAAGACTCTCATTGCATTATCAAGGTTATTCAAAATAATAAAACCATCTTCGTGGGCCATAGATGTGATAATGTTTATGCTATAAATATTTCAAAATATGATGGTCATGATAGATGTTTTTCAAGCATGCATGATCAAAGTTGGTTGTGGCATAGGAGGTTGGGACATGCTAACATGAACCTCATTTCCCAACTCAACAAAGATAAACTTGTTAGAGATCTTCCCAAAATATTTTTTCATAAAGATAAAATTTGTGAAGCTTGTCAAGTGGAAAAGCAAATAAAAAACTCTTTTAAAAACAAAAACTCCATTTCCACATCTAGGCTTCTTGAGTTATTGCATATGGATTTATTTGGTCCTTCTAGGACACCAAATCTTGGAGGAAAATCTTATGCGTATGTTATTGTGGATGACTTCTCTAGATACACGTAGGTCTTGTTTTTAATTCAAAATAATGAAGCCTTTTACGACTTTTCAAAGTTTTGCAATAAGGTTTAAAATGAAAAAGGTTTTGCAATTACTTGTATAAGAAGTGATCATGGGAGAGAATTTGAAAATATCAATTTTGAAAATTATTGCAATGAGCATGAAATTGACTATAAATTTTCAGCTCTTAGAACTCCTCAACAAAATAGGGTAGTTGAAAGGAAAAATAAACCCTTCAAGAGATGACAAGAACCATACTAAATGAAAACAACCTACCAAAATATTTTTGGGCTGAAGTAGTTAACACTTCTTGTTATGTTTTAAATAGAGTTTTATTAAGGCCCATACTTAAGAAAACTACCTATGAGCTTTGGAAAAACAAGAAACCCAACATTAGTTATTTCAAAGTCTTTGAATGCAAATGTTTTATATTAAACACCAAAGACAATCTTGGAAAATTTGATGCAAAATTGGATGTTGGAATTTTTCTTGGTTACTTATTTTCAAGTAAAGCCTTTAGAGTTTTCAACAAAAGAACCATGGTTTTAGAGGTGTCCATCCATGTTATTTTTTTTATAAATCTAACAATTCTCTCAAAGAAATAGAGAGTGTTGATGATGATTTAGGTTTGGAGACCTACATGGGAAGATTGCAAATTGAAGATAAAAGACAACAAGAAGAAATGGTGAGGACCCCAAGAAAGAAGGATCACCATTAGCACTACCCTCTCCTCAACAAGTGCAAGGTGAATCAAGCCAAGACTTTCCTAAAGAATGGAAATTTGTCATCAATCACCCACAAGATCAAATCATAGGTAATACTTCTAGTAGGGTAAGAACTAGATCCTCTCTTAGAAACATTTTCAATAATCTAGCTTTTATCTCTTAAATTGAGCCTAAAAATATAAATGATGCTTTAGATGATGAAAATTGGATGATTGCTATGCAAAAAGAGTTAAATCAATTTGAAAGAAGTGAAGTATGGGAATTAGTACCAAGACCTTCAAATTGGAACTAGATGGGTCTTTAGAAATAAAATGAATGAAAATAGCATAATTGTTAGAAACAAAGCAAGGTTTGGTAGCCCGAGGTTTTAATCAAAAAGGGATAGATTATGAATAAACTTTTGCCCCCGTAGCTAGGTTGGAAGCCATTAGGATGCTACTTGCCTTTGCATGTTTTAAAGACTTTGTTTTATATCAAATGGGTGTGAAAAATATTTTTTAAATGGTTTTATAAATGAAGAAGTGTATGTTGAACAACCACCTGACTTTTAAAGTTTCAACTTTCCTAACCATATTTTTAAACTTAAAAAGACACTTTCTGGTTTGAAACAAGCACCTAGAGCATGGTATGAAAGATTGAGCAAATTTCTTTTGGAAAATGGTTTTAAAATGGGAAAAATTAATACAACTCTTTTCATAAAAACCAAAGAAAAGTATATGCTCTTAGTTCAAGTATATGTTGATGATATCAATTTTGGTGCTACTAATGCCTCTCTTTGTGAAGAATTTGCTAAGTGCATGCATAGTGAGTTTGAAGTAAGCATGATGGGAGAACTCATATTCTTCCTTGGACTTCAAATCAAGCAACTAAAAGAAGGAACCTTCATCAATCAAGTAAAGTATATAAGAGATCTTCTCAAAAGGTTCAACATGGAGGAAATCAAAACAATGAAGACTCCAATAAGCTCATCCATCAAGCTTAATAAGGATGAGAAAGGTAAATCCATTGACTCTACTATGTATAGAGGCATGATAGGTTCTTTGCTATACTTGATCGTTAGTAGACCCGACATTATATATAGTGTATGCTTGTGTGCTATATTTTAATCTTGTCTTAAAGAATCTCACTTAAGTGTCATAAAAAGAATCCTAAAATATTTGAAAGGGATAATGGACATAGGCTTATGGTATCTTAAGAGTGATAACTTTGAATTAATTGGTTTTTCGGATGCTGATTTTATCGGTTGTAAGGTTGAAAGAAAAAGCACTAGTGGCACTTGTCATTTCTTAGGACACTCACTTGTTTCATGGCATCGTAAGAAGCAAAATTCGGTAACTTTGTCAACTGCGGAAGCCAAATACATATCAGCTGGTTTATGTTGTGGACAAATCCTTTGGATGAAACAAACACTTAGTGATTTTGATTTATCTTTTGAGCATGTTCCCATTAAATGTGATAATACTAGTGCCATAAGTATATCAAAAAAATCCTATGCAACACTCTAGGACTAAGCATATGGAGATTAGACATCACTTTCTTAGATATCATGCACAAAAGGATGACATAACACTTGAATTTGTAAGCACTAAAGATCAACTTGTCGATATCTTTACAAAATCTTTAAGTGAAGAACAATTTGTTGATATTAGAAGACAACTAGGGGTAATTTCATTATGATCAAATGTTTGCTTAATGAATTCTTGATGAATATAGCTTTTGATTGCATAAATTTCATGTCATATGCATCATATAAACATATACTTCGATAATGGTCAAATTTTGACCAAAAGTCAAAATTCCTTTGGCATTGGGCATAAAAATTGGGGATTTCAATTGAAAAGAGCAGGGAGGGGATCACAAAATGAAAAAGTGATCAAAAATTGGAAAATCAAAATCATTGACCACATTAACCAGACGGTCGACTGGATAAGGACTGGTTGACCGGTTCGTTGGGGTTAAGAATATTAAGAGGCTCCCGCGCTTTTTTTTTTTGCACCATTCTCTTTCGATTCTTTAAGGTTTTTCTGGTTTTGGCTTCTAGAGACTGATTTCAATGCGTTTTGGACTAGTTGACCTAATTTTGAGAGAGTTTTAAAGACTTCGAAGGCTAGGGTTTATATTTTTGGGTAGTCTTCTTTTCCTTAGGTGCGTCATAGCTCCAACACAAATCCTTCTCCATTTTCGTTCATTCGGGTTTCAGGTGTGAGCCTCTACCAATTCTCTTTCTTCATCTTGCTCATTTTCCATCTTCTATGGCCCTTAGGTGAGAACCCACAGCCTCTAGGGCACAAGGCAAGTGCCTAGCTGAGCCGTTTCAACCAGAGGCACAACGAAAGGCATGGTTTGACACTACCTTGTTCAGTTCCATGGATGACTACTAGCAGTACAAGCAACATTTTTCTCAGAGACGAGTAGTTCTTGGGAGAAATATTAATTTTCCCTAACTTCAACATTTTGGATTCACGGGTTTATTCACTAGGATGGGCTGTTTGTATGCGATTATTGTTTCTAAGTTGGTTTTTCCAACATTGGTTCGAGCATTCTACTTAAGGATGACTTATGGCATGGGTGGCCCGATCACATCTACTGTTAGAGGAGTTGAGATTCGTTTGGACCTAGAGAGCATCTGTCATATCTTTGATATTGCGTTGGTTGGACTAAGAGTATACGAGTCCAAGATGTGGCCCATTGTGTCTGGATTTGAGCCTAGAGAGGTTATTAAGAGGATTTGTAGACTTTCAAATGCCCACGGGATGGGCAAACCCTCAACACAACTTGATGGTCATCAATAGAGTACTACACCATATGTTGTGCTCTATTTTTTTTACCACGGGGTGGACATCGAGATGAAGTCTCTTATTATGAGGCATTCCTTATAGACTCCATTATGACTGGGAGATAAATCCATTTGGGATATTTGATGATGATGCACATGATTGCATGTTGCAAGAACACGACTCGTGTACTCCTCTATGGCCACTTTCTTACCAGAGTATTCAAGGATGTCGATGTTGACTTTAGTAGAGAGACGAATTTTGAGGCCTCTAGCACATATGATAATTTGGATAATTAGTCTATGGGTATGATAAAATTTGAGAAGGCCCCAAATGGTTTTTAGGTGAGAAAAACAGAGAGAGCACCGGCACAGGCCCGGGGACAGGGACAGACACATCCTGAAGTTGAGGAAGAGGCAAAGATTCAAGAGATGGAGGGTGGAGTAGACGATCAGAGTGGTAATAAACAGAGAGGGCCTAAGCTTGACATTCCTCCACTCCAGATAGAGGGTGTTCAGTTTGAGGCTACCTTCTCTGAGCCGTTGATAACAAATGCGACTTTTACAAAGGGTCCATCTACTCAGCCATCATTCACTGAGCCTACCCATACTGAGATACCACCTCTTCAGGCACCTCTTGCTCCTAACCATGCTCAATGGATGGATTTATGTGCTTAGATCAACTCTCTTAGTACTCGCATGGAGGAGCTTGTTGTGGTTAGTAATACACGTTTATATTCCATAGAGGATTGTATGGATCAATATCAGGTTGACTTCACTTCGCAATTTGATTATCTCCAGTAGATGATTAAGTGTATTGAGGATTGCTTGGAGTGTCAACATGAGGAGTTGATGACCTATCTGCATTTTGTATTTCCATCTCTACCTCATCAACCTTGATTCATTAAAGGCACTTTCTTCTTTTTTGATATTGCCAAAAAGGGGAGATATAGGAGACTAGATATAGGAGACTCACACATGCATATTTTTTTTTTTGGATCATACATATTGGACATTGATACAATTGACTCATGATATATGATATGCATGTATATTTGATGACTTACATTGTTTCTTGTTGCAATTTCTCTCTAATATGTCTTGATCATCTTGGTTTTAAGTTCTTAAATTTTCATTGTTGATCCATGATTGGTTTGAGGGGGAGATTCTTCTTCTCATAGATAACCAAGGTTTTTCATCATAAAAAAATGGGATATTGTTAGCTCAAGGATTCTCATAATCATGTTTTGATGATAATAAATCATGGTTAAGTTACTAATTAGTTTTAATCATAAAGAATTTTAGGTATTAATTTGGAAATTCATCAAAGGACCTAATGGATGCAAGATCAAGACTTTTGAAAGACCTTTTAATCATAGGAAACATTGTAAGATGAATGCATGGGTGCACTTAGGATTTACATGTCATTTCATGCATCTTTGAAAAACTTGGTTTATGCTTTAAAGTTACATTTTCATCAAAATTTGAGTTCCATCAAATAAACTTTAGACAA
This sequence comes from Vitis riparia, assembly GCF_004353265.1. Taxonomy (NCBI): domain Eukaryota; kingdom Viridiplantae; phylum Streptophyta; class Magnoliopsida; order Vitales; family Vitaceae; genus Vitis; species Vitis riparia. The sequence goes on along the minus strand of NC_048435.1, from coordinate 14,841,810 downwards.
AACGTTTCAAAATTGGCATATTATTTTACTTAAAGATCTTGTCTAAGTGCTAGAAGCAAAAATACAAGAAAAAGATGGGTTTCGAGCCAAAAATGGTGAACCGGATGAGGCATTGGCCAATCGGCTCAACCAGTTAGGGAACCGGTCGACTAGTTACTCCTTCCCAGTCGAGGTCCAATCGAGAGATGCAAAAAACACTCTCTATCTTCAAATATTTTTTCTTTCTTGGTTGAGGGATTTACTTTCCTGGTTGAGGTCTGGTTGAGGGTAACGGTCACCTGCTAAGCATTAAATGCTCCAACGGCTAGTGAACTGGTCGACCCCCAGCTCGACCGATCTAGGCTGTTTTTTGGTTTTTTTTGGCTCCCAAGGTTATAAACCTATAAATTGAGAGCTCCACTTCATTTATGTAGAAGAGAACACCTACATTTATTTGTTTACCTACTTGTTCTTGTCATAAAAGCTCTCATTCTTTTCTTGGTGTATTAAATCTTCATTTGCAAATTCTTTAGTGCACCCTTGTGATTCATCCTAGCCTTGAGTTGTATTTGAGCCATTGTTGAGTTAGGTTGAGAGATTCATACTTGTTAATTGAGTATTAAAGCCTTCAAGTAAGTAAATACTTGAAGAGATTGTATAAGAGCCCATTAGAGCTTGAATCCAAGTGTAAAAAATGATTAGAAGCGTGGTTGAAACTTCAAGTATAAGTGGAACCCTCACTTGGTTAGAAACTTGAGAGTGGATGTAGGCAAGGAAGTGTCAAACCACTATAAATCTGAGTTTGCTTTCTATAACCTTATCTCTTTATATTTGTGATTCTTGTGCTAAATTTTATTATGTTTAAATTTTTTTTTTTTTTAACTCCAATTCATCCCCCTTTCTTGGGTGTTTTTATCTATTAGATTGGCCTTTTATTTTCTCACATGACTTAGGTGCATTAGGAGTTGCACGAAATATACAAGTCATGGGTTCCTTGTAAGTAGATAAGTTGTTCATAATCGGTTCATAGTTTGGGCAATCCAATAGAGACTCTAGTGCACCACCTCCTAATTGGAGAGATGACTTGTATTGGCCGTCAAAAATAGATTTTCTATAATGAGTGCACTAGTGAATGTAATGCACACTAGACAAGACCTACGCTGAATCATGAGCAAGGCTATCAATTGTCATAATTTTCCAAACTGCTATATTGCATGTACTCTCAACCTTGAGAGGATATTGAGCTTACACCAAAATCAATAGGAGACTTTGACCTATGGGTGAGATTCTAAAGTAGTCATATATCCCTATGGATTGGGTTACTATTGATGGAGGCCAATGACAATAGTTATTCTCAATAAAGGCACCATAATATCTCATAGATTGAGATAGTGTGTCCCCTTAGGCGATCCAAAGGACATGTGATCATGAAATCTATGACGCCATAGTAATTTCTTAAATGGAATTTGACCTATGCTCTTTATGAGTTAGACTGTGTTATTTGATCACATAATAAGTGGGATCTATAACTCAAGGATTGGAAAGGTAATTTTGATAGATGATAATACTACCTTGTTAGATTATGGACACCAATTCATAAAGAGTCTGCATGTAGTGGGTAGTAGGTCACAGACCCCGAGCTTTGCCTCATTGTTATTTACTTAGGATACTAAGTGTAGTTGATTTTCTTTAGTGAAATATTGAATCAACTTCAGAACTGCATTCTGAGAGAGCTAGTACTCCTAGGGGTCCTAATGGTCCTCGCTCTAAGCTCATATAATATGATGACATGATTTATGAGGATTGGATTGACTCTAGGTTAACTTTTGTGCATAAGGGCATTTTAGTAATTTTGTAAGGTTGCATAAGGGATAGTGAATAAAGTCTTTGGATTATGCTAATTGATTAATTAAATGACCGAGTATGGTTAATTAATAAATTAAGACCTATTTTAGGCTAGATCAAGTGACTCAAACCTTGTTCACCTCAAATCACTTAAGCCTAGTAGGGGAACCCTATGAATACCCCTTAAGGGGTTAAGGTTTCCATCACGTTTTGGTGATAGCCTTCTTCCACTTCCAAAGAAAGAAAATGATAGCTTCCTCATTTCCAAAGCCTACACTTTGAAGTGCCAAGATTGTGGTTCGAGTCATCGGGCAGAAGATTTTGGATGTACAAGACCTTAAAGCATATTTTTCACTACAAGGAATTAATCTAAGAATATCCAGATTCAGGTATGAGCACTATATCTTTAGATCTTTATCCTAGTATGGTTTTTATAGCCATATGTTTCCCCTATGATAGATTTAGAGAAGCCTAGGATAATTTACATGCACCTTATGAGATCTAGAGATAAGGAATAGAGAAATCCGGATATTTCCAACATTTATTGTATTGCAAAGTGCTTAACACTTTTGGCTAGCACTATGCCTAGTCACTTGCTCGTGGCCTTGAATTAATGCAAAACACGACTTTTTTGCTATCATTTTTTCCTTTTTCTTTATCAATTTTTATTCTTTTTGTTGTGCTAGTTCCTCATTTAAATTTCTTCTCATATTCTATTAGTGTGCATCAAACCATAAGGAGTAATTGTTTAGGATTTAATGATTATTATAGGTTAGCTCCCTATTATATGCCAATATTCTAACAAATTCTTAAGGTATAATTTATGATGAAACGCAAGCCTATTTTACTATAATATTGTGATTTCGCTCCAAGATGTAAGAAATATTATGTTAAGACTCAACTTGTTAGATGACTTTAAGTAAGGCCATTCATAATAATAGTCAATCCAAGAAACCATGATCTTGCCTACTTTTTCAATTGATTATTTGTGCTACTCCTTAGTTATGACTTTTTTTGTTTGGACTGAGCCCTAAAAAGTATGATATGATGTAATAAGTTAAAACTCATTTATAAATCTATCTATTTATGTTTCTTTGTTTCCTTTTTCCTCTCTCGTATGCATTAATTGGTTATTTGAGAATACATGCTCACATTACTTGCAATATACATGACTTGAATGCTTTAGGAGTTACATAGAAAATCTAAGTTGTGGGCAATCCATCTGAGACTGTAGTGTACTACCTCCTAATTGGAGGGATGAATTTTCCATGGTGAGTGCACTAGTGTATCTTATGCATACTAGATAGGACCTATGGTGCATCTTAACATAAGACTATTAGTTATCATGATTCACCCATCCATTATTATACTACATGGACTCTCAATCTTGAGAGGGTATTAAGTTTGCGTCAAAATCAATAGGAGATTTTGACTCATTGGGTGAGACCCTAAAGTAGTCATATATCCCTATGGATTAGATCACTATGGATAGAGGCTAGTGACAACATATATTTTCAATAAAGGCACTATGATATCTCATGGTATTAAGATAGTGTGTCCCCTTGCGTGATCCAAAGGACATTTTAGCTAAAATATTAGTCATAACATTTCCTTTAATGGAAATTTGACACATGCTCCTTAGAGCTAGAGTATGTCAATTGATCATATAATAAGGAGGATTTATAACTCAAGGATTTAAAAGATAATCTTGATAAGTGATAACACTACCTTATTAAATTGTGGACACCGTTCATGGAGAGTTTGCATGAAGTGGATAGTAGGGCTCGAACCAGAGCTATGCTTGTTGTAATTTCATAGGATATTAGAGTGCAATTAATTTTCTTTAGTAAAGTGTTGAATCAACTTCATAATCGGATTTTTGAAAAAGCTAATATTTTGCTATGGTTCCCAATGGTCCCTACTAGAGCTCTTATTATACAAAGACATGTTTATTTTGAGAGATTTTGGTTTTTGGTTCAGAAGTGTGTATAAGGGTATTTTAGTAGAATTGCAAGTTTGCATTCGATCCTATGAATTTTTTTTCTAGCATGAGCTAATTAATTAATTGGAGTCTATTAGGGATAATTAACTAATTAGGAGTTAGTTATGCTATATTAGGTGAGTTAAGCCCAATTTGGGCTCAAGTCACTGATTAGGACTTGGAACCTCATATTACTCCATTCTCATGTCCTAGATCTCATAGGGTGCATGCATCTATCCCTAGGGATCTCTAGATCTAACACAACGTAAAATAATGGCTTCAAAACCATTTTAGAATAAATATCTAGAGATTTAAAACTCATACCTATAAGCTGGATGTTCCAAATAAAAATCCATCCAATGAATAACATGCATGAAAAATATGGAGGTCTCATACACCAAAGATCTTTTGCCTGATGACTTAAACAACGATCTTGGCACTCCAAAGAGTGGGCAATGAAAGAGATGAAGCTTTAGTTCTCTCTCTCTCTCTCTCTCTCTTTTTTAAGATGGAAAGGGACTAATTGAAAATCATTAGTAAAACTTAACCCATAAGAGGGTATTTATAAGGTTACCCATTAGGCTTAAGTGACTTGAGCCCATTAAAGCTTAGTTCACTTACTCTAACCTAAAACAAGTCATAATTGATTAATTAACCACATAGGGTCATCTAATTTATCAATTAGCCCAATCTAGAGACCTTGTTCATTATCCACTATGCAACCTTATGTAATTACCAAAACACCCTTATGCACAATAAAGAACTTAAAGTTAATCTAACCCTCATAAACTGTGACATCATGGTATATGAGCTTAGAGCGGGGACCAATGGGACCCATAGGAGTACGGACTCTCTCAAAATCCAATTCTGAAGTTAATTTAACATTCCACTAAAGATAATAAACTACACTCCAGTAACCTATGTAAATAACAACGAGATGAAGCTCAAGTCTATAACCTACTATCTACTGCATGCAAACTCCTCATAAACTGGTGTTCGTAATATAACAAGGTAATGTTATCATCTATCAAGATTACCTCTCAAATCCTTGAATTATAGATCCAACTTATTATGTTATCAACTAACATACTCTAACTCTAAGGAGCATATGTCAAATTCTATTGAAGGAATTAATGTGGCCTCTGATTTTATGATCACATGACCTTTGGATTACCTAAGGGGACAAACTATCTCAATCTCATGACATATCATGGTACCTCTATTGAGAATACCTATTACCACCAACCTCCATCAATAGTGACCGCATAAGGATATATGACCCAACCCATAGTTCAAAGCCTCTTATTGATTTTGGCATAGACTCAATATCCTCTCAAGGTTGAAAGTCCATGCAGTATAGTAGCTTGGTGAATCATGAAAATTGATAGCCTTATGTTGTGATTCACTATAGGTCCTATCCAGTGTGCATCACACACACTGCACTCACCATTGGAAATCCATCCCGACGACCAAGACAAGTCATCCCTCCAATTAGGAGGTAGTGCACTATAGTCTCTATTGGATTGTCCAAATCCATAAACAAACTGTAAAAAACTTATGTACTTACAAGGAACCCATTACTTGTATTTTCTATACAACTCCTAATGCACCCAAGTCATATACAATGTAAGAGACATCAATTGAATACTCAAATCAATATCAATACACCAAAAGGATAATAAGGGATAGTTAAGTCTAACTTTGTTACATTATGTCTTGATTTTAAGGGTTTAATCCTAACAAACTCCTACTAGCCACAAAAGCATACTAAGCATTGCAAAAATATTCTACTCCATAGTCATATCACTTTCCTATAATATCTCACAACAAGGTAACACTTCCTCTCTATGAGTTTCCTCTTCTAGTAGTACTTCAGTGCTTTAGACTATGCCACTGTCCTACCGTTATTACATAATAATATCTTAGACGATATAGCCAATGGAACTACTCATAAGCTAAAGGGATTTCTTTGTTGCTTCAAAAGCAACAAAGACTACTTAGAGTATACACATACCTAAAAATAGACCTACACTAGTCCTCATTGGATTAAAATTCTAATTCTCGATTCAAAAAGAGCACCAACTCATCGCAAAGACTCACAAACATGTAATCCCTCACTCTCCAAAGATACTTGAGAATATGCTTGGCATCTGCCCAAAACTCTAATCTTGAATTGGACTATTATGTACTCATTATTCATACAACAAAGTAAATATCTAGTTAAGCACATAACATTGCATATTGGCTATCCATTGTAGAGGCATAAAATACCACCTTAATGTGACTTTTTTTCCATAAATGTCCAATGATGTTGATCCTGAGAAAGACAACTCCAAACCTAAAGAGTAACAAACCCTTCTTTGAGTTTTGCATCATGTACTTAACCAAATGCTCATCAATGTAGGTAACATGACACAATTTTCCTATTTTGATAGTCCTAAAGAACCTTAACCCCAAGAATATATTGCATCTTCCTCTAGATTTTTATCTAGAATTAAGTAAACAACTAGATCTTGATTGATGACAATATCCCTATATCATATCCAATAAGTAGATTGTCATCTACCTATAAGATCTTAGAGCATCACCACGCTTCCCTATGCCTTTTGGTACACATAAGGCCCTTTATATCTCATAAATGAGACACATTGTAATAGATAGGAGTATTCTGATGGATTTGAGTATGATCACTGTTGAAAAGGTTTTCCATAGTTGAAACAAAGTTTCAAACTATAACCTTTAGCTACAGTCTTAGCCACATAAAGCTCAAGTTGTCCATTTACTCATGTGTTCCTCTTGTAAACTAACTTACACCTATGGGTTTTATTCTTTTAGGTGCTTCTACAGGAACCCAAACTATGTTAGAATACAAAAATTCTAACTACCTCTTCATAGCTCATTACCTTAAGTGAGCATAAACACTGCTCACCGCTTCATCATGATCTGTGTGATATAAACCTGTCACTATGTTAAGGTACTGGTGTACTAGAAACCATAGGAATGGTATATTTCTTACCCTCTAGATCCATAGTATATTATGCAATATGGGACTATCTTTTAAAATATTTTCCAATCTATATTACTCTTTGCTTTATTCCTTATCATATAATTTTTATAAAAAATCTAACATTTGTGTAAACAAATATCTTCTAATGATCTTGACTATAAGGATAATAACCCAAAAATTGCTTAGATATCCTATAAATTGATATACCTCTTAAGAAAAAAGAAGTATTATATAATCAATAAGACATAACTCTAAAAGAATCTAGGAAAAAATGAGAAACCTATCAATGATCTCACTATGTCCATCCAAGTTTGATATATTCTTTCTAATTCTCTATTTTACAAAAAAAAAAAAAAAAAAAAAAAAAAAAAACCTTGGTATATTTAACTAGGAAATAATCCTATGCTCCAACAAAAAGAATCAAACTTATTAGACATATCACTTTGATCTATTTGAAATGACTTGGTATGTATACCCAATAGGTTATCTGATCCCGCCTTAAATTCGATGAATGTATCCAAGGTATCAGATTTCCTATGTGCATATCCAAACCTAGAGTAATTGTCATTGAAAGTGATGAAATACTCATACCTTTCCCATGCATGGATACTAAAAGTTATATACATGTTAGTATGCACTGACTCCAAACATTCCTTAGCTCTAGTCCTCTTCGTCATTTTACCATTTATACATGATTCATGATTCATAGATTAGAAGATCTTCTGGAATAAAATAAAAAAAAAGTCCAAACTTTACTAGTCTTTGGATCCTATTTAAATTAATATGACCTAGGTTTAGATACCAAATGTTTAATTAGTACTAGGTTCAATCTTGAAATTTGCCTATTCTCATCACTTGACAAAGTGATAATGGAATACATATAAAAGAAGATATAATCACATCAGTTAACCTTCACATTTGTTGAATATCCTATAAGGACTTACAGACAGTGAGTTTGGAATCTATCCACCATAAATGGTGAAATCCACCATTAAATATTCAACAACGAGAAATTGACGTATGCTTTCTATTTTCCTTTAGCTAAATTAGACATTCCTTTTCTACTATATTAAAAGGTCACAAAGGAATCACTTACCCTTTAGCTTGCTCTTTTATTCTTTCCCTTGAACTTTCTTCATTTGGTGTTCTTCTTATTCTTTTTTATAGAAGAACTTGAAGAACCTTTAACTTCCATATGAACACCCTATAATATTTGAAATCCCCTTAGCCATCCTAAAGGAAAATGTCAAGGTCTTTAAGATCATATAAATATTGGTGTTCATAGTAGTCCTAAGAGTAGCTTGTCAAAGCTAAACTACCCTTATCACCAAATAACCATTGTAATGTTATACCCAGTTTTCTATTAATCAATATGAATTGAAAGGGGTTGACCTCAATCATAATGCCATGACCAGCGATGTTCTGATGTGGTTATTGGTGAAAATACAAATTTAGAATTCCTAAATTTTAATTAGAGGTAGTATCTTAATATGTGTTTGTGATTTAGTCTCTAATTCAATCAATTTTTACATGATTTTGTTGAACGTGATCTTCCACCTCAAGTAAGTCTTGTCCTTCCAAATTTGGTTGCCTTTAACTTGTTTGGGAATTCATTGCAAGTTAAAATTCCTGGTCGGCAATATGAAAAAATTGTAAATTTTCATAGGGAACCCCATATTACCCCGTTCTCAGGCATTAGATCTCATAAGATGCATGAAAATCTATTTTAAGCTCTCTAAGCGGAAAACTAGATATTCAAAAATCAATATTGATGCCATAGAAATCCTAGATCTAAAGAATAAAGTCACATACCTTTAATTCAGATGTTCTTGGATCGATTCCAATCGATGTAGATAGCTTTAAAGTCATAATGAATCTCATAAACATCATGATCTTCCACCTGATAACTCTTCCTTATGTCTAGGCATTGAGATGGTTGAGATCTCAAAGGTGAAGGTCAAGGTTCTCTCTCTGAATTGTAAGGAGAAAATGGCAAGACATGGAAATCCTAACCCCTAAAGGGGTATTTATAGGCTTCCTACTAGGCTTAAGTCACTTGAGCCCACTATGGGCTTAGGTCACTTAATCTAACCTAAAAAGGTTGCTAATTAATTAATTAATCATACAAGACCCTAATTAATCTATTAGCCCAGTTTAGAGCTACCACTCACTTATCCTTATGCAACCTTATGTAATTACCAAAATGCCCTTATCCACACAAAGTGAACTAAAAAACCATCAAACCCTCATAAACCATGTTATCAAGGAATATGAGCTCAAAGTAAGGACCATTGGGATTTATAGGAGTACTATCTCCCATAGAATCCAATTCTGAAATTGACTCAACATCCCACTATAGAGAGTCAACTATACTCCAATACCCTATGTATATTACAATAAGACACCAAGTGCTCAAGTCTGTAACCTACTATATATTGCATCCAGACTCCCCATGAACTGATGTCCATAATATAACAAGATATTGCTATCACCTATCATGATTACCTCTCAAATCCTTGAGTTACAGATCTCACTTATTATGTGATCTATTGACATACTTTAACTTCAATGAGTATATGTTAAATTTCACTAAAGGAATTACTATGGCCACAGATTTTATGATCACATGTCCTTTGGATTACCCAATAAGACACATTGTCTAAATCCTATGAGATATCATGGTGCCTCTATTAAGAATACCTATTGCCACCAGCCTCTATCAATAATGACCCAATCCATATGGATATATAACCACTTTAGGGTCTCACCCATAGGTTAAAGCCTCCTGTTGATTTTGGCATAGACTCAATGTCCTCTCAAACTTGAGAATCCATGCAGTAAAGTAGTTTGGTGAATCATAACAATTGATAGTCTTGCATCATGATTCATCATAGGTCCTATCTAATGTGCATCACATACGTTAGTGTACTCACAATGGGAAACTCATCCCGATAATCAAGACAAGTCATCCCTCCAATTAGGAGGTGGTTCACTACAGTCACTACTGAATTGCCCAAATCCATGAACCGATTATGGACAACTTATCTACTAACAAGGAACCCATTGCTTGCATCTTTTGTATAACTCCTAATGCACTTAAGTCATGTACAATGTAAGAGACATAGGTTGAATGCTCAAATCAATGCCAATACACCAAAGGGATAACAAGGAGATAGGTAAGTCTAACTTTGTTATCTCATGTCTTGCCTTTAGGGGCTCAATCCCAACAATTTTGTCTTGTCCAATGCCAATTTCTCAAGATTACTACCTAAGAACTTGCTCATAGGTTGTGTCATTGATATTTTTGGAGTCATCAAACAATAATTTGTATGAAACTCTTCCTATAGAGTCAAACTTGAGACAACTTTGTTTTTTATATTTAAACAATAATAGCTTGGTTGGGGAGATCTTGGTTTAAATAATTCTTTCCTAAGATCTAGATGTAAACAATAACTTACTGTTTGGTCAAATCCTTGATGGAGTTGGAGACTTGCCTAAGTTAACTTCACTTGTTTTGTCCACAAATAATTTGGAAGGGCCAATACCAGCAGGCTTTTGCAAGCTCAACAAACTTCACTTTTTAAATCTTTTATAAAACAAACATGGATTGAGTATACCACCTTCTTATGCCAATGTATCAATGGTGAGGTTTTTACATTTGTAAAGCAACTAATTTAGAGGACCTCTACCATATTTTGTCACAAAGTCCCTCTCTCATGACATTGGATTTCAAGGATGATAAATTTTCAGGAAAAATTCCTCAGATTAGTTTCATCACAAATATGAGGCTTTTTCTCTTGAGACAAACTGAACTTGAAGATTTAATTCCTACTCAGCTAAAATCAATCAGCATAATGGATCTTTCTCACAATAATTTCTCTGGTCCAATACCTACTTGCTTAAATATAGCACTTAGAAGGAAATAAGCAACGAAAGATGCGTTTGGTATAATTGAATATGTTAGTATTGGCTTTATCTCAACAACCGTACTCATTTGGAAGTAAAATTTTGTGCACATTGTTTAGGGAGTTGAAGTAGTGGATTTCATAACAAAAAGTAGGTCTGAATCTAGTAGATGAGACATTTTGTACTTCATGTCTAGAATGGACCTCTCAAGTAACAACTTCGCAAGAATAATTCCTCTTGAAATTGGATATCTTAGTGAGGTAGTACATACACTGAACTTATTCTATAACCACTTTTAACTGGATCCATCTCAATAACTTTTTCAATCTTAAAGGATATAAAAGTTTGGATCTGTCCAACAATAGGTTAATTGGTCTCATTCCTCCACAACTTATAGAGCAAAACAACTTGGCAATCTTTGTTGTAGCTTACAACAATTTATCTAGCAAATTACCATAATGGAAGGCTTTAGATGACCTATAAAAAACCACATTCTTTTGGATTTCTGTAAGATCGTAGGGAATGGTTTTTTGGTATGATAGCTTTTGTCTACTTAGACATCTATTATAGGGCGCTCCACTTTGATTTCATTTGAAGCATTCATCTTCTTTCTTTGTGTGCAAATGATTTTATGTTTCACTTTAATTCTAAAATGTTTTTGTTGTTGAATCATCTTATATTCTAAAGTTTCATTATGATAATTTGCATACTATAAAACCTATTTTATATTTCATAATTAATTATCAATGAATGATCTTGCACTTTTCTAAATCATTAATAGTATCAAAGAGAAAAGAATGGATCAAAATCACTAATTTTGGATGTCTGATATCCTCGAATTCAAGGATTGCATCAAAGAATTTGACTTAAATGATCTTCCACAAATATCTTTTTTCTTCCTTAGCTATTTAATTGAAGTCTCTACATAACCTTGGAGCAACCATCTCTTATTTCATCTTCCTACTTTTTATTTACAACCATTTCATTCCTAAGTCAAATTTTCTCTTCTCACATACATTCACAAGATCATTGCCCATGTCTAGTTTGTATTAATAGCATTAATTACAAGAACATAAATGATTCTAGAATAACACAAGCAATTAAGGTAGCGTATTAGCCTTTCTTTAAAATACTTGAGCCCAGATATTGTGTTGGTGTTCACTTATTCCTAAGCATAAGGTTGTTAATTTCAATTGAGTAACAAAAATCCCAGTGAGATAAGTGTCAAACTATGTAGGAAGGAGAACTTAAGCTACCTATAAGAGGTTAAGAGATTAATTCAAATAGTTTAGATGTGATTTTTTAAGAATGGTGATAACAATTTTTCCGAAAACAAATGAAGATTTGGATGAGTGAAAACTTCGTACAAAGTTATGTAGAAATGCTAGTAATAGGGCATGTTCTTAAATATCCCTTCATGGATCTTTGCACTAACTCAAGATACACAACAAAGACACTACAATAAGAGCGAAAATGTTGGAAGATGTGACTTTGAATCTCATAGTCATTCAATTAAATAGATAGATTACCAAATGAGGTTGCTTTTGAAAATCAAAGTGTTTAAACACTCATCTGTTACAACCCCACTCTCCACCCAATATTATCTAATTAAGGGCTGTAGTGGCACACACATGGCTCATTAATCGACCCTGGTTTTGCTTCTTTATTGGGCTTGCATCCTCAAGAAAAGGTCTCGGTAATGTGTTGTAAAAACCCTTCATATAGGGTTCTTCCTTATTCACTTCTCGAACGATGTGGGACACTACAAGCCACCCCCATTTGAGCCCAGTGTCCTTAACGGCACACTTCTAACCAAAGTTCAAGTATGGATACCATTCTGTCATGGCCCACTCTTCTCTCGATATTGTCTAGTTTGAGCTGCAGTGGCGCACAAACGGTCCACCATCCAGTCCCGGTTTTGCTTCTTTATTGGGTATATGCCCTTAAGAAAAGGCCTTGATAATGTGTTGTGAAAGCCCTCCCTATATGGCTTTTCCTCATTCACTCCCTGGGCAATGTGGGACACTACAACAAACTCACAAATCCAAGCCTAATTTTACAAAATCAATATATGACAAGCCAAGGCATTAAAATCCAAGCATTCCAAGTGCTTTCTTAAGCATTTTACAAGCTAACATTGGGTTGAAAAAAACCATAAGGGCATGTTTGGTATGCAGAAATAAAGAGTAGAAATGGGTATCTTATTCATTTCCTCTTTCATTATCATATTTGGATAACTTAAATGATGATGGGAATATAATCAAAAGTGATTCCAATGGAAATGAAATCTCACTTGTAAGTGGAATTTCAATTCATCCTAACTAAGAGGTATTTTGATTCCCTAATGTAAGTTATATTTACAACTATATTGCAAAAAAAAAAAAAAAAATTAAAGACTTTATTAGATAAGTTCATTTTAAAAATAATTTTTTATTTTGTAAAAAAAAACAAATTATAAATTCAATTTATATAACATAAACTAAATTTAATTCACGTCTTATTAAAAATAAAATAATTTTTTAATTACAAATAAATTTTAAAATGGTTTTTTAATAAAATATGAATTTATAATTAAACCATAAATTAGATTTTTTTTATATAAATATTATAAAAATATAGATATTAATATTAATTGATTTATTTTGTTAAAAATAAATAAATAAAAACTCAAAAAAAAAATATTTTTTAAGGTATAAATGAGCCAAAATTTTCGTTATATGCAAAAAAAAATACATAATAAATTATTTTATTTAATCTTTAATTAATTAATTATTTTTAAATTTTCAAATTATTCTTAAAAATTATAATATTTATTAAATAAATTAAAACATTAATTATATCTATTATTTTTTATAGTCATTATATATATTTTTTGAGTTTTAAATTATTTTAAAAAATTATTAAACTTATTAATAAATCACACACATAAATAGATTTTTATTATTTTGGAAATAAAAAATTATTTCAAATTATGTGCAGTGTGAGATTTTTAAAAAAAAAAAAAAAAATTAAACCATATGAGCAGACATTATAGATAATTTTTATTTTCATTTTCATTCTCATTTTTACTTAACATTGAATGGAAATAAATTAACATTTCAATCTTATATTCCTATATACATCCAAACAAAAGAATTAAAATAAAATAACCAAATTCATCTTTAGAGGGAATGGGAATAGAAACAAAATATTTATTATCATTCTTCACTATCACGTACCAAACACACCCTAGAAATAAAGCAACCTTGACACTCCGAAAAAATTAAGAGAAACTATAAAGCAAAAAATAGAAGAAATTAAAGAAAATAAAATTAATAAATTATTTTTATATGTTTTTAATTAAATAATTAAAAAAACATAAATTTCTGAATTATATTTGATTTTTGTATATATATAGGAAAACTAAATAAGGTAAAACTATTTTCCTTTTTAATATTTTTTTCTTTGCTTCGTACTTTTTTGAAACCCAAACATATCCTCTAAGAGAGGGAAGAGAGAGTTTTGGGTCAAAATGGCCCATTTAAAAAAAAAAAAATGTAACATCTAGCCACTTTTTGAAACTTATGTTCAAAGTGGCCTTTTTGGTACCACGTAGGCGCCATATCATTAAAAAATATTTTTTTCATCATTTTAGTTAAAGCCGCAGTTGGCAAATGCGTCTTCATATTTGAACTAAAGTCGTAGTTGGCAACTGCAGCTTCATATTTGAACTAAAGCCGCAGTTGCCAACCGCGGCTTCATTTTTGAACTAAAGCCGTAGTTGGCAACTACGGCTTTAGTTAATTTTTTTTTAAAATTTAAAATTTAATTAAAAATTATTAAATTACAATTTATGATTGAAATTTAAAAAATATACTTAAATAATAAATTATTTATATTTAAATTTAAAATTTTAGTATTAATTAATAAATAAAAGATATTATAAATGAATATTTTATTTGTTAATAAATTAATAATCTTAAAATAATAAACTTATATAACATATTCATAATATATAAAATTATATAATTTATTAATTTAAGATATTTAATTTGTCGTTTTTTAAGATATTAATTTATTTCGTATTATGATAAATTTATCTTTATCGAAATAATAGTATACTTTTAAGCCGTAGTTGATAACTGAGATTTCAATTATAATTTTTTTTTTTTTTACTTTCAAATTCAATTGAAAACTATTAAATTACAATTTAAAAAAATATACTTAAATAATAAATTATTTATATTTAAACTTCAAAATCTAGCATTACTTCAATAAACATAAATTGATAAATAGAAGATATTATGAATGACTATTTTATTTATTAATAAATTAATAATCTTAAAATAATAATTTTATATAACATATAAATAATATATAAAATTGTATAATTTATTAATTTAAGATACTTAATTTGTTGTTTTTTAAGATATTAATTTATTTGTATTATGATAATTTATCTTTATCGAAATAATGGTATACTTTTAAGTCGTAGTTGGTAATTAAGATTTCAATTATAATCTTTTTTTTACTTTCAAATTTAATTAAAAACTATTAAATTATAATTTATTATTGAAATTAAAAATATATACTTTAATAATAAATTATTTATATTTAAACTTAAGAATTTAGTATTAGTTCAATAAACATAAATTAATAAATAAAAGATATTATAAATGAATGTTTTATTTATTAATAAATTAATAATCTTAAAATAATAAACTTATATAACATATAAATAATATATAAAATTTTATAATTTATTAATTTAAAATATTTAATTTGTTGTTTTTTAAAATATTAATTTATTTGTATTATGACAAATTTATCTTTATCGAAATAATAGTGTACTCTTAAGCTGTAGTTGTCATATATAGATTTTTTTACAAAATTAGTTAATGAAATTAATTCCAAAAAGTCTACTACAAAATGTAATTTTTAATAGTTTAATTAAAGTCACAAAAAATATTCATTAAACATTAATATAGTGGAAAATAAAAAACATATATAATCTCACATGGAACCTATGTGTAAATAGATTTTTAAATTTAAATATAAATAATTTATTATTTAAGTATATTTTTTAAATTTCAATCATAAATTGTAATTTAATAATTTTTAATTAAATTTTAAATTTAAAAAAAAAATTAACTAAAGCCACAGTTGGGAACTGCGGCTTTAGTTCAAAAATGAAGCCGCAGTTGCCAACTGCGGCTTTAGTTCAAATATGAAACCGCAGTTACCAACTACGGCTTTAGTTCAAATATGAAGTCGCATTTGCCAACTGCGACTTTAACTAAAATGATGAAAAAAAAATATTTTTTAATGATATGGTGCCTACATGGCATGAAAGAGGCCACTTTGAACATAAATTTCAAAAAGTGGCTAGATGTTACATTTTTTTAAAATGGGCCATTTTGACCCAAAACTCGGGAAGAGAGCTTTGAATGGGTATTTAAACCCTGGGTCCTGAGCCAACAGTTCCGTAGTAATTAAGGTGTCAGAAGATGAGAGAATCAAGACATCCAATGGTTGTGAGCTACCAAATTTGCCTCTAGAATCCACCCTAGACAGATCTTCGTAACTTCATGGATTTGCATGCTTCTTTAAACAAAGGGTTGTTTTATGGTACCCACTCTTCATTTTGGGGGTACCTACCCACATTTGACCCCAATAAAAATATGACATGTGTAAAGTACATATCATTAAAAAATTTATAAAAACTTATCAAACCGGTAAAGATGACTTGTTGGTGAGAAATAATCACATGCATTTCATATATATCTAAATATTACAACTTTTTTATAATTTTTATTAAATATCAAATATAATTTGTTATTTAATGCATTACCTAACTCTATCTAAAAAAAAGAAAATCTTACCTACTACTCTTATACTCTCATTATTCATATATAAAAAAAAGGATAGTAATTTAATATGAAAATTAAATAATTTCAACTACCAAATTACAAAATATGTAAGATGTATTTTGATGAATCAAATTTCAAGATCAAGTTCAAAACTTTTTGAGAGAGAAAATTTAAAATTTGTATTATATGAAGAAGATGAAGGATTTCAAGTGATTACAAGTGTCAAAGGTAATTTTGATATTTTTTTATCCAAATATAATTGTTGTAGGAAGAAATGTGATGTTAAATAACGATTTTAGAATTTTTTATGAGTTTATTATAAAATTTTGTTATCAAATTGTTATTAATATTTTTATATAATTTTTTTTTTTGTTCATAGATTAAATTTGAAGATGAAGCTTTATATGTCTTGAAGGATGTCAAGTGATTACAAGTGTTAAAAGGTAACATTTGATTTATTTTTTTTCCATTTACATATAACTATTGTAGGTAGAAATGTCATGTTAAATGACATTTAAATATGTAATGATTTATAATATCTAGATTTTTTAATTTTTTTCTGAGTTATTTTTAATCAAATTGAGAGCATTTAGTAATTTGTTATGAAATTGTCATCAATATTTTGTAAGAGAGGGTACGAACTTTCTAAGAGAGGGTACGAACTTTCTAAGAGGGTACGAACTTTCTAAGAGGGTACGAACTTTCTAAGAGAGGGTACGAACTTTCTAAGAGGGTACGAACTTTTAAGAGTACGTTCTAGAGTACGAACTTTCTAAGAAGGTACGAACTTTCTAAGAGAGGGTACGAACTTTCTAAGAGAGGGTACGAACTTTCTAAGAGTACGAACTTTCTAAGAGGTACGAACTTTCTAAGAGGGTACGAACTTTCTAAGAGGGTACGAACTTTCTAAGAGGTACGAACTTTCTAAGAGGTACGAACTTTCTAAGAGAGGGTACGAACTTTCTAAGAGAGGTACGAATTTCTAAGAGGTACGAACTTTCTAAGAGGGTACGAACTTTCTAAGAGAGGGTACGAACTTTCTAAGAGGGTAGAACTTTCTAAGAGGGTACGAACTTTCTAAGAGAGGGTACGAACTTTCTAAAAGGTACGAACTTTTAAGAGGGTACGAACTTTCTAAGAGGGGTACGAACTTTCTAAGAAGGTACGAACTTTCTAAGAGGGTACGAACTTTCTAAGAGGGTACGAACTTTCTAAGAGAGGTACGAACTTCTAAGAGGTACGAACTTTCTAAGAGAGGTACGAACTTTCTAAGAAGGGTACGAACTTTCTAAGAAGGTACGAACTTTCTAAGAAGGTACGAACTTTCTAAGAGGGTACGAACTTTCTAAGAGGGTACGAACTTTCTAAGAGATGGTACGAACTTTCTAAGAGAGGGTACGAACTTTCTAAGAGAGGTACGAACTTTCTAAGAGGGTACAACTTTCTAAGAGGGTACGAACTTTCTAAGAGAGGGTACGAACTTTCTAAGAGAGGGTACGAACTTTCTAAGAGAGGGTACGAACTTTCTAAGAGAGGTACGAACTTTCTAAGAGTGGGTACGAACTTTCTAAGAGAGGTACGAACTTTCTAAGAAGGTACGAACTTTCTAAGAGGGTACGAACTTTCTAAGAAGGTACGAACTTTCTAAGAAGGGTACGAACTTTCTAAGAGAGGTACGAACTTTCTAAGAGAGGGTACGAACTTTCTAAGAGAGGTACGAACTTTCTAAGAGAGGGTACGAACTTTCTAAGAGGTACGAACTTTCTAAGAGTAGAACTAAGATACAACTAGATAATGTAATTTTCTAACTACTCTATCTTTTATATTTCAGTTTCTTCATAGATACGATGGACAAAGGCAAAGGAAAGGAATTTATCATTGATTTGAACGATGAAGACTTTGATTACCAATATGATAGCATTGTTAAAACTGAGTCTGATGAAGAGGCCATTCTAGTTTCGGACAAGATTTTTAATGATTTAACTGTTGAAGATGTATGGAAGATGGAGTTTAGCTCAGTAGAGGAGGCAGAAGAATTTTATAATTTATTTGCTAAAGTTACCGGATTCAGTGTTAGAAAGGATGATGTGAAACGAGATAAAAATCAAAATATAGTATCTCGTAAGTGGGTTTGTTCGAAAGAAGGATATCGACATAGAGTGTGTTTAGAGAATGAAAATCGAAAACGAGAACCTAAGGCAGTAACTCGAGTTGGTTGTGAGGCAACATTTCGGATTGGGTTTAATAAACAAATGAACAAGTGGGTTGTGAAAGAGTTTATGGCTGATCATAATCATCCTTTGGTGGAACAAAAAAATGTCCAATTCCTTCGATCCCATAGGGTCATTAAAAATGCAGATAAAGCTCAATTGAATGCAATGCGAGGTGTTGGCATGGGAACTAGCCAAATTATGGATTACATGGTGCAACAATCAGGTGGATATAAAATGTTGGCTTCACAAAAAAAGATCTATATAACCATGTTGATGCTGATCGTAGAGTTCATCTAAGAGATGGTGATGCAGAGGGTGCTCTGGCTATTTGTGTGGAAAGTCTGAAATGGATCCATCATTTTATTACAAGTACAATGTTGATGAAGACAACCGTCTAGCAAACCTGTTTTGGGCAGATTCTACTAGTAAATTGGATTACAGTTGTTTTGGAGATGTGTTAGCATTTGATACAACTTATCGGACTAATGCTTATAAAAAACCGTTGGTCATACTAGTTGGCATTAACCATCACCATCAAACTATAGTGTTTGGATGTGCATTATTGGTAGATGAGAGTGTTAGCACTTATACTTGGGTCTTGGAGACTTTTTTGGATGCAATGAATAACAAGAAGCCTCTTTCTGTTATTACTGATGGGGATAAAGCAATGCGTAAAGCCATTAAGAGGATATTTCCAGACTCTTGTCATCGATTATGTGCTTGGCATATTCAACGCAATGCATTCACTAATGTCCATGTCAAAGATTTTACTAATCATTTTTCTAAGTGCATGTTCATGGAAGGCACCGTTGAAGAATTTGAATGTGCATGGAATGACATGTTGGAAATGTTTAATCTTCATGGACATAAGTGGGTGACAGATATATATGCTAAGCGTTCTAGATGGGCAGAGGCTTATTTAAGGGGGCATTTCTTTGCTGGTATGAAAAGCACACAAAGGTGTGAGAGCATGAATGCATACTTGAATCGTTTCCTTAAAACTCGTTTGAAGCTGTTTGAGTTTGTCAAGCATTTTGATAGAGCACTCTCACGTATTCGTCATAATGAGGCAAAGGCAGAGTTTGAGACACACCATTCTTCAGCTGTTCTAACAACCAAACTCTATGCACTTGAGAAATATGCAGGGACTGTTTTCACAAGGCAATCTTTTCTAAAATTTAGGGATGAGATGAAGAATGCAGAATTGTTTTTCCCTGTCAGTACAGAAAATCATGGAGGTTATCGTGTCCATACATTGACCAAGTTTAGAAGCCCTGACAAGATTTGGAAAGTATGTTATGGTAATAGTGATCGGTCTATGAAATGTACTTGTATGATGTTTGAGTCAGTTGGTTTTCCATGTCCCCACATGATTGTTGTAATGAAGATAGAACACCTTGAAGAAATACCTGAGACTTGTATTATGAAAAGGTGGTCTAAGTTAGCAAAGGAAACGGTCCAAGTTCATCATGACAATGAAAGTCAAGGTGATGCGACTAACATCATACGATATGGTGCACTCAGCTCTATGTGCTCACGGATGTCTTATTTGCATCTCAATCGGAAAAAGCTTTTAAAGAGGCTAGATGTGAAATACAAAGACTCACTTGTCAAATGGAAGAACTTTGTAAAAATTCAGGGAAGAAAGTGAACGAGAAGATTTGAAAGCTACAAAACACCATGTTCGAGATCCTATCATTGTGAAGACGAAAGGTAATCCGGGTAACTTAAAAGACAAATTTAAGAAACCAAGGCATTGTGGGAAATGTAAGAAAGTAGGACACACTGTTCGAAAATGCCCAGAGTTCGTCAACACTCACAATGCATTTATCAACATTGAAGATTCAATTGAAGATATGGTATGTTCAAACACACATTCACTAAATTCATTAATTATTCACTTTATAGTTATTTTTATTTGGTTAAATTGGTTGAAATAAAAAATTGAATTCTTTATATTAATACAGGGGGACATGCCTTCATTACTAAATCACAACATGGAAGGTGGATCAAGACACGAGACAAATGAATTTTCTCAAAATGTAAGTTTAACATTTTTTAAGTAATTTTTATTATGATGTGAAAAATATTACTTATTAGAGTAATTGAAAAATTAAATCATATTACAGACAACACTTGGCACATTTCAGAATGGTCCAGAAACAAGCTTAAATGATTCATGGCTCGGGTTACATCCACCAAATTACTTCACAAACCAAGTAAGAGTCATAGAATAATTATTACACCACATATCATATATCTATATATTGACAGAAGTTCCTAACATTTAGTATTTAATCATATGGATTTTCTTTCAAAATATTATGTATAACTGTAAATATTTTCAATGTAGGTCACCATGAACCACTTTACATCCGGAATTTCAGGAGCAAGTTCTACATATCATAACCAATGAGTTGTACTACAATGCAAAAAATTATGTACAAAAAAAAAAATCAACTCTTGATTGTATTCTATACTCTTCTTCTCTTTATTTTTGCATGATTCTGAACTTTATCTAATATTATAGCTTTCTCACTATTTTCATCATCAAGAAGTAATTCGATTGCCAATTTGTGTCTTATAGCTGTAGAGTCCCAATGGGAAGGGGTTGAACTTGAGTCCATGAAATCGGATCTTCGCATATGATTAATGACATGGACTCCACAATCCCACCTAACAAATAAAATGAGTAAACATTTATCTAGTTAGTACATAGAAATATTATCTTGAACACATTATATTTGAAGAAACAATTATGCTTGCTTACCCATTGGCTTGCACATCTACCCATGTAGGTCTTTCAATGGGAACACTTGATAAATTCTTTAGATGCCCATTGAGATTAAAAAAATGTGCACACTCTTCAACCTAATATTCATATCGTTATATCTTTTAGCAAAATAAAACATGCTATTTAACAACTAACATTAAAAAGTAATAAAATTCATTAAAATATAAGACATACCACAGTTCTCACAGATGAAGTTCGCATGTCATCCCTTTCTATTGATGGTAATGAATCCAATATATGAATATTACGTTGATGAAGATTTATAACACACAAATACCAATGATCCGGACATGTATCGTGCATCGGGATGTATATCTAAACAAAACACACATTTTAGCATTGATAATTATTTACAACTATGATATGAATACAACTTCATATATGTACCTTATCGCAATCATTCATTTCATCCATGTGTTTGATAATATGTGTGAACATCTTGGTAGCAGTTGCCAATTTTCTACCACCATGTAAGATTATTTGCTATGCAAAAAAAAAAAAAAACATATATATATATCACAATATTTATTAGGTTTATTTTTTTTCTTTAATAAGAAATATAATGGATGAACATACCGCAAATGTGGTGGGTAAGTAGCATCTGGTAGGCCGTATTCCTTTGAATTTGTTCTCAAAACTATTAAGTTTGCATGCAAATACATTTATGATCTAAAAATGAAACACAAAAAAGTTAACAATGTTAATTATGTAATAGAATTAATAAGAATTGGGTTTATCCTTGTATTACTCACCACATCGAGTAATTCTTGTCTAGGCCCTAAAGTCAAGAAGTCTGCTCGATTTGCATGCTCATATTGAAAATTAACAAGAAGTTCACTGCAAAATATAAGATATTTAATAAGTATAACTTTTAAAACATGACATACATAAAGTATAGTCAAAATAATTGGTTTACACACCTTTTGTCCAATGAAACATCAAACACATAAGCAACAACTAGAGACTCAAGTGTACTCAAGGAATGTGAATCCTCCACGTTCGGCAAAATGGACATGGGGATTATCTATATTGAAAACATCTCTAACAAACATTAGTTATCGTTCACTATATTATTAAGTATTTAAAAAATACTACATCAATGAAGTAACATATTACCTCTAATACCTTTTGTGATCCAACAACTATGCTTGGGAATCTCTTAGGCTTTGGCATCTTATTGGATTGATGAATGTAGGGTGACACCTTGAATTTACTAGGCTTGCGTTCCATTGTTGTCGTGTTTTCTTCAATTGACGTGGGAGCACCACCAATGAACTTAGTTGTTCTTCTTGTTTTTCAACATATGGAACATCAACATTAACCTATCATGTATTTGAACATTAGTATATATATATATATATATATGTTATATATAGAACTTTGTAAAAAACTAGGTCTTCATAATATGCAAATACCTTTTCATCTTGACATTGATTGTTGACAATGGGAGAAACATGTAACTCCATGTCACCACATGAGTCATTCTCACTCAATCTCTCTTCTACGACAACATTGCTCATAGGAAAAAACAAACGTTTCAATTCCATATATTTTTCTTCAAATTCGCTAAAAGTTGATTATTTACAACTTTCATCCATATCAGAAACATTTGTTTGTAGCACAAATTTTTTCAACTTCTCAAAAGCTTCCTCCATACCCATCAAACTTTTTTCTTCAACCTAGTAACAAATAAAAATTTCCAATACCATGAAAAATAAAGTTTGAGATGAATAAACTAATGTATATAAATATAGTATAAAAAAGTACCTTATGCCCTTCTTCTTGTTGTTCATGAACTTTTGCATCTTGTTTATCACCATCTTCTATATTTCTCATATCATTATCTTTATGATCACTTGTTCTCTCATCTTTCTCAACCACCTTCATTTTTTCATCATTTTCATTTTCCACACCATTATTTTGATCCATATCCACACTTTGCCCAATTTTTATAATCCATATCGTGACCTACAATTTATCCATAAACTTTATTATAATTGCAACATCACATAAACAAATAAGCTTTTCAGTTAGTAAATGTATCTTACCTTTGGATCATCATAACCTCCAAGACGTTTCATCCTAGAAACCTCATCATCTCCCCATTCATTTATACGAGGGCTATATGCATTAAAACGTAAGTTCATACCCTTCTTTGTGGAAATGTGGTCTAGGTAGAAAATCTGCAAGAAATAAATTCCAAAATAATTCTAAAGTTGAATATATCACAAACTCTATTATTGTTAAAAATATCATAATCTATCAACTTTGTTAAAAGTGTATTACCATTAGAAAAAATAAACATCCAGAAATCCCACTGCTTCGTTTCTTGGATTTAAAGTCGTTTATGCCTCGTACAAGGAAGAAGAATACTATTTGGGCCCAATTTATCTTCTTTATTGATGCGGTGTCTTGAAGAAGATGGAGGAAGGAAGGCTTGACACTAACTTTCATCATTGGACATAACAAGGCACCCAAAACAAATAATACAAAACGAATTTTAAATTCATCCCCACATTCCTTTTCTTGCCGTATTTGGTTTTCTAACATCAACAATGACAATTTTCCCTTCCCATCACAATACATGTTGTATAAATCATTCTGTTTACTTGTGCATCTCTCTATATCTACCTCCACTCCCTTAGCCTTCAAGCCCAAAATTAACTCAACATCCATTGGGGATAATTTAATGGAAGTGTTATGCACACTTAATGTGCATGAAAGAGTGTCAAAATTCTCTACCAACCAATGACATAAACTATGATCAAGTTTAGTACATCGCAATCCTAAAATACCTCCAAACCCTATTTCTTGTATGATGGCCTTTTGATTAGGTTGTAAGTGTTGAAGTAGTTTATACACCCAATCAGGCGAACAACGCATGTGAAGATACGACTGGAAGTCATAAATATACATAAGCATATATATTTTAAATTGAAAGAAAATATTATCATAATTTAAAAACATAAATTTTGAATTTCTTACCTTTGATGCATTTTTTGAGTTTCGACCCTTTTGTTTTATATATTCATGACGACATTTTTTAGACTTCTCTAAGAACTCTTTTTTTTCTCCATTTGAAAGGGATTGCCACTTTTTCCCAATCTCTTTTCGCAACTGTAATATTAAATTAGTTAGTTATCATATAGAGTATAAAAGTTGACTAAAAAACATATTATGCAAATATTCATTTCTTTTCTTACATCATGATTTATTATCAATTCCTTGTTATCTTCTTTTCTTGCGAGTACTTGTTCTTGACTGCAAAAAACATCACATAAAAATGATTATATTTTCAACATATGAATAAATATCCAAAATGAATTAACTATATATGTATATATATTCTTACAAATAATAAAGCCATGAACCCATAGGAAGTTTTGGGTTTGAAGGGGGATCATTCTCCTCAAATGATTGTTTGCTCCTGTTTAAAACACAACATTATGAATGTAATTTACAACTAATTAAAACTATGTACTATATTCAAATAATTAAGTGACAAATATAAAATCTTACATATTTGGCTTTCTAAGTCAAGATGCAGTAAGACTGCTCAAAATAAGATAAACTCCTCTTATATTAAGCAACTGTGTAGCCTGCAACATAGTGAGCATACCGATAAAATTAAGTTTTGAATTTGACAACAATGAGTTTGAAAATATTTGTAACAAAATGGAGTTTTTTTCTAAAAATATTAATCATTATTTAATCATTAGATCGATGAGTTAAACTAATTAAAATAAATTTAAATTATCAAATAAAATAATTTATTTACTTTAAATCTTTTTTTTTTTATCTTATCTTTTTTACATGGCATAGCAAAAGGAAATTTTAAAATTATATCAATTAATTTATAATTTTTTAAATATAATAATGTTGTATTGATAAAAAAAAAAAAAAAAAATTAAATTTAGAGTATGCTATTTAAATTTTATCTTTAAAAAATCATTAGTGAGCATATGTCCAAATGTTTTAAGCTCTTTTATCATTCTTTTCATCTCCTTAGGATCTTGTTTCATTGTATGGTTCAGTCGCATTTTGTAATTTCCAAATTTCATTACAAGTCCTCTAAGCTTCGTAGCTGAAAGTTCACCATACTTTTCTTTTAACGCTTCCCACATTTCATGAGAAGTTTGATATACCTCATACTCAATCATGAGATCATCTTGCATACAACTTAACAACGTAATGAGAGCTAAAGAATTTTTTTGTGAGAGAGGCCACATCAACAAGATAAATATACATGTCATGTCTGGCATATCAAATTATTTACATGTTATGTTCAAAACATAAAAGAAAATGTAATAAATAGAAGGAAAACTAATCTTCTCCCTTGAAACTAAAAGGAACAATGTTAGGATTATACACAGTGTCTTCTATAACTCTAGAAGTTGTTTTCAATAACCATAACCCTCTAAGATTTTTATGCCTACTAAAATTTGAAAATCTTGCATTTCGCAAGTTAGGAGAAATAGAAAGCACTATTGTTCGTCTGATGGCATTCTTCACGAAGCATGTTTCCCAGTGTTCCTTGAAAATAGCTACTAGGTCATCAAAAAACCTATTTGTGAAACCATGAGGACCTTCTTGAATGGATTCCCATATATTTTCAAGAACTTTTTTCTCAGGTTCTGTTAATGACATTTGTAGAATATGCATTTTACGGTTTGACTCTAAGATATATTCCTCTTCAAAACGTTTGAACATATTAGCCACATGATCCACATGTTCATTTGTAGAATGGCTAAGGTCCTTCTTGTAGTTCAAGATTGTATCCAAACGCGGCCAAGGTCTACTACCCCTTAGTACTTTCCTAGTTCTCCTCAATCGTACCATTTTGCACCTGACCAAAAGAATTTAATTTAATTTTAATGAGTAACATATACTCATACTTTAATTAAATATTTGAACAAATGAAATTTTAATTAGAAACACACAATTATTAAAAAAAAAAATGTCTTTTATTGTCCTCAAATTTTTATTATTTCATAATTTCAAATAAACAATATAACACTAATAAATGGTATTTTATATCATATCAAGGTACTTTATTTGAGATTTAGGTTCGAATCCATGTTGCATTATTATTTCTAACAGTAAAAGGTTCAAAAGTCTAGAATTTTATTACATTTTAAATGAAAAATAAAATTAATTTATATAAAATATTTTATTTGAGATTTAGGTTTGAATCCATGTTGCATTATTATTTCTAACACTAAAAGATTCAAAAGTCTAGAATTTTATTACATTTTAAATGAAAAATAAAATTAATTTATATAAAATATTTTATTTGAGATTTAATTTCTAAAATTTTATTAAAAATATGTGATAACAATTTTTTCTATTAACATTAATGTATTTAAATAATTAAAATTATTAATAATTTATCTTATCAAATTAATTTTAATTCATAAAATATCAGTAATAAAATTCGAAAGTTCAATGGTAAAGATTTAATCAAAATATAAATGGATAATTACTAATTATTTATATACAGAGAGAAATTCCTAAAAGGCCCTATTTTTACTACCTCTCACACTCGGGGCTGGGACGTCAAGAAGCCCTTTTCTCCCTCCAAACCAGAGAATCCCTAAAAAGGCTCTAGTTTACTCTGCCACTCTCAATCCTCGCAGGTACTAATCTAATCATGTTATCATTTTTTTTTCAATACTCGTTTGATTCCCAACAAAATCCATCCCCCATTCGATTTTTTGGATCTGTTTTAGGGATCTTTTTGCTTTTGTGCCATTCGATTTAAATTTCATGAACCCTAAATCCACGATTTTTTAGCCAGGCTGAAAAACACAACCTTTGCCTGCAAATCATGAACAGATTACCAAATAGCATCTTTTGTTTTTAAAAAAAAAATTGGACAGATTTTGTATCCTTGTGCGCGGCCTGGACTGGTAGGAAATATCGGGAAATTTCCCAAAAAAATCGGTAAAAATACCAAAATTTTAGTGATATTTTTTAATCGGTCAAAATACCGTGTTTGTGCGCGGCCTGGACTGGTAGGAAATATCATGAAATTTTCCAAAAAATCGGTAAAAATATTGTGTCTTTCTCAGAAATATCGCCGAAATTTTTAACATTTCAGTCACTACATGACATAAGATGAGTGAAGTACCTGTTCTGGGAGAGTGGGTAAAGTTGTCTGCAGGGGGAGATTGGTTTCGGATCCGCCAAAGCCCGCCTAATTCTTTTCTTGCTGATTTCTTCTCTCTTGATTTCTCCTTCAAAATCCCCACTCAACTCACTCTCTCTATAAATATTCATTTCACCCGAAAATGCCATCTCCACACCCTCAAATTTCTGAAGCTTAACTCTCTAAAATCCGGGAAAAGTTGTAATGCCCATCAAACTAATAGCTCACCTCTTCGAAAATAGGCGTCAAGTGTAATACCCATCAGACAAATTTTTGTCTTTAGACAAGATTAAGCAAGATAGAAGCGGGAAATTAGGTGACCAGCAACCTACTTTTATTTTTATATATATATTTTAATTTTTTTAAAATACATAAGCCAATTGGACGGTCCGAATTGAACCATCTTCATCCCATGGTCAAAATTGTTTTTTTGGTAGGTACCGAAGTGGTACTGTAGAATTTTCCTTATTTCAAGGGTTGTTCTATGGTATGGGCCCACTCTTCATTTTGGGGGTATCTACCCACATTTGACCCCAATAAAAAAATGACATGTGTAAAGTACATATCATTAAAAAATTTATAAAAACTTATCAAACCAGTAAAGATGACTTGTTGGTGAGAAATAATCACATGCATTTCATATATATCTAAATATTACAATTTTTTTATAACTTTTTATTAAATATCAAATATAATTTGTTATTTAATGCATTACCTAACTCTATTTAAAAAAAAAAAAAATCTTATCAACTACTCTTATACTCTCATTATTCATATATATAAAAAAAAGGGATAGTAATTTAATATGAAAATTAATTAATTTCAACTACCAAATTACAAAATATGTAAGTTGTATTTTGATGAATCAAATTTCAAGATCAAATTTAAAACTTTTTGAGAGAGAGAGTTTAAAATTTGTATTATATGAAGAAGATGAAGGATTTCAAGTGATTATAAGTGTCAAAGGTAATATTTGATTTTTTTTTTATCCAAATATAATTGTTTTAGGAAGAAATGTGATGTTAAATAACGATTTTAGAATTTTTTATGAGTTTATTATAAAATTTTGTTATCAAATTGTTATTAATATTTTTATATAATTTTTTTTTTTTTGTTCATAATTTGAAGATGAAGCTTTATATGTCTTGAAGGATGTCAAGTGATTACAAGTGTTAAAAGGTAACATTTGATTTTTTTTTTTTCCATTTACATATAACTATTATAGGTAGAAATGTCATGTTAAATGACATTTAAATATGTAATGATTTATGACATCTAGATTTTTTAATTTTTTTCTGAGCTATTATTAATCAAATTAACAGCATTTAGTCATTTGTTATGAAATTGTCATCAATATTTTGTAAGAGAGGGTACCAACATTGTAAGAGAGGGTACGAACATTGTAAGAGAGGGTACAAACTTTCTAAGAGAGGGTACGGACTTTGTAAGAGAGGGTACAAACTTTCTAAGAGATGGTATAAACTTTGTAAGAGATGGTACGAACTTTGTCAGAGAGGGTACGAACTTACGAACTTTCTAAGAGATGGTACGAACTTTGTCAGAGAGGGTACAGACTTTCTAAGAGAGGGTACGGACTTTCTAAGAGATGGTATGAACTTTGTGAGAGGGGGTACGAACTTCCATAATTTCTTTAAGAGTAATTTTTTTAATTTCTTTTAAGAGTAATTTCCATCATTTCTAAGCTTAATTAGTATCAATAAATAATATTATTGTATTTCCATGTGGAAAAAATTTGAAAAGTTTGAAAATTTGTAAAATTTTCGAGGGTAAAGAGAATGTGACGAAGGGTGCTAAGAATGTGAGGATTCCTCACATTCTTTGTACCATTCCTCACATTATTCGTACCTTCTACAATTACTTAGTGTTTTAATTTTTTAATTTTCTTAAAAATAATATTAATCATTTCTAAGCTTGATTAGTATCAATAAACAATATTATTTATATTTTTAAGTGGAAAAAAATCGAAAAATTGTTAAATTTTAGGGTACGGAGAATGTGAGGTAAGGTATGAAGAATGTGAGGATTTCTCATGATCTTCATACCTTTTCTCACATTTTTCATATCCTCTCTAATTTTTTAGTGTTTTAATTTTTTAATTTTTTAGGATAATTTACATTATTTCCAATTTAAATTTTTTTTAATGCTTTTTTTTTTTTTAACAATTCTATCAATAATAACTCAAAATAATATTATTAAACTATGTTATTGTTATTTCAAGTTAAAAAGTAATTTTAAAATTTTAAAAATATAAATAATTTAGGGTACGAAAAATATGAGAACGGTATGAAAAATGTAATAAATACATTTTTGGTACTTTTATCACATTTTTCATATTGATTTTTAGTTTTAAAATTTTTGAAATTACAAATTTATTTTTGAAAATACTATCATTAGTAACTTAAAAGAGTATTAGTAATTTATTTTATTGTAATTTAACTTTAAAAACCTTAAATTCAAAAAATGTAAATTTTGGAGAGTACGGAAAAAAATTAGGACGATCTAATTACCTAAGCTTTACATATGATTATCAAAATGTTGAATTTTTATGAAAATACTCATTTCATATTAAAATATTACCATATTCATTTTTATGTTGAATTTAAATGTTTAATAATTTTTTAAAAATAAATAATGTAATTATGATATATGATGATTTTTTTTTGTTAATAAATATGTTTTCAAATTTTATATCATTTTATTTTTTATTTTTTTCCAATTCTATTTTTATCTAATATTTATTTTATTTAAACCCAAAATTGTTTAGAATGGAGGAAGAAAGAATGTCACAACTGGTTCTTCCCTTAACTGGTTAAGTGGAATTTTTATTTCAAATTTAAAATGGATGACCAAGATTACATCTTGGACATCCAATAGCTTTTCGGTAGGTACCGAAGAGGTACCCTAGAATTTTCCTTAAACAAACTAGCAATTGCAATGTGGGTCGAAATCCACTTCAGCCTGATGATTGGCACTAGATAACAAAAGTAAACTTGCCAACTTCACTAGGGAGGAGGGCGAGGAACCTGCCAAACCACTTCAAAACAAAAGGGAAACATAAAGAGTGCCGAGGGAAACACGAAATGACCAATTATGGGACAAGGGCTGATGAAAATTCTCCAGAATTTGCTGAAAAAACATGCATTGATAGTAATTTCCTGTGCTAATCACTTGCTTGACCAATAAAATAGATGTCCTCCGTCAAGGTAGGTATGTTATGGATCAAGGTAGCTTATTCATAACAAGTTTCTAGGTAGGCCGATTATAGGAAGGGTCTTGGCCTATATTATAATCTATATCTTTGAAACCATCAAGACGTATATCTCCACACCCAGGAAACCCATTGCCCAATAAAATATTGGTCGTAGCGAATAAAGAAGTAGATCATCCATCAAATTCATGAAACCCATTTCAAAAATTACATTTCCAATCAAATCCTAGATTTCCGCTTTACAAACCAAAACCACAAAAGTATATCAACAATTACAAAACCACAATGTATGTATCTCTTAAATGGTAAAAATACAATGAAGAATCAAAATCAATTAAATTAGTCTAAATGTACCAAATCAAGCCAATTTCAAACGTGTAAAACTTTATACATGCTCAAAAACATTCATGGAAAAACCCTAAAAAAGTGTAACATAGTCAAAGCTCTTACCCACACAATGTAGGGATCGACCTTATATAATGTGAATAAGTGCTAGAATTTTATAATAGAAATAGAACTTTAAGGGGTTATTTGACGACTGGTTTTTATAATAGTTTTTTATATTTTTTAGAACAATAAAGTAAAAAATATATATTATTTTTAAAAATTAAAAATTATTTTCTATTTTTTTTTAAGAACAAAAAATATAATATTTTCATAAAACATCGTTTTATTGTTTTATATTATTTGCTCTTGTTTTCTAAATATTGTTTTATAAAATAACTATACAATAATATAAAATAATTAAAAATAAACACTAGATATAAAAAATATTTTTAAATATTAAAAATATTTTAGGTTCTCATACATTTATTCTATAAAATATCAAAAAATAAATTTCAAAAACCATTCTAAAAATTAGTTTTGCAAATTGTTTTTAAAAATTGGCCTAAATTTTGTATTCTTAATTTTCAAATCTTTGTTATTCTTTAAGATTTAATTAATACATTGATTTTTCCTTAATAATTACCTATTTAATATATATATATAATAAAATGGAGTTTTTTTATATTATCTATTTAAAAATCAAACCATTAAAATATAATTGAAAACAAGCAGAGACTACATAAATTAAATAAAATAATTGGGGGCAAAAAAAATGTGTTCTATCAATGGATGCTTTATGATACGTTCGGTGAATTGTCCATTCAAACCAAAAAAATATATATAATTTAAAACAACCAAACACTACATAAATTAAATAAAACAATTGGGGCAAACAAAATGTGAGTTACATGCTTTATTTATGATAGTAGGTTTGGTGAGTTGTCTATTCTAACAATGCTTTTTTACCAATTACCCAAAAGGGTTCATTTATGGTGGATATGGTCGCCGGAAATGGGGAGAAGTTTGGCCCATGGTTATCAAGATAGTGGCTGTCGGTGACTCGGTGTCGGCATGAGATGCTTCACTTTTTGAGTGTTATGGGAGAAGAGATGTGAGGGGTTTTATGATAGGATGACCTGCCTGTTCACACCCACTATGTAGGCCAAGGCTTTCCAAGGCTAAAATTCTTCACAAAAATGCTAAACTTACCCAAAAAGATTATGAGAATAATAGTGAATCCTCTTGGGCAATCGTTGGAAAAATAAACCACATCATAATTTTGTGTAAT
This sequence comes from Vitis riparia, assembly GCF_004353265.1. Lineage (NCBI taxonomy): Eukaryota > Viridiplantae > Streptophyta > Magnoliopsida > Vitales > Vitaceae > Vitis > Vitis riparia. The sequence continues at coordinate 14,809,244 of NC_048435.1, read as the reverse complement.
TGACTTATTTCATCTTGAAATAAACGAAAAGCATAAGTGAAAACAACTGACATATATAAAATATTTTTTCTCCCTTTTTTGGTTTTTAACCGGATGCAGACAAACTGCAGCAGTTAAAAAATACTCTCCCACACACAGCCCTCAAATCACAATCCTTATTGAGTCCCCGCATCTGCTCATCTTCTTCAAAGGAAGACACCGATCTCGGTTTTTTTTTTTCTCTTTCTTTTTCTTCCCAAACCCCCAACAACCCCAAACAACCCCCATGACAGGAAAAAAAATGCAAAAATCAAACCTATAAGTCTAACATAAATCAGATTGTAAAAGAAGGCAAATCAAGCCCATCCACATATCTGTGGGTCTTCTCTCTCAGTACCTGTAGTGAGGAGGCTTGTAAGGACCCTCAATGGGCACACTGATGTAGTCAGCCTGGTCCTTGCTTAGCTTGGTGAGCTTGGCCCCAAGCTTCCCAAGGTGAAGCGCAGCAACCTTCTCGTCGAGGTGCTTTGGCAACACATACACCTTCTTCTCATACTTGCCACTGGCCTTCTCCTTCCACAGCTCCAGCTGTGCAATCACCTGGTTGGTGAACGAGCATGACATCACAAAGCTGGGGTGGCCAGTGGCGCAACCCAAGTTCATGAGTCGCCCCTCTGCCAACACTATGATGCCCGAATTGGTATCAGGGAACACCCACCTATCAGTTTGGGGCTTGATGGTGATTCTCTTCACACCCGGGTATGTCTCCAGCCCTAACATGTCAATCTCGTTGTCGAAGTGGCCAATGTTGCAAACAATTGCATTGTTCTTCATCTTCCTCATGTGGTCAACCATGATGATGTCCTTGTTACCGGTGGTGGTCACGAAGATGTCTGCTTCAGAGACGACATCCTCAATGGTTTGAACCGGGATACCCTCCATCAGGGCCTGCAGAGCACAGATCGGATCTATCTCCGTCACGATCACCCGGGCTCCAGCTTGCTTCAGGGCAGCAGCGCAGCCCTTGCCCACATCTCCGTATCCGCATACAACTGCAACCTTTCCGGCAATCATCACGTCCGTAGCTCTCATCAGCCCATCAGGGAGTGAATGGCGGCATCCATACAAATTGTCGAACTGTATGCATCCAGAACAGAAAATTGTTAAGAAAAACAAAACAAAACAAAACACAAAATTACGACTCTTCTAGTAATCCAAACTAGATCCACCAAACAAATTGGTTGAATCGTTGAAAACAATTCCCAAATATCATAGATCTGGAGAATACCTTGCTCTTGGTGACAGAGTCATTGACATTAATAGCAGGGAAAAGCAGAGTGCCGTTAGCTTGCATCTGGTAAAGCCTCTTAACACCGGTGGTGGTCTCCTCAGAAACACCAACCAATCTCCCCTTCATCTTGTGATATCTCTTCGGATCTGTCTTCAATCCGTCCCTAATAATGGTCAAAACGATCTGAAACTCAGCATTGTCGGTGGAGGAGGGGTCCGGTAACTTGCCGCTCTTGGCGTACTCCTCCTCAGCCTTGACCCCCTCGTGGATCAACAAGGTAGCGTCGCCGCCGTCGTCCACGATGAGATCGGGGCCGCCACCGGGACCCCAGTCGAGGGCCCGCTCCGTGCACCACCAGTACTCCTGGAGGGTCTCGCCCTTCCAGGCGAAGACGGCGGCGCTGTCGCGGGCAATGGCAGCGGCGGCGTGGTCCTGGGTGGAGAAGATATTGCAGGAGCACCAGCGGACCTCGGCGCCAAGGGCGGTGAGGGTCTCGATAAGGACGGCGGTCTGGATGGTCATGTGGAGTGAGCCAGTGATCTTGGCACCCTTGAATGGCTGCTGGGGTCCGAACTCAGTCCTGCAAGACATGAGCCCCGGCATCTCAACCTCCGCAAGCTCGATCTCCAGACGGCCGAAGTCCGCCTGAGACATGTCCTTGACCTTGTACTCCCGGCCAGAACTGGTCTTCTCAACAAGCAAAGACATGGCTGCTGCTGATACCGATCAAATTTCAAACAAACTCACTCTCTCTGGATCTCACACAGGTAAGAGAGAGAAGTGGGCTGTGGACACGATGGAGAGAACGGTGAAAAGGGGTATAAATAGTTTTTAAGGGTGAGATGGACGGTCGCGATTCCTTTCGATGATGGGTCACTGTTTGGTGGATCTGGTGAAATCGTTTACGTGGAATCCGGATTCCAAGTTTACAGAGTCTCCCCATTTTTTCCTTCATAATTTTGTCTTCCCCTTCCTTATTAGTCCATATATTAACTTAATTGAAATTTCAATCACATCCGCTTCACTTCTCAATGTTCTCGTATCACCATCTTCCAATCGACATATTATTAAATTAACAGTTTCACATTTGTTTTTTCATTCATCAGGAAATTAAAATAAGAAGAATTGAATTTCAATTTCTTGGAAGTTTTAATGATTATAATGGCGTCGTAAGAGGTTTGATAATTTCATAAAAAAAATTAAAAAATATAAAAGAATATCATTTTAAATGGGTTAAAAATTTATATATTTTAAAACTATTTAATTCTTATATAAAAAATAAATAAATCAGTTTAAAAAATATAAAGAAAAACTATTTATTAATTTTAAATCTTTTTTTTATTTTTTTATTTTTTCTTTCATTTTATTTTTATGACAAGAAAATAAAAATATAAATGGTGGTTGATAGCATTTGTGCCGGTGCACCCCAAAAACATTAAATGAGTGATTTAACAACAGGTCAACTTATCTCCACCCTTGGATCACCCGCTCAACCCTCGATCCGACCACAGCCCTTCACCATAAGGAAGGTGGGCTTTGAATCCCTGGGCAAGCCCATCCAAGGCCACACAACCCATCCTATCGAAAGTTCGTGTAGAGCACTAACACTGAGGCATCATGCATAGTAGCTCGACCAGGGACGTAGAGATGCCCCCGTTTTGTTGGGTGTGTGACCATTGGACTGCCAGCATGAGCCCAGCTCATGTGGTTGCTGTTGGGTAAGTGCTTATCTGAAGATGTTAATTCCGATCCTACATTAGATGCGAATAAGTAGGATTGTGTAGAGAAGGCAATCAAATTGATGGTACAGAACGTAATGAGAGAGAGAAGTCTTCTTTTTTCTTTTATTTTCACATTTTTAATTCTGTTACAACAAAAGAGATTTAAATTATCTCTCTTAGCATCCCCTCAATGTCTCGATAGAAAATTTTCTAGTTTGAATTTGTTTATTGGATTTGCAACCGACGCATGTTGAACTAAAACCTTTCTTTGTAGAACTTTTTCTCTGACAAAATGTAATTTCAATTCGATATGTTTTGTCCTATCATGTAATATTATATTAGTAACGATGCTAAGATTAGAACACCAAATAGCTGGTGGTATAGGTAAAATGATTCTAATTTTTGAGAGAAAATATTGCAACCAAACTAGCTAAGCTTATATATTTTGCCTTTGTACTTGATATAGAAACAATGTGTTACTTCTTTGATTATCAAGTAATCGTCTGTTATTGGGATCAAAGGCCTAAGTAGCATCACAAAATGGCATAAGATCAAGAACAAAGAGCCTTTTCAAATATAACCCGTGATGAAGAGTTCCTTTCAAGCATTTAGGAATTCTTTTGACTACTTTCCAATCAAATTCCAATGGAGCTTGCATATATAAACAACATTTATTTACACTATAGGCAATTTCAGGTCTAATAACTATTACATATTGCAAAGCTCCTATAATTGATCTATATAACTTCACATCTTGAATTGATTCACTATCATAGCTTGAAAGTTCATACATCCTATGGTCATAGGAGTAGAAATACGATTAACACCTTACATTTTGGCTTTATATAACAAATTTATTATGTATTTTCCTTGAGAGAGATACATACCTTAAGCAAAATGCTTCACTTCAATCCATAAAAAGAGCTTATGAATATATTTATATATGAGAATCTAAGCATCCCTATTTTAGAGTTTTTCTTTAAGTTGTTTGTTTTTCTATTTTTTCATAACTTATTATAAACTTTTTACTAAATAAAAAAAAAAACTAAAATATGTAGCTTTTTTTAAATAAAAAAAAATAACATATTGGTTTTTTTTTTTACTTTTTAATACTTAATAGAAATAAAATACTACAAAAACAAACACCACCTAAGTTCCCCTTATGTGAGAACATCTCCCCTCCACGTGAAAAAACCTTAAGAATGGTTTAATACTAGTAAACCATTGGGCCTAACTCATTTCCTTGGGTTTAAACATACGAAAAAGTCACTTTTTGGTTACATTCATGTGCTTCTTAAAATAAAGGGGCAACAACTAGAGAGTTGCATCCTTATGGAGCCTTGGGGATATCTTCTTCGGTTGGAACATTACTCGTATTTCTACAATTATTCATCAAACAAACGATCTTCAAAAATTCTGAAATTTGATCAAATTTAATTTGAAAAAGAAAGGAATCCAACAAAATTAGTTTTACTTTTATTAGTCATACTCTTCACAAATTCAATCATTCGGTTCAATTCACTCTTCTTTATTACATTTGGGATGTCCCAAAAGGATATCAAAGACATTATTATTTATGAAATATGACTAAATATAAAATAAAAATCAAAGAAAATACGAGAAAACAAAACATACACAAAATGATATACAATTACCTAGTTGAATGATACTTTTAATGATAGCCTTAAACTTAAAATGCAATATTTGACTCCACTTTTATGCAAAATGTGATATTAATCACATTCATAGATGACGACAAAACTATCTTAAAAACAATGACATATCATTTGTAACCAAAATCCAATTATTTTAAAAAATTTATGATTTATATTTATATGCCCGCCTTTATGATTTATACTTATATGCCCGCTTCTCTCTCTTAATATTTTCTACTATTATCGGCATCGGGCCTGCACGCTCTCGTGCTTGAAGTACAACTCTTTAGTCCGGCCAGGATTCCTTACCTATTAATATGCATAAAGATGAGGAGTCTATTTGTTACCAAAACCATTATGGTTTCAAGAAAGAAAATTATATTCATATCACATCCGTTGGAAGCGGAATTCCAAGCATCCCTCCAAGGTCTTGAGCATTTTTCTCCCACAAATTAGTGTGGGTTGGTTGGTGAGACTGAGATGACGTCATCATTACTTAGGAAATGCGCTCCACTCCTGTTCCTTGACCTTCCTCTACGGCACGACCCTACTCCAACCATTATCATATCCTACGATTAGAGGATTAACTATAATTGTTATGATTATGTTGTGCTTAGTGGTGGGTTGGTGGACATAATTATTATATAGTTATTTTTATTTGAAAAACAATTTTCATCCCCTTTTCAATCTAAATCTTAGAAATATTCAAAATTACACTACTACTCAACATCATATTTTAAAAATAAAACCTTCTGGTATTAGATTTTGATCATTTTTCAAATAAAATAATTTAATAAAATATAATATATGAACATTTTAAATTTGATAAATTATACGTATTGACATCATGATTGAGAAGGTACATCAATGTTGTTATGAATGATGATATGAAAATTGTTAAGCTATGGTAGTGGTAATTATAAAATAAAATAAGATTCAAGTTGTTGAATAAGATTATGAACAAATAAGATTAAGCTATATGAATATAAATAAATAAAATTAAAATATAAATGACAAAAAAAATATGGATATGACACTATCTGATTCATGATATGCTCTCATATGTTTCCCTCTCGACGTGTATTGTTTTTATTGTCACTATTTCTATGTGTTAGGATGTGATAATTTGTATGTTTATTACCTTCTTGGGATGTGATAGCCATTTCTCACACTCCCTATCCAAAATGGAACCCTAATTACTCATTTTGTCACTTACAATGTTCTATTATGTATTTAAGTTGTTTGCAAAGAATTCTATTCGTGGCTTGATTGGAATAATATTTCAAAACGAGGTGCACGGCCGATCCGTCCTGAAGACCTTATCAAGGACACGTGCAAGGTGCATGACTCATCCGTCCTGAAGACCTTATCAAGGACACGTACCTCAGGGGCTAGGAGCCCTTAGTGAGGATCGGTAATCGGGCGATGGGTGCATGTGTTGGGCTGTTAAAGAGACAAGATAACTCTTCCCAGGCGGGACTCTACACTCTTATATATAAATATGAATTAGAAAAGTGGGATTTGACTCACTAATTTAAAAAAATATGAAAAAAGAAACCTCAATTTTTATAAATCATTTTTTATATTCATTCATTTAAAAATATTTTAAAATACATATTTTTTTACAAATGAAATAATTATTTTTCTAAAATACTCTTTTACTTGATAATATTAAATAAAATTATAAAATAACTAATTTATCATTTTAATTTGATAAAAATATCTTACACCAATATCTTAAATCAATTATCATGATAAAAAAATAAAAATTATTATTAGGTATTATTAATTTGATAAATAAAAGGTTATTTTTGGAAATAGTTATTTAATTTGTGAAAAAGTATATATATTTTAAAATATTTTTAAATGGATAAAGACGAAACTGATGGTTTTTTTTTTTATATATATTTTTTCAAATTAGTGGGTGAAAACCCACTTTTCCTATACTCGAGCGTGACTCTGATTAACGTTACCGAAGTATTTTAATGAACATGTTGAAATTAATGTCGGTCCCATACTTTGTTACCTTTTCATATGAGGAGAAGAAAACAAAGAATAGGCGTAGGGGAGATGTCGGTGATCCAAGGAGAAACAAATCGCCGATAGCAAAGGAGAAAAAAAGATCTGACGAGAACGTGGTGTGGGCTCTGGGCATGTCAGGGTGGATCCAGGTAAAAAGGCAGAAACGCACGACATTGTGGGCCCATTGGTGCCATGTGCTCCTCAACTATGCCCTGTGCTTTTCTATTTTTAGCTTTCACTCTTTAGAAAGAAAAAGACTTGTAACTGCGCGTTTCCAAACACATTTAATATATATATACAAAACAGATTTTCAAAAAAATGAATTATTTTTATAAAAATAATATATTTTAATTATTTTTAATCTATTTAAAAAAATAATTAAACAATAATTGGTTATGGAGGACGGTCAAATAACTTGGTCCCAACAAATTAGGACTTACATTTTTATTTATATTATAGATCCAGATCTAGTATCATAGACAAAGCCACGTTCTGAATGATAGGCAATGTGAGGTTTGAATATAATAATCGTATCTAAGATTTGGTTCCTTGGATTGCAATTTACATCCGATGGTGCATATTCGAAGCCGGGCCCTACTATCCAATTAATACTACGGACAAAAATTGGGTATTGATTAAACCACTCTCATGTACCAAATCATAATTAATTGGGAAAAGAATTTATATTCATTTACAAGAATAAAAAATTATTAAATTCACCTGATTATAGTTTGATCCCGGGTCTTAAGATTGTGTCAAATTATTATGAAGGTGATGTTTGTTTTTAACTGAATGCAAAAAATTAAAATATTTAATTTTTTTATTCAATTAAAAATAATGTATTGGATTGATTTTCACTTTTAGTTAAATAAAAAATATAAATATTTTAGTTTTTTTTATTTAGTCAAAAAGCAAATACTATCTAAACCTTAAATATATTTAAATTAGTAGCATTGAAAATTGCAGGTAAAACTTTATTTTATAATAATAAGATAATGTTAACAATCATTCTGATTATTTATTTAAAAGAAATATATGTGCCAAAGTCATAAAGTAAACCCCACTTTGTCTAACCCTCTCGATGCTTCTTTTTCAAAGCTGCTTTCACATAGATGCTTATAATAGAAAAATTAATGAAGGATATTTTGTTATAAAAAAAGTAATATTTTATATTTCCAAAGCTTAATTATTATTATTATTATGTTTATATTTGGAGAGGAAAAAATAAATAGAAAACATATTAGCTAGTGTCCTTAAAATACACTTCTAAAACTTCTATATAAAAGTAAATTATTTTGTATAAAAAGTATATATTTAAAAATTATTTGTTAGATATTCTAAAATTTAAAGTAATAAAAACTTTTGATGCCTCAATTTTTTTAAATTATTATTTTTTTAATATACATTTTCCTACTTTTATTAATAATATTATTCATTAAAATTTAAAATTTTATAAATAAAATTTATAAATTTAAAATTGTATAAATAAAATTTATAAATTTAAAATTGTATAAATCATCGTAAGTCATGCCTATCTGTGTTAATTTGGTGGAATTTGCAAGTATCGAATGAGGAGCTTTCAAGTGGCCAAAAGGTTGGGTTGGTGAGAAATTTGCAAAGTAATTGTCATGTACCTAAAACTTGTTAGTGATGTGGTCATGTTTTTGTCTTTGTATGGTGGGATTTCGGGGGTTGGTGAATGGTGAGTGCCACCCAGGGCCACCCCTTTCGTATGGGTTTGGTCAGCTACAAAGGGAAGGAAAGTGTCGGAATGGAGAGTTGGTGCGTTTCAATTTTCAAAATGCCTGAATTGCCCCTCAACAACCGCCATTAACCAACTCCCAAGTCCCAAGTCCAATTCCCAAGTACGCATTTCTTCTCTCCTTTTACCAACTCTTTACCAACCTCAGACAGACGTTACTTGCAAACTCAGCTAAAGATCATTGACTCGTGTTCCTCCACGCATGGTCTCAGTTCTAATCCCACCTTTCCTCTGTCTTTAGAAAAAAGAAAAAATAAAAAAATATAAAAGAAACTATAATGGAGAATATCCCACCAAAAAGTATCCAATAAACATCTCCATACCCTCGTGCCCAAACTCAAAGCATATTGTGTTGACACGGATAAAATGTGTGAAGTTAAAAGGAGTTTGGGTATCCATTTGGGGCAGGTGTGGTCAGTCAATGAGAAGAGAGGGAGACAATATATTTATGATCTTCAAGTGATTAATAATAATTTTGATATCAACATCCAAGCAATCCCAACATTTCTTATTAATATATTTCACAATTTTGTCCGAACTCAATTTTGATACAACATGCTTTTTGTGTAACCTTGTTTCAATTCATCGTATTTCCCTCGTTTCAACTCTAAAATTTGAACTGTTTGAAAGATTGGAATCTTGACTTCCTAAGTTTCTAAATCATATGTGGTTTGCCCCAAAAAACTCATAAGAAGTAGTCCCAATTTTGTGACAAAGTTAATGTCATTGTGTTGCCATATATCTTAAAACAAGAACTTCCAAAAATCTTTGTTCTTGTTTTGTTTTTTTTTTTTTAATTCTTTTTGGATCACCATAGGATCTCCAAAAAAAAAAACTTCAAGAATTCTTCTTTTCTCTTAGGTCACCATAGAATCTCAAAAAGAAATCTCAAGAATTCTTCTTTTCACTCGGGTCATCTTAACTTCTTTATTGACAAGAAAAGATTTACAAAAAAATAAAAATCCTATACCCCTTATGGGGTGTATAACCCATCTCAAGAAAAAAAAAATAGTTATTCATATTCATTCAATTGAACAAATAAAAGTGCATTTCATTCATTCATCCCTAGGGTCCATGGGATGAATAAAATAACCCTGGAAAACATATGTAAGCACACCCTAAAATAGATTTAGCATGCAAAATCCTAGCCTAAGGCTCTAATACCAGTTATTAAGAACCTCGAATAACTTTGTTCCCATGCCCTGGATTTCATAGGGTGCATGCATCTATCCCTAGGATTCTTTAGATCTAACATAATGGAAATAAATGGCTTCAAAAGTCATAAAATAATACAGATTTGTAGATTAAAACTCATACATATAACCTAGATGTTCCTAGATCAAAATCCATCCAATGAAGAATGTGCTTGAATGCTTTGGAGGTCTCATATACCTAGAGTTTTTCGCCCGATGACTCAAACCACGTCCATGGTACTCCAAAGAGTGGACTTTGGAAATGTGGATGCTTAGACTCTCACTTTTCCTCTAGACCTAGAAGATAACAATTAAAAGGCCATTAGGAAACCTTAACCCCATAAAATGGTATTTATAGAGTTCCCCTACTAGGCTTGAGTCACTTAATCTAGCCCAAAACATGTTCTAATTGATTAATTAGCTATACTGGGCCATTTAATTAATCAGTTAGTCCATTCCAGAGACCTTATTCACCATCCCCTATGCAACCTTACATAATTACCAAAACATCCTTATGCATTAGAGTGAACCAAGAGTCAATCCAACCCTTATAAATCATGCCAACATGGCATATAAGCTCATGGCGAGGACCACTAAGACTCATAGGAGCACTAGCACCTTTAGAATCCAACTCTAAATTTGATTTAATATCCTTCTACAAAGAATCAATTGCACTCTCGTACCTTGTGTAAATAAGAATGAGACAAAACTCAGGTCCATGACCTACTATCCACAACGTGCAGGCCCCCATGAATAAGTGTCCGTAATCTAATAAGGTAGTGTTATCACTTATCAAGATTACCTTTCAAATTCTTAATTTACAGATCCCATTTATTATGTAATCAATCGATACACTCTAACTTTAAAGCACATATGTCAAATTCTAGTGAGGGAATTACTAAGACCACAAATTTCAGATCACATATTCTTTGGATCACCTAAGGGGACACACTATCTTAATCCTATGAGATATCATGGTGCCTATATTAAGAATACTTGTTTTCACTAGCCTTCATAATAGTGATCAAATCCTTAGAGATATATGACTACTTTAGGATCTTACCCATAGGTTAAAACCTCTTGTTGACTTTGACACATGCTTAATATCCTCTCAAGGTTGAGAGTCTATGCATTCTAGTAGCTTGATGAATCATGCCAATTAATAGCTTTATGTCATGATTCATTGTAGGTCTTGTCTAGTGTGAACCACATATACTAATGCACTCACCATGGGAAACCCATCTCGATGGCCAAAACAAGCCACCCCCTAATTAGGAGATGGTGAACTATAGTTTCTATTGGATTACCCAAATCTATGAATCAACTATGGACAACTTATCTACTTACAAGAAACCCATGACTTATATCTTTTGTGCAACTCCTAATGCCACTGAGTGATGTTTAATGTAAGAGATATGAGCTAAATGCTCAAATCAATGTGAATATATAGAAGGGATAGTAAAGGGATAATCAAGTTTGACTTTGCTATATCATGTTTTGATTTTAAAAACTCAATTCCAACACAATGGTCAAAACAAGTCATCATTCCAATTAGGAGGTAGTACACTACAACCTCATATGGGTTACCCTGTGTCCATGAACCAACTATAAACAACTCATCAACTTATAAGGAACCTGTGAATTGGATCTTTTATGCAACTATTAATGTATCTAAGTCATGTATAATGTAAGTAATATAGACCTGGATATGCAATGTAAACATAATGAACAAATAGGATAGTGAATGGAAACCAAAGTTGTAGTACAAATATTAATGAATCATTTTATTTTTATGTCATGTCATACTTTTAAGGGTTTTTTCCAAACATAATAAAGCTATCAAATTAGATATCATCATTCATATACATATTTTTTTTTTCTCTTTGAGTTATACTTTTATTATGATATTTTCCTTTGATTTCTTTTGTTTTTTCTTTGGGACGACATTAATCTATTAAAATCTTTCAATTATGCACAATTTTTTTACTAAATTCCAAAGTTAGACCCAAAGTAGGCACTAGCTCAACTATAGGCTCAGAATGGTAACTTGTATGCTTTTCTCTATAAAATTCAATCTTTTTAGCTCAATAGGAATATATGATTTCCATACAAATAAAGTATTATCCTAATAAGCTCTTTAGGAAGTGTGTACTTAATGAAGAAATAGTGAATATCCTTGCCATGTTTTGTATTGAGGCATGTGAGAGGCATTTTTCAACCAAAAAGACAACCTTAAAAAATGTTTAAACTAGGTTTTATTAGATCCATATCTTTATGGATGTCTTTGTATATTTCAAAGCCTATGAAAAATGTAAAAGAATGGGAAGGATCTCAAAAAGAAAATATACATTTATCCTTGATTACTGTTTTGGAAACTTTATATTGTTGAGGGGTAAATTTTATGTGAGTGTTTCCTATAGCTACAAGCACCTAGTATATTTTGGTAGTTGTAGAGTATGTTTCTAAATAGATTGAGGCCGTGCCTATTAAGACTAATGATTCTCACATGGTGAGTAGGTTCTTAAAAGAATATATCTTCTCAAGATATAAAGTCCCCAAAACTCTAATCAGTGATGAGGGTAGCCATTCCTACAATAGAGCCTTATAATCCATACTTGGAAAGTGTAGAGTGGCACATAAGATTCCCACACCTTACAATCCCCAAACTAATAGACAAGTAAAGTTAGCAAACAAAGAGATTTAGAGATCCTTGAAAATGTAGTAGGAGCCTCTAGAAAGGACTAGTATAACCACTTTAGTGATGCTTTAGGGGTTTACAAAATTTCCTATAAGAATGTGTTACACGTCTCCATATAGGATGGTCTATGGTAAATCTTGTCACCTCCTTTCAAATCTAGAATTTAGAGCATTTTGGGTTGTGAAAATGATAGACTAAGACTAGTCCAAGGCAAATGAGGAAAGAAAACTTCAAATGAATGAATTGAAAGAACTAAGGGGGTGTTTGGTACACGGGAATAGGGAGTGGGAATAGACATCTCATTCCTTTTCTCCCTTATTCCTATGTTTGGATAAATGTTAAGAAGACGGAAATGAAATAAAAAATTATTCCGGCAGAAATCAAATCCAACTTATGAGTCGGATTTGCATTCATTAAAAGTAGGTGGTATTCTGATTCATTAAACCTATTTGATAATATAAAATAACCTAAATTACTATTTTACCCTCTTATCTTGTTCTTCAAACCCGATGTTTATCTTCTTTGTAAAGGTAGAGATCCATTCATTATCCATTTCTTATCTTTTTTGCAAAACTAGAGACCCACTCATCATCCAATTCTCTGCAACAAGTGATTCTTTCAAATTGAATCAATTAAACCTTCCACAATATTTAAAAAAAAAAAAAAATCAATTTCTAATTTATAGGGTTTTGGATGTTCATTTTGATTGTTGGATCTAGGATTCGTCATTGTTTGCTGCAACTAGGTTATGAAAACTTCCTTCTACATCTTCGATCAAGTTTACCTTATTTTCTCTTTCTTCTTCTACTTCTTTATATGTGTTTCTTCTTCTCTATAAATCGATTAATTTTTTTTTTTATTAATTTATGTTTGGAATCTTTGATGTTTCTTTATCTTGTATTAATGGAAACTGGAGAGAAAAATTGAAATGGTTGGAAAAAGATTTTTCGATTTCACATGTTTACAATATTGAAAATTTTTAATGGTTAGGAAAAAAATAAAAAGAAAAAAACAAACAAAAACAAAACTTTTGGTTTTTTTTCCCCTTTGTTTATTATTATCGGCGTCTTCCTTTCCTAGTTAAAGCTATGGATTCTGCTGTCTTGTCTTGCAAAAAATTTGCTGCGTTTCTGGCTCATTTTGGAACTTTAGCATGGGCCACAGTGAAGATCTCTTCATATCATTGCTATTTAACAGTAAACAAACCATTAAGCACCGAGAAACCAACATTGATTAATTTTTTTATTCCAGTTGCTATTGACAATTTATATGTTCTTATATTTTTTTTTCTCTTTTTTTTTTCTTAGTAAAATATAATTCTATAGCTTTTTTTGCATGACAAATTATTTAAAATTTTGATAAAAAAAACGAATATTTAAAATTTTTTAAGGTTATGGATTTTATCGGATATGATACTTGTTGAAAATTAGAATAAATTTGAATTCTTTTATTTCCTCTTTTGAAAATAGGAAACATTTGCTAGCTTTGAGAATTTAAATATTATAATAAATAATTTTTTTTTAAAAAAATATAATTTTATAACTACTTAAGCAAGACAAATTATTCAAAATTTTAATAAAAATAATAATTGAATATTTGTGCATTAGGGTTATACGATTTTTTATGGTTAATTTTTTATTTATTGAGTATATATATTTTTTTTAGTCTTATTATTTAATAACAAAAAACCTCTCAAATTTTATTTATTTTTAAAATAAAAGTAAAAATAAAAAATATTTTAAATTATATGTAAGGATATTATTGTAAAGTTATTTCTTTTTCATTTCCATTCCTATTATTATCAAACATTGGAATGGAAACAAATAATCATTCCAATCTTGCATTCTTAAGTTCATCCAAATGCTAGATATGGAATCATCAAATTCATTCAATTCCACTAAGAAATAGGAAAGGAAACAAAATATTATTTTCATTCCCTATTCCGACGTACCAAACACCCCCTAAGGAGAAATTCATTCCATAGTTCTAAAATCTTAAAAGAAAAGTCCAAAGAATTCCATGACAAATGAATTTTGAGAAAAGAATTTTTCCTAAACCAAAAGGTCTTTCTATACAACTCAAGGATTTATTCTCTGGGAAACTTAAGAGTAACTGGACTAGTTCATTTTTGGTAAGAAACGTTTTTCCTACTTATGGTTGTGGAAGTAAAAGATCCCCAAAATGGGTAGTTGTTCAAGGTAAATGGCTAACAAATGAAACTCTTTATAGAAGGATTCCATTGGAAAGAAAACTTCATTCCTCTTGTTTTTGAGAAGGTTTAGAGATTCTATCAATTCTAGGGTAGGAAAAGCTAGTATTATCTTATCCCTATTGTACATTTATTTTTCTACTTCATGTAAATTTTGTAATTTAAAGATTTTTTTTTTTTTTGTTTTTCTTTAAGGTTTCTGCCTTTGTTTCTTTAAATCTTTATTATTTTTGTTAAGAAGGGATGGACTCTGCAATCTCTAAAAGAATCAAGACAATAAGGAAAAGTGAAGAGCATAAAGAAATAGTTTCAAGGGAAAAAAAATAGCAGTTATGTATGTTGGGATTAAACCCTAGAAAGCATGACATGACGTAACAAATTGAGATTTACAAATTTATTTATCTATGTTTTTTGGTTTCCCATTTATTATCTCATATGCATTAATTGATTATTTGAGCATAAACACCTACATATTTACATAGTATATGATTTGAGTGCATTAGGAGTTGCATAGAAGATCTAGGATATAGGTTCCTTGCAAAGTGATGAGTAGTGCATAGTCAGTTCATGGATTTGGACAATCCACCCACCAAGACTGTAGTACACTACCTCCTAATTAGAGGGATGACTTGTCTTGGTCATTAGGATGGTTTTCTTATGATGAGTGCACTAGTGTATGTGATGCATGTTGGATAGGACTTACGATGATTCATGACGTAAGACTATCAATTGTCATAATTCACTAAGCTACTATACTACATGAACTCTTAATCTTAAGAGGATATTGAGCTTGTACCAAAGTCAACAAGAAGATTTGACCTATGCATGAGACCCTAAAGTGGTCACACATTCTTATGGATTGGGTTACTGTTGATGGGGTTGGTGACAATAGGTATTCTTAATAAAGACATCACGATCTCTCATGGAATTGAGATAATGTGTCCTGTTAGGTGATCTGAAAGACTTGTGATCATGAAATATGTGGTCACAATAATTTCTTTAATGGAATTTAACAAATGAACCTTTAACTTAGAGTATGTTAGTTGATCACATACTAGGAGATTTGTAATTCAAGGATTTGAGAGGTAATCTTGATGGGCTAAAAACACTACTTTGTTAAATTATGGGCACCAATTCATGGAGAGTCTACATGCAATGAATAGTAGGTCACGAGCCCAAGCTTTAGCTCATTATAATTTCATAAGATATTGTAGTGTAGTTAAGTCAACTTTAGAGTGTTAAGTCAACTTCAGAATTAGATTATGAGGGAGCTAGTATTTTCCTATAGATCCTAGTGGTCCCCATTTGAGCTCCTAGTTCATAGTGGCACACACTTTGAGAGTGTTTATAGGGTTCCCTTAATAGGCTTAAGGGACTTGAGCCTATATGCTTGGGTCACTTAATGTAGCCAAAACAAGTCATAATTGATTAATAACTATACAAAGCCTTCTAATTACATATCGTAATACCCTTATAAGGTATGTGCCACTTTGAACTATAAGCTCAAGCGAAGATCATTGGAACCTATACGAAAATACCGGCTTTCTTAGAATCCAATTTTGAAGTTGACTTAACATTCCACTAAAGAGAGTCAACTGCACTCCAGTATTCTATGAAATTACAATGAGCTAAAGCTCGAGTCCATAACCTACTATTCATTGCATGTAGGCACCCTATGAACTGGTGTTCGTATTCTAACAAGATTGTGCTATCAACCTATTAGGATTATCATTCTAATCCTTGAGTTGCAAATCCCCTATTATGTGAACAATTGACATACTCTGACTCTAATGAGCATATGTTAAATTCTATTAAATGAATTACTATAACCATATATTTCATGATCACAAGTCCTTTACATCATCTAATGTGACATATTATCTCAATCTCATGAGATATCATGGTGTCTCTATTGAGAATACTTGTTGCCACTAGCCTTTATCAATAGTGACCCAATCCATAGGGACTATATAACTGCTTTAGGGTCTTACCTAGAGATCAATGCCTTTTGTTGATTTCAACATAAACTTATTATTGTCTCAAGGTTTTGAGTCCATGCAACATAGTAACTTGGTGAATCATGACAATCTGAAAACCTTATATCGTGATTCATCGTAGGTACTATCCAATGTGTATCCCATTAAGAGTTTCCCATAATGAGTACACTAATGTGTGTGGTTACATATTTGATAGGACTTACGGTTAATAGTGACTTTAACTTATGGAAGAGGTCATAAGTTGATCATATAGTCCCTATGGATTGAGTATTTATGGAAGTTGGTAGCAATAAGTATTCTCAATAGAGGCCCCATGATATCTCATGGGATTGAGATATATTGCTCTCTTGTGTGATCCTAAGGAAGTGTGATCATGAAATCTGTGTGTTTGTAGTAGTTCCTCTAGTGGGATTTGATATATGATCTTTGTGAGTTATCATATGTCATTTGATCTCATAATAGGAATATCTGTAACTCAAGGATTATTTATAGAGGTAGGTCTTGAAAGGTTGATAGTTTTCACTTTGTTAGACTATGGACGACCAGTTCATGGGGAGACTATATACAGTGGATAACAAGTCATGGACCTGAGCACTTGTGCCTCATTGTAATATACATAGGGTACTGAAGTGCAATTGACTCTCTATAACGACATGTTGAGTCAACTTCAAAATTGGATTATGAGGGGAGCCAGTATTATCTTATAGGCCCTAGTAGTCCTCAATTGAGCTCATTTACCTTGATGACATGGTCTATGAGTGTTAGATTAGCCCTAGGTTCACTTTTGTGCATAAGGATATTTTAGTAACTATGCAAGGTTGCACAAGGTTAAGTGAACAAGTTCCCTTCATTGGACTAATTGATTAATTAGTAGGCCTTTATGGGTTAATTAATCAATTAAGACCCCTTTTATACTAAATTAAGTGACCCAAGCCCTTAGTGGGTTTAAGTCACTTAAGCTCAGTATATAAGAAACCCTATAAATACCCCTTAGAAATTAGGGTTTCCATAGAGTTGTCTTCTACCTCCAAAGAGAAACAGAGCCATAACCTCCATCCTCCCCCTTTGCCACCGCCCACAGTGTGCTAAGATCAAGGAAGAGCCATCAGACCAAAGATCGTGCGTTTATAGGACTTCCCATGACAACAATCTTCATATTCATTAGAAGGATTAGATTTAGGAACATCCAAGTCCAAGGTAAGCATACTGACTTTAAAATCTAAATCGTAGGTTTTTTTTTATTATATATATATGCATGTTTCTATTGTACATATTATTTAGATAATCTTAGGAAAGTTTTTGCATGTTCTTAACATGATCCATGCATGAGAAATGGATAGATCCGAGTTTTCCTACATGGTTAGTGGGTAAAATACACCTACGAAGCTGCACAAACAACAAGCATATACTAAAAAAAAAAAAAAAAAAGTACTTCTAACATTGTTAATGCAAAAATTCCCCATAACAACACTAATTTCTTGGTTCAATGGGAATTTCATTGGTTTAAAAACCAAAGGAAAACAATATGAAAATGATTGGACAATAGAATTTTATTAGAGCAAAATTTAAACCAGCTTAGTCATTAAAACTTTTAGCTCTTGAACCAAAGAAATAAAAAAGAACTAACAATTGTATAGTAGTTAGATCATCTTCATAGGAAACTTGGGATTAACAATAACAAAGGTGGGAATTTTAGGTGTGAGTGTAGAGGGAGAAACATATTTGTGGTAATATTTTTTCTATTTGGGAAGAGATAGGAAACTTATAAAATGAAAAAGAAAAAGGACACAAGCTTTTAGAGAGAAAAGACACTAAAATTCCCTCTCTCAAGCTTAATTCACTCACTTGGTCCTAATAAAGTTCGTGGCTTTTAGATTAGTCCAAAGCTTTACACCAATTATAGGGTTCTGGTTGATAGGATAATCTACTGTTAGGATGGAGCCCTTAAAAGTATGACACAATATAATAAATTTGGAATTCATTATTTATTTAATAATGTTCCAATTTCACTTTTATCTATCTTTATTCCATGTATTATACTTTATGAGCATTCTTGCATGCATCTTTTGCATTGTACATTACTTAGGTGCATTAGGAGTTGCACACAAAATCTAAGTCATTGGTTCCTTGCAAATAGATGACTTGTTCATAGTCAATTCATGGGCTTAGACAACCCATTAGAGGCTGTAGTGCACTACCTCTGATTACTACTCAAAAAGTGCTCTTTTATAGCTTGTTATAAACTCTTTTAAACACTTTTGAGTAGTAATTAATACCTTTTTACTCAATTGGCACGTTAAGGACCCTTGCAAATGTTTTTAATCAATTTTTGGCTAGTTTTGGTGTTTTTGGTAGCTTTTTGATCATTGAAGCAAGCCAAGAATGAGGGAGAACTTTGTGCAACCCTTGGGAATGAGCTTCCAAGCCAATCAAGAGATGCAAGGAAGAGGATCAGAGAAAGAAATCCATTGTGAAGCAATTTCACATGGTAATGCGAAATCTTCACATACTATGTGAAATTCAAAGGATAGTAGTTTCAAGGCAAATTTGGAGCACTTATTGGAGTCCATTGTCTACATACTATATATGATTTCGAAGCTTGAGAAGTTAGGAGTCCAATGCTTCAAATGGTGTGCAAATCAGAGTTGAAATGAAGAAGTTATGGGCATTTGAAGGCAACTGCACAAAGCTGAAAAGGAATTTCGCATCACCTTTCCCTGATGTGAAAATTTTCGCACTGACATTCCCTGATGCGAAAATTTTTGCATTGACTTTTCCCGATGCGAAAATTTTCGCAGCACACTTTCTCTAATGCAAAAATTTTCGCATTGACTTTCTTTGATGCGAAAATTTTCGCATCACCTTTCTCTGATGCGAAAATGTAATATTTAGATATTTTACATCGACTCCGTTAGATTTTTACCTTAAGATATTTGGTGTAATTATCTATTCTCTCCTTGTAATCAGTTGAAGATATTTTAAGATATTTAGGATATCTAATCAAGAGATTGAAAATATCTCTCTACATATATCCTAAGATATCTCTTTGTAATATATCTATCATATCTCTGACATCTCTCGTCTCTCTAAAAAGGGGAAGACATTGGAGAGGGGATCACTTGTACATGTTTTAGTAAGAAATATACAGAGCGTTGCTCTGCCTTACCTACTGATTTTGATTGTATTTTTCATTCTAGCCAAACAACCTCTGAAGATGTTTTCTCAGAGGATGAGTGGCTAGACTTTTGTCTCTTGGACGGAAGGGAGCTAGGTAAGGGACCCGACTACAAAAGTGGGAGTTTTCCTTGTTTCAGTTTTTAATGAAGAGGAAGTTGTGACCTGTTAATGGTTTTTATATTTTTAGTTAACTTAAAACGCCTTAAAATCACCTAGGCCTACACTTGGTAAGGCAAGTGGACTCCGTCCATTGAGTTACACTAGTTTATCTCTTACGAGCCTCTGGTAGGTGGTTTAAAGGTAGGATTTTCTAGAATAGCCAACACTTGGTAAGCTTTTGAACTCTAAGGAGACATCCATTAGTTATCTCTTGCGAGCTTTTGAAGGGTAATCCAAGGTTAAGGATCACCTTGAATGACAAATGCTAGGTGAGAGGTACGAGCCATTGCAAGATGTATTAGTGAGAGAGATTTAGCGTTGAAACCATTAATGGGAAGCAACTGTAACACACCGGTTGGGAGGATAACTATAGGTTAAATACCCAATGCGAGGAAAGATCCAGAATCTCCATTTTTGTATAAGGGACCTGAATCTAGTGACTTGAAAATCCAAGAGACCCTTTTCTTTGTAATTAAAAATCAGTTACTATTTTTGGTTAGTTTAAAGCCAACCTTTTTCAAACCAAAGTTTATGTTTTCTTTTAAAGCTAACTTAGAAAAGAAAAAGCACCAATCCAATTCTTTTAACGAATATCAGGTGTGAAATGAAAACCCATCCCAGTGAACGATCCTAGAACCACTATGCTATGCTAGCTATGCTACCCTAGTATATGGTGAAATAGGTTTATAAATTTTGTTGATAGCTCCCGTCTAAGTACTGAATCAGAGGACACCAATTAGGGATGAATCAACCTCCTAATTAGAGGGGTAGATAGTCTGGCTATTGGGACGAGTTTCCCATGGCAAGTGCACTAGTGTGTATGGTTGCACACTGGACAAAACCTATGGTGAGTTATGACTTAAGGCTATCAAGTAGTCATGACCTCACCAAGCTGTTTCATTGTGTTGTCTCTCAACCATGAGAGAATATTGAGCTTATGCTAATGTTAGTAATGACTTTGACCTTCGGGTGATATCGTAAATTGATCATATATTCCATATAGATTGGGTTATTGTTGATGGAAACCGGTAGCAATAGGTATTTTCAATAGAGGTATCATGATATCTCTTGGGATTGATATAATGTGTTCCCTTGGGTGATCATATGGAGGTGTGTTAATGGAAACTATGACCATAGTAGTTTTTTAAGTGGAACTTGACATAGGCTCTTTTAGAGATAAGATATGTTAATTGAATACACAATAAGAGGATATTTAAGTCAAGGATTGTAGAAGTATTCTTGAAAGGCTGAGAGATTTCACATTATTAGATTACAGACACTAATTCATGGAGAGGATGAACACAATGGATTATAGGTCACAAAACCAAGCACTTGGTGTCTCGTTGTTATTTACATAGGATATTGGAGTTCAATTGATTCTCTATAGTGGGATGTTGAATAAACTTTAGAATTGGATTATGAGGGAGTTAGTATTCCTATGGGTCCCAGTGGTCCCCGCTCTAAGCTCATATACTTTGTTGGCATGAGTTATGAGGTCGGATTGACTCTAAGTTCACTTTTATGCATAAGAGCGTTTTGGTAATTACGTAAGGTTGCATAGGGGTAAGTGAACAAGGTCTCTGGATTGGGCTAATTGATAATTAATAGGCCATATTAGGTTAATTAATCAATTAGAACCCATTTAGGGTTAGATTAAGTAACCTAAGCCTATGTGGGCTCAAGTCACTTAAGCTCACTTAGGAACCTTATAAATACCCCCTATGGGTTAGGATTTCCATAGCTTTTGTCTTCCACCATCTAGAGAGATTGAGAGACATAGTCTCCACCAGCTTTTCCTCATTACTAGAAGTGTGCCAAGATCAAGGTTCGAGTCATCGGACAGAAGGCTTCGGGTTTACGAGACTTTTGCGATTTCGATCTTCATCTTGACCATGTGGATTTGATTTGGGAACATCCAAATCTAAGGTCTGGTTTTCATTAACACTTTCTGAATCCTTTTAAAGTATAAAAATGTTATTTTTCATTGTACATAGGATTTAGAAACAACTTAGGATAGTTATGCATGTTCCTAACTTGATTCAGACTTGAGAAACAAAGAGATTCAGGTTTTTGCCTTCATCTACCACCTCAATAAAGACAACTTAATCTAATTGCTCCTTTAATCCTCACAATTAGATGATTTAGATGGGTTTATTCTCATGTCAACAAGCCTATTTTTAGTTTGTTAGACTCATGAACATGTTTACACCTTTTGGTCCTTGTAATCACTAACTTTGGCTTGTAGAGACTCTTTTTGGTCCTTGTGACCATAGACCTTGGTAGAGTTTTTTTCAACCATAAACAACTAAACCATGGTGAATCAAACTGAGATAGAAAACCTTAGCCCATTTCGTAAACTTGGAAGCAAGAACATAAAAATAAAAAAGAAAACCTATAAATGTAAAGATAGAAACATAAAATTGTAACATAAAACTTTACTGAAATTAAAACAAATTACAAGAAAAGGAAGAAAGAAAAGAACAACAATAACAACTAAAACAAATTAAATTATTTTCCTAACATCTCTACTCTAGAGAAAGAGGATCTATTCTTCTTCTTAGAGACAAAGTGTCCTCTTTAAGAGAGTGCCCTACCCAAAAGAGTCTTTCCAGTTCTTATATTTATAGGTTAAAAATCTCTCTCCTTATCATTACTCTAAAGTTATTCCCTTTGAGCTACGCCTCCTACCCATGTTGGTGATGTATTGACATGGTTGTTTTAGTCAAAAGATGTTAACTACCTCCTAATTGAAGGGATGGCTTGTCTTGACAGTTAGGATAAGGTTCCCATGGTGAGTGTACTAGTGTGTATGGTTGCACATCAAATAGAACTTACAATGATTTATAAGGTAAGGCTATTAGGTAGCCATAACTTCACCAGGTTATTACATGGTATTATCTCTCAACCATGAGAGAATACTGAGCTTGTACCAAAGTTAGCAGTGGTTAACCTATGGGGTGAGATCTTAAAGTGATCATACATTCTTTATGGATTAAGTCACTATTGATGGAAGTCGATAGCAATAGGTATTCTCAATAGAGATACTATGATATCTCATGGACTTTGAGACAATGTGTCCCCTTACGTGATCCTAAGAACATATGATTAGGAAATTTAAGGTCATATTAATTCCTTAAGTGGAATTTGACATCTCATATTATAGACACTAGTTCATGGGGAGATTGTATATAGTGGATAAAAGGTTATGGACCCAAGTTCTTAAATCTCGTTGTAATATTAGGTTATTAAAGTGCAGTTGATGCTCTGTAGTGGGATATTGAGTCAAGTTAAGAATTGGATTATAAAAGATCCAATATTTTCCTATGGGTCTTAATGGTCCCCAATCAAGCTCATATTCCTTGATGACATAGTTTATGAGAGTTGTGTGGGTTTAGTTCACTTATGTGCATAATTGTATTTTGGTAAATATGCTAGGTTGCATTAAAGCTTATGAACAATCTCTTTGGATTGGTTTAATCGATCAATTGGAGCCTAATTATGTTAATTAATCAATTAGGACCCTTTTTGGGCTAGATTAAGTGACCTAAGCCCAAGATGGGCTCGTCACTTAAGCCCATGGGAAGCCTATAAATACTTTTCTTTGGAGTTAGGGCTTTAGTTTGGCTTCATAGCAAAAGGTCTTATGTGTACAAGAAGGCATATGGAAGCATGATGGGGTGCATGCATATATCCTTAGGGATGTCTAGATCTAATAGAATGGAAATAAATGACTTCAAAAACTATAGACTAATACAAATCTAGAGATTAAAACTCTTGTGCTTTGGATGTTCCTATATTAAAATCTATCTAATAAAGAACTAGTTTCAATGCTCTAAAGGTCTCGTACAACTAAAGTCTTCCGCCTGATTACTCCATCCATGTCCATGGCACTCTAAACAGTGGACTTTGGAATGGTGCATGACTAGACTCCCACTCTCAGTCAGGAGGTGGAAGATGACTAACTAAAGCCATGAAAAACCCAACCCTAACCTCTAAGGGGTATTTATAGGGTTCTCTTATTGGGCTTAAGTGAATTGATCCCACTAAGGCTTGGGTCACTTAATTTAACCTAAAATTGTTCTTAATTGATTAATTAACCACACAGGGCTATTTAATTAATCAATTAGCCTAATCCAAAGACCTTGTTCATTATCCCCTGTGTACTATGCATAAGAGTGAACCTAGAGCTAATCCAACCCTCATAGATCATGCCAACATAGTGTATGAGGGCTTAGAGTGGGGATCACTAGGACCCATAAAATTGTTGGATCCTTAGAATCCAATTGTGAAATTGATTCAACATCCTACTATAGAGAATCAACTACACTACAATACATGTAAATAATAACGAGACGAAGCTTTGGTCCGTGAAATACTATCCATTGCATGCAGACTACCCATGAACTAGTGTTTGTAATTTAACAAGGTAGCTCTATCACCTATTAAGATTATATATCTAATCCTTGAGTTACAAATCTCACTTATTATGTAATCAACTAATATACTTTAGCTCCAAGGAGCATATGCTAAATTCCACTAAAGGAATTACTGTGACCACAAATTTCATTATCATATGTCCTTTAGATCACCCAAGGGGATACATTGTCTCAAACCCATGACATATCATGTTGCCTTTATTGAGAATCCTATTATCACTACCCTCCATCAACAGTGACCCAATCTATAGAGATATGTGAGCATTTTAGGGTCTTACCCATAAGTCAAAGTCTTCTATTGATTTTAACACATACTCAATATCCTCTAAATGTTGAGAGTCCATGTAGTATAGTACCTTGGTGAATTATGATAATTGATAACCTTATACCATGATTCACCATAGGTCTTGTCCGCTATGCATCACATATACTAGTATACTCACCATGAAAAAGTCATCCTGACGGTTAAGACAAACCATCTCTCCAAGTAGGAGGTAGAGTACTACAGTCCCTAATAGATTACCTAAATTCATGAACTTATCATAGACAACTTATCTGCTTATAAGGAACCTATGACTTTTATCCTCTATGTAACTACTAATGCACCCAAGTCATGTACAATATAAGAAATATGGACCAAATACTAAAATCAATATTAAAGCAAAAAAATGATAACAAGGGAATTTGACATGTACTCTTTTGAACTAGGATATATCAATTGATCATATAATATGAATATTTGTAACTCAAGGATGATAAAGGTAATCTTGATAGGTTGATAGTTTTCACCTTGTTATATTACAAATACTAGTTCACGGGGATAGAATGTACAATGGATAATAGGTCATAGACCAAAGCACCTAATGTCTCATCATAATATACATAGGGTATTAGAGTGCAATTAACTTTCTGTAGTGGGATGTTGATTCAATTTCATAATTGGATTCTAAAGGAGCCAATACTATATATAAGCCCTAGTAGTGCCCCTTAACTCATATTCCTTAATTACCTAATTTATAAGGGTTATACAAGTTTTCTAATTCACTTGTGTGAATAAAGGCATTTTGATAAATACATAAGCTGCACAAGAGCTTGTGAATGATTTGGATTGAGTTAATTGATTAATTGAAACCTAATTTGGTTAGCTAATTAATTAGAACTTTTTTTGGGCTAGATTAAGTGACCTAAGCCCAAGGTAGGCTTAAGTAATTTAAGCTCATGGGAAGCCTATAAATACCTTTCTCAAGGTTTAGGGCTTCCGTCTTGTTTCTTATCCACATAGAAAGATAAAACATTAGCCTCCACCCTATGTGAAATCTCTACCATCTCACTATCTGAATCCAAGGAAGAGTTATTGGGTAGAAAACTATTGTGTACTACTACAAAAAATGAAAATGATGATGCTCACTTCCTTGGCACTTTAAAAAACACGACATGATTTAGTTTGATGTGTACAATCATTGGAGTTGTTTACTATGACGCTTTTAGAAGCATCATTGAACGATATGGGTTTAGAAACATTGGCGGTTATTTTCAAGCGTCTTCATTAAATATAATTTTTGGAATTCTTGACACTTCTGAAAAGGTCCATTATATATATATGCCTAAATTTTCACTCCCTCCAAATGATTTCACATCCGCCAAAAGCATATGTTTCCACACCCACACCAATTGTGAGCGTAAAAAACTCTAAGCCTTCGGTACTCTTTATCAATTTTCAACCAATGTTTAGGTCTTCTACAAGCTCACATAATCATCAGCAACAAAATCAAGACCCACAAGTAATGAAATTTCTCAAATTAGAGTGGTTCGTAAAACCAGAAGTGATGCGAGAGATGATTAAGGAATAGTTTGGCCTTCTTCTCCATGAAATATCCAGGAGTGAATCGAGAACTATGTTTTTTTGGGAAGATTTAGTGTGGTGTTCATTTGTATCGGTGCTTGAATAACTGGTGTAGTATGGGGGAATGTAGTCGGGAGTAGAGTATCACAAGGGGGAATAGAAGATTCCAGTAGGTTTCTTCTAATTCCAGTAGGTTTCTTCTTATTCCAATTTAGACCTTAATTTATTTTTCCTTTCATCTAACCTTGGTATAGCCCTATGTTATCTCAAGATGTAAGGAAAGTTCTTAGTCGATCTTAGTTTTTGGGCATAAAAGTTAGGTTAGTTAGTTTTTTTTCTTCATATTCTATTCAACTCAATTTAACAATCGCAAATCTATAAAAATTATCTATTGCTCTTGTTGTTGGAGATTGAAGTATGTAGAATACTCTGTTTGATTTTAAGTTTTTTTTGCTTAAGCAAGTAGTTTGAGGCATTAAATTACATAGGTGTGAATTTTGATTTGAATATTGTATTAGCTTGGGAAATCATTCCCTTATTATTTGCACAAGTTGTTGTAGAGCTCGTGCTCACTTTTTTTTTCTTGATGCCTCTTACTCCCAACCACCATTTCCTTGCTCGGGGTCTTAAACTTACTCATAACCTTTAATCCTATTTTCTGGACTTTTTTGATCTCTGAATCTCATTTCAAGTTTGCAAAGACTACAAACACTTCTCAAATTTTAATTCTTTTTATTTTTTTCTCATTTTTCTAATTTGTTGATTATATATTTGTGTTTGGTGAATTTGAAGTGGAGTTAAGGTAAGAATTGTGGAGTTCAGCTTGTTAATACTAATTTATTTATTTATTTTAAAGTGTTGAGGATGATTTTTATTTTGGCATTAAGGTTTAAATCTAAGTCGTGACATATCCTTTTTAACACTCCAATATCGTGTTAGGTGCCAAATTGTAAATAATTAGCAAATCTTGAATTCCTTTAGCTAGTCTGCCTTTAAAACTATAATAGATGTTATTTACCGAGGTGTTATAATGAATTTTTCTAAGTCAATAAATGTGTAAAGAGGTTACAATCATTCAATACTCTACTCACAAAGCCTTTCTAACTACTAGTGTTAACCATATGATTTTTTTTTCTTTTTTAATGTGGGTTTAGTTGGTGTTACTACCTCAACCATTATATATGTACAACCTAGTGGAGACCCATCTATTTGATCAGACAAATATAACATTAAGTTGAAGATCTTTAAGTAATTATATTTAAGATTTGACATATGATCATAGTGTTGAGCATTAATTATTAGTCCTCGAGATACATGTCTAGCTCAAATTTTCATTCACTTTTTTTTCTTCTTAAAAGGTTTATTTGTGTTGTTGCTATTTTTTATATTAACTCATCCATTTATTTTTATTTTTTTCGCTTTAGTTTTAGCATAATATATGATATATCAAATCCATTTAGTTTCTTCACACACCAAACGTGAACAATTACATATCTTAAAAATTTTCAATTACCACTTTAATTAATAATTATATTTTGCTCATTAGAGACATATAGGAACATAAACTAGAAGAAATTAGTGTTTAAGATTTAGAATTTGAATTTAATAATAATAATTAGGCCTTAGCCTTAGACAAACAACTTGGCTATGAATGGGAAGGAATGGGATGTAAGCGCAGTCATTCTCCAAGGATAGACATATAACACATAATTGTCTAGACATGACACTTTCACTTGTGGAATGCATGACTCGACTTAGATGGAAACACTTTTTTTTTCTTTTTTTGGGGGGGCACATATTGGACAACTTAGTGAACTCACAATTTTTTTTTTCTATAATCTTCATTAGCACGAAAATGGGTTGTACAAAGGATGACATTAATAACCTCCATGCTTGTAATATAATCTCATTAATTTGAAGCCTAACTTTATTGGTATGCAAATGTGTTGTCCAGGGAATCACCATTGGCAATTACCATTAGCATATGTAGTCTAGTATATTCCAACACTCTGTCCATTAATCTATACTTGACCTTTACCCACACCCTCCTTGTCTAAAGCCAATGGCTCATCTCCTTCGAATGCTTTGAAATAAGTCTATAAAGTTCCAAGATAAAGCTTTAGTTCTTAATGCTAGTCCATTACTTAAAGGGTTAAGCATGTCTTAAAATTGGAAGAGTCATTTCTTAATTATGTTCTCCTGGTTTGACAAATCATAAGAGTGTTTTTACCTATCCAAAAGAAGTGTATTTTCTATCACCTTAAGCAACATTCCTTCTAGCCTTACCATCTTCCTTATAGCACTTGCAATTTGAATCAAATTGTGTTTCCTCACATGTAGGCAACTAAACTTTGTTTATGACCAAAACAATCTTTTCCATCATCTTGTCCTGAATTGTTGCCTTGGTGTAGTGCCTAGTCCTTCACAAACGTTGTGTTCATTGTGGACAATTAATGCACAAGTGTGAATTTTTTACTTTCCAAAACATCATTTTTATTCTGCCCATAAAGTTAAGACTCACATATGATGATAATGTAGGCTAATGAAGATTACAAATGCTATAGCTATTGAGAAAATAAATGCTAATCTTTAAAAGAGAAAACAACCAAGAGGGGAGGGGGGTGAATTGAGATTAAAAAAAAAAATCTTTTTAAACACAACAAATTTAAGCACAAGATGAGCAAATAAAAAGAGATAAAGTTAGAGAATTCAAACTTAGATTTTATAGTGGTTCGACACTTTCTTGCCTACGTCCACTCTCCTTAAGCTCCTAACCGAGTGAGAGTTCCACTAACTTGAAGCTTCAACTAAGCTTCTAATCACTTTTACACTTGGATTCCTACTCTAATGGGCTTTTACACAATCTCTTCAAGTTTCAACTCACTTGAAGGCTTAAACAATCAATAGACAAGTGTGAATCTCTCAACCTAGCCCAACAATGGCTCAAATACAACTCAAGGCTAGGATGAATCACAAAGGTGCACTAAAGAGTATGCAAATAGAGATTTAATGCACTAAGAAAAGAATGAGAACTTTCAAGGCAAGAAAAAATGGGTAGACAAATAAATGCAGGTGTTCTCTTCCTCATAAATGAAGTGGATCTCTCTATGTATAGGTTTTTAACCTCAAAGCCAAAAAACCAAAAACCAGCCTCGACTAGTCGAGTTGGGGATTGACTGGTTCACTAGTCGTTGGAGCATTTAATGTTTAGCAGGTGACCGTTACCCTCGATCGAACCTCAACTAGACCTCGATTGGGAAGACAAATCTCTCGACCACCAAAGAAATGCTACTAGAAAAGAGAGAGAGAGAGAGAGAGAGAGAGAGAGAGAGTATTTTTTGCATCTCTCAACCAAACCTCGATCGAGAAAAGGGAACCGGTCGATCGGTACCTTGGCCGGTTGAGCTTGTTTGGACAATGCCTTGATCGGTTCACTATTTTTAGCCCGAAAACCTATCTTTTTTTGTTCTTTTCTTTTCTAACATTTAGGCAAGGTCTTTAGGTAAATTAATATGCCAATTTTGAAACGATTTGCCTAAGGTTCATTTGATAAAACTCGGGTTTTGATGGAAATGTAACTTTATAAAACATAAACTGAGTTTTTCAAAGATGCATGAAATGATATGTAAATCCTAAGTGCACCAATGCATTCATCTTACATATGTTTTCTATGATTAACGGTCTTCCAAAAGTCTTGATCTTGCATCCATTAGGTCCTTTGATGAATTTCCAAATTATCACCTGAAATTTTTTATAATTCAAACCAATTATTAACTTAACCATTGTTTGTTATCATCAAAACATGATCAGGAGAACCCTTGGGCTAACAATCTCCCCATTTTTTTTTATGATGACAGACATTAGTTATCTAGGAGAAGAAGAGTCTTTTCCTCAAAAACCAATCATGGATCAACAATCAAAATTTACGAAGTTAAAAACAAGATAATCAAGACATGCTAGAGAGAATTTGCAATAAGAAACGATGTAAGTCATCAAACATATAGGAATATCATATATAAGTCAAATGTATCAATATCCAATACTTACGATCCAAGTGATGATATGATAATGATATGCATGTAAGTCTCCTATAGTCTCCTAGATCCTAAATATCTCCACCTTTTGGCAACATAAAAAAGAAACAAAGAGGATCTCTAAGAAATCAAGGCTGAGGAGGTGGAGGTGGAAACACAAAACGTAGATAAGCCATCATATTCTCATTCTGACTCTCCAAGCGATCCTCAATACGCTCAATCCTCTACTGGAGATACTTAAACTATGAAGTGGAGCCAACCTGATACTGATCCATGCTATCCTCCATGGAGTAGAATCGTGTATCATTGACTACAATAAGCTCCTCCATGTGAGTGCCTAGAGAGCTAATATGAGCAAATAAATCCATCCATGGAGCATGGTCAGGAGTGAGAGGTGCCTAAGGAGGTGGTATCTCAGTGTGAGGAGGTTCAGTGAATTCAGGTCCAAAGGAAGGCTTAGTGAATGACAATTGAGTAGATGGACCCGTTGTAAAAGTTGGCTCAGACCATAGTTTTAGAAGGCTCAAGGCGCACCAAGGCGTAAAGTAGTCCTGAAACTTGAGGTACAAGGCACACCTAAGGCACGGGCTTTAGTGAAGTGAAGCACACCCTAATTTACATATATTTTCCTTTATTTTTCTCCTATTTTTCTTCATCTTCTTCGTTTTCTTCACGATTGAGGCTATGACAAAATTTGAGAAATTTGTTGGGTTGAAAACAACCAAAAAAGGGGGTTGGAAGGGAAAATATGGCCAAAATGATGTCGTTTTGGCCTGTTCTTTTTAAAATAAAAAGGCCAAAATGACGTCATTTTGGTCCTAAAAAATAAAGAAAGAAATTAGGGCTTCTCTCTGCCCTCTACAACCCGACGTCGAAAAAGAAGAAGAAGAAGAAGGAGAAGGAAAAGGAGAAGGAGAAGGAGGCAAGGGATCGAGGCGCACCTATGGACAACATCGCACCTTGTGCGCCTAAGCGGAGCCTTCGTGAAGGGGCGTCGCACCGCTTGGAGCCTAGGCGCGCCTTTCACAACTATGACTCATACATCATTATCTCATATAAGGTAGCCTCAAACTAAACACCCTTTGAATGGAGTGGAGGAATGTCAAGCTCGAGTTCTCTCTGCTAATAGCTACTTTGAGGGTCTACTCCACCCTCCATCTCTCTAATCTCTGCCTCATCCTCAACTCCGGGATGTGCCTATCCCTGTTTCTAAGCTTGTGTTGCTGCTTTTCTTACCTAAGAACCATTTAGGGCCTTCTCAAATTTCATCCGTCCCATGGACTGATCATCATATGTATCATAAGTGCTGGGGGCCTCAAAGTTTGTCTCTCTACTTAAGTCAACGTCGACATCCTTGAACATTCTCGTAAGGAAGCGACCATAGGGGAGTACATGAGTTGTGCTCTCGCAACATGAGATCATATGCATCATCATCAAGTACCCCAAGTGGATTCGTCTCCTAGTCATAATAGAGTCAATAAGGAATGCCACATAATAAGAGACCTTGTTTAGGTGTCCACCCCATGGTAAAAAGAAAGAGCACAACATATGGTGTAATACTCTATTGGTGATTGTTAGGCTATGTGCCGAGGGTTTGCCTATCCCGTGGGCATCTATAAGTCCGTAAATCCTCTTAATGGCCTCTCTAGGCTCAAATCCTGGCATAGTGGGCCACATCTTAGACTCATATACTTTGAGTCGAACCAGGGCAATATAAAAAATACGGCAAATGCTCTACGGGTCCAGACGAATCTCGACTCCTATGCCATAAGTCGTCCTCGAGTAAAAAGCTCGCATCAAAGTCGGGAAAATCAACTTCAAAATAGTGACCACAGGCAACCAGCCCATCCTAGTGAGTAGACCCTCGAATCCAAAATACTAAAGTTGGTAAAAATTAATATTTCTCCTAAAAACTACTCGTCTCTGAGCAAAGTGTTGTTTGTACTGCTGGTAGCCCTCCATAGAACTGAACAATGCGGTGTCAAACCTCGCCTTTCGGCGTGTCTCCAGTTGAGACAACTCAACTGGGCGCTTGCCTTGTACCCTAAAGGCAGTGGACTCTCGTCTAAGAGCTATGTGGAGAAACAAGCTCAAGCAAGGAAGGGAGTAGTGGTTGGTAGAGATAGAGAGACTCCCACTTGAAACCCTAGTCATGCGGAAATGGAGAGAAATCGAAGCTGAAATTGACTGTGATGCATGGGAGGAAGAGAAGACAACCCAAATCCAAAACCCTAACCTCCAATCTTCCAAAAAATCCAATCCAAAGCCTTCTATCTACTGCACGACCTCAAAAATCACTTCTTGATAACTGAATCGACGGAACTCTTGAAGAACCAAACGAAACCGATGAGAAAATGAAGTGCGAGAGTCCCTTAAAATCCCAAATCCCGATAAACCGGTCGACCGGTCCTAGTCCGATCCACCGCTTAGTCAATGTGGTCAACCCTTTGATTTTTTCAATTCTGCGTACTTTCTCATTTTGTGATCCTTCCCCTGCCCTTTTCACTCGAAATCCCCAATTTTTTATGCCCAATGCCAAGAAAATTTTTATTTTTGGTCGAAATTTGACCATTATCTAAGCATATGTCTATATAATGCATATGACATGAAATTCATGCAATCAGAAGGTATATTAATCAAGAATTCATTAAGAAAACATTATATCATAAAGAAATCACCCCTAGTTGTCTTCTAATATCAACAAATAGTTCTTCACTTAGAGGTTTTGTAAAGATATCGACAAGTTGATCTTTAGTACTTACAAATTCAAGTGTTATGTCACATTTTTGTGCATGATCTCTAAGAAAATGATGTCTAATCTCTA
The DNA here is from genome assembly GCF_004353265.1 of Vitis riparia. NCBI lineage: Eukaryota > Viridiplantae > Streptophyta > Magnoliopsida > Vitales > Vitaceae > Vitis > Vitis riparia. The sequence continues at coordinate 14,776,244 of NC_048435.1, read as the reverse complement.
TATGCTTAGTCCTAAAGAGTTGCATGTGATTTTTTTGATATACTTATGACACTAGTATTATCGCATTTAATAGGAACATGCTCAAAAGATAAATCAAAATCACTAAGTGTTTGTTTCATTTAAAGGATTTGTGCACAACATAAACCGACTACTATGTATTCGGCTTCCGCCGTAGACTAAACTATTGAATTTTGCTTCTTACTATGCCATGAGGCAAGTGAGTGTCCTAAGAAATGACAAGTTTCACTAGTGCTTTTTCTTTTAACCCTACAATCGACAAAATTGGCATTCGAAAAACCAATTAATTCAAAGTTATCACTCTTAGGATACCATAAGCCTATATCCATTATCCCTTTCAAATTTTTGAGGATTCTTTTTATGACACTTAAGTGAGATTCTTTAGGACAAGATTGAAATCTAACACACAAGCATACACTATACATAATGTCGGGTCTACTAGTGGTCAAATATAGCAAAGAACCTATCATACCTCTCTACATAGTAGAGTCAATGGATTTACCTTTCTCATCCTTATCAAGCTTGATGGATGAGCTCATTAGAGTCTTCATTGTTTTGGCTTCCTCCATGTTGAACCTCTTGAGAAGATCTCTTACATACTTTTCTTGATTGATGAAGGTTTCTTCCTTTAGTTTCTTGATTTGAAGTCCAAGGAAGAAGTTGAGTTCTCCCATCATGCTCATTTCAAACTTACTATGCATGCACTTAGAAAATTCTTCACAAAGAGAGATATTAGTAGCACCAAAAATGATATCATCAACATATATTTGAACTAAGAGAATATCATTTTCTTTGGTTTTTATGAAAAAAGTTGTGTCAATTTTTTCCATTTTAAAACCTATTTCTAAAAGCAATTTACTCAATCTTTCATACCATGCTCTAGGTGGTTATTTCAAACCATAAAGTGTCTTTTTAAGTTTAAAAACATGGTTAGGAAAGTTGAAACTTTGAAAGTTAGGTGGTTGTTCAATATATGCTTTTTCATTTATAAAACCATTAAAAAAAACACTTTTCACATCCATTTGATATGAAACAAAGTCTTTAAAACATGCAAAAACAAGTAGCATCCTAATGGCTTCCAACCTAGCTACGAGGACAAAGGTTTCTTCATAATCTATCCCTTCTTCTTGATTAAAACCTTAGGCTACCAACCTTGCTTTGCTTCTAATGATTATGCCATTTTCATCCATTTTACTTCTAAAGACCCATCTAGTTCCAATAACACTTTGATTTGAAGGTCTTGGTACTAATTCTCATACTTCACTTCTTAAATTGATTTAACTCTTCTTGCATAGCAATCATCCAATTTTTATCATCTAAAGCATCATTTATATTTTTAGGCTCAATTTAAGAGATAAAAGCTAGATTATTGCAAATGTTTCTAAGAGAGGATCTAGTTCTTACCCTACTAGATGGATTACCTATAATTTGATCTTGTGGGTGAATGATGACAAACTTCCATTCTTTAGGAAGGTCTTGGCTTGATTCACCTTGCACTTGTTGAGAAGGGGGTAGTGCCAATGGTGATCCTTCTTTCTTGGGATCCTCTCCATGTTTCTTTTGTTGAAAACTCTAAAAGCTTTACTTGAAGTTTAGTAACCAAGGAAAATTCCAACATCTGATTTTGTATCAAATTTTCTAAGATTGTCTTTGGTGTTTAATATAAAACATTTGCATCTAAAGACTTTATGTTAGGTTTCTTTTTTTTCCAAAGCTCATAGGGAGTTTTCTTAAGTATGGACCTCAATAATACTGTATTTAAAACATAACAAGAAGTGTTAACCGCTTCAACCCAAAAATAATTTGGTAAGTTGTTTTCATTTAGCATGGTTATTGTCATCTCTTGAAAAGTCTTATTTTTCCTTTCAACTACCCCATTTTGTTGAGGAGTTCTAGGATCCGAAAAATTGTGGTCAATTCCATGCTCATTGCAATACTCTTCAAAATCAATATTTTCGAATTCTCTTCCATGATCACTTCTTATACAAGTAATTGCAAAACCTTTTTCATTTTGAACCTTATTTCAAAACTTTGAAAACTCATAAGACTTTCCTCCAAGACTTGATGTCCTAAATGGACCAAATAAATCCATATGCAACAACTCAAGTGGCCTAGATGTGGAAGTGATTTTTTTTTTTTTTAAAAAAAAAGAGTTTTTGATTTGCTTTCCCACTAGACAAGTTTCATAAACTTTATCTATTTGAAAAATTATTTTGGGAAGACCTCTAATAAGTTCATCTTTGTGAGTTGGGAAATGAGATCCATGTTAGCATGTCCCAATCTCCTATGCTACAACCAACTTTGATCATGCATGCTTGAAAAACATCTATCATGGCTATCATATTTTGAAATATTTATAGCGTAAACATTATCACATCTATGGCCCATGACGATGGTTTTATCATTTTGAATATCCTTTATGATGCAATAGATGCTTTAAAAATCACTTAAAAACCTTTGTCACAAAGTTTACTAATGCTTAAAAGATTATGTTTTAAACCATCTACTAATAAAACACTTTCAATAAGAGAGGATGTGTCATTACCAATGTTGCCTTGACCAATGATCTTTCCTTTTGCATTGTCTCCAAAGGTAACATATCTTCCATTTTTCTTTGTAAGAAAAGCAAACTTGAAAATTTCTCCGGTCATGTGTCTTAAGCATCCACTATCCAAGAATCACTTACCCTTCTTTGAACCATACAACATAAAACTCAAGTCGATTTAGGTACCCATATCTTTTTGGGTCTTTGAGGGTTAGTGACCTTGGATTTTTCAATCCAAATCTTTTTAACTTTTGCATTTGAATTCTTTTGAGAACCATTTCTTAAAGGCCATGTACTACTAATGTGTCATTCTCTTCCATAAAAGTTGCAAGTAGTGGAAGGACTTGCACTTGTGGATTCCTTTACAAAATAGTTTTTAAAATACTTTTGATTTTTTGAAGATTTGAATCCTAGCCCTTGTTTGTCAAAAACACATTTTTGGCTAGCTAGAATCACTTCAAAAGATTTTTGTCTACAAGAAAATATTGAAAGAGAGGAGGTCAATCATTCATTTTTCTTTCTTAGAATCTCATTTTCTTTTTCAAGTTAAGTTTTAGAAATTTCAACATTTGAAAATTTTTCTTTTACTTCTCCAAGTTCTTTTTCAAGTTGTTGAACTTTCTTTTTAAAAGAAATATTTTTCAAACTAATTTTTTCAAAATCCCGATACAATTCTTCAAATGTATCATGTATATCTTCATCACTAAGGTTAGAGTTTACCTCATCAAGTTCATCTATTGCCATGAAGCATATGTTTGCCACTTTTTTCTCATTTTCTTCTTCGGATGATTCATCTTCACTTTCACTCCAAGTGGCCATCATTGACTTCTTCTTTCTCCTCTTGGCTTCACTTTTGTAGAGAGGACAATCATATTTAATGTGTCTCGGTTTCTTGCACTTGAAACACACCAAGTCTCTTTTCTCTTCCCATCTCTCCTTGTCACCATGAGATGAAGATCCCTTTTTAGAAAAGTTTCTTCTAGAAGTGAACCTTCTTTCTCTAAACCTTTCACTCCTCATGAATTTTTTGAACTTTCTTGTGATGAGGGCCAAATCTTCATCTTCTTTACTTTGTTTTTCTTCTTCAACTTCTTCTTCTTCCTTAGTTGTAGCTTTGAGAGCTATGCTCTTCTTTTTTTTGTCTTCACCTTCTGGTTGCTTCTTTGCCAAATTGATTTCCTATGTCATCAATGACCCTATGAGCTCCTCCAAAGGTAGCTTGGTCAAGTCTTTGGCTTCTTGAATTGTGGTGACCTTTGTATGCCACTTTGATGGAAGTGACCTCAAGATCTTCATCACCTTTTCAGATTCCTTGTAAGTCTTTCCCAAGCCTTCAAGACCATTGACAATGTTGGTGAACCTAGTGATCATCTCAACAATAGTCTCATTATCTTTAATAAAAAAACAATTCATAACTATGAACAAGTAAATTGATTTTTGACTCTTTCACTTGATTTGTTCCTTCATGAGTTATTTCAAGTAATCTCCAAATTTCTTTAGCTGATATGCATTGACATGTTCTATTATATTCATTTATATTCATAGAGCATTGCAAAGTATACAAGACCTTAGCATTTAATTGAAAATTTATTATAACACGCTCATTCCATTCTTACTTGGGTTTTGGAATCATGACTCCATCAACTAGTTTTGAAGGAAAAGTTGGACCATCTTCAATGACGTCCCATACATCTAAATTGGTTGATTGTAAAAACCAAGTCATTTCAGTTTTCCTGTAGGGATAATTGGTTCCTGCAAAAAATAGAGGTCTATTGGTTGCAAAACTTTCAATGCGAGATGAGCTTGATGGATTAGTCATTTCCTCTTAGGCGATTAAGTCTTAAACAAGAAGCCTGGCTTTGATACCAATTAGAAAAATAAAGGCTAATCTTTAAAAGAGAAAACATCCAAGAGGGGAGGAGGAGGATGAGGGGGGAGGGGGGGTTGAATTGGGATTAAAAAAAATATTTTTAAAAGCAATAAATTTAAGCACAAGATGAGAAAATAAAAAGAGATAAAGTTAGATAATTCAAGCTCAGATTTTGTAGTGGTTCGACACTTCTTTATCTATGTCCACTCTCCTCAAGCTCCTAACTGAGTGAGGATTCCACTAACTTGAAGCTTCAACCAAGCTTCTAATCACCTTTACACTTGGATTCCGGCTCCAATGGGCTCTTATATTTCAACTCACTTGAAGGCTTAAACACTTAATTGACAAGTATGAATCTCTCAACCTAGCTCAACAATGGCTCAAATACAACTCAAGGGTAGGATGAATCACAAAAGTGCACTAAAGAGTATGCAAATGGACATTTAATGCACCAAGAAAAGAATGAGAGCTTTCAAGGTAAGAACAAATGGGTAGAAAAATAAATGCAGGTGTTCTCTTCCTCATAAATGAAATGGAGCTCTCTATTTATAGGTTTCTAACCTCGGGAGCCAAAAAACCAAAAAGCTGCCTCGACCGGTCAAACTGGGGGTCGACTGGTTCACTAACCATTGGAGCATTTAATGCTTGGCAGGTGACCGTTACCCTAAACCAGGAAAGAAATGCTACTGGAAGAGATAGAGTATTTTTTGCATCTCTCGACCGGACCTCAACCGAGAATAGGGAACCAGTCGACCAGTCCCTTAACCGGTTGAGCTGGTTTGGATAGTGCCTCGACCGGTTCACCATTTTTAGCCCAAAAACCTATCTTTTCTGTTCTTTTCTCTTCTAACACTTAGGCAAGGTCTTTAGGTAAATTAATATGCCTGTTTTGAAACGATTTGCCTAAGGTTCATTTGATAAAACTTGAGTTTTGATGGAAATATAACTTTTAAGCATAAATTGAGTTTTTCAAAGATGCATGAAATGATATGTAAATCCTAAGTGCACCCATGCATTCATCTTACATATGTTTCCTATGATTAACGGTCTTCCAAAAGTCTTGATTTTACATCCATTAGGTCATTTGATGAATTTCCAAATTAACACTTAAAATTTTTTATAATTCAAACCAATTATTAACTGAACCATGGTTTGTTATCATCAAAACATGATTAGGAGAACCCTTGGGCTAACAACTATGATGCTAGAAAACTGGATGAAACCAAATGTGTGTACAAAGATCACGTTTCTATAGTATAATATGTCACTTTTTTTATTTCTTAAAACATAAGATTTTTTGTTGTTCATTTGATATTTTCTTGATAATTTAGGAAATTTCTTTAAGAATTCTTTGTTTCTCAGGAAGGATATTGACTTTCTTGTGGTAGGAAATCTTATTTTCCATGCACAAATATCAATATCTTGAAGATAAATATAATTGAGAAAAACCATGTAAAAATTATCCATAATGTTTAGACTTTAAAAATTCTTAAACAGTAGTAGCTAGGATGAGGCATGGTAATTTCCCTTTTTCATGTAGAAACATATGCTAATTTCCCTTTTTTCATCAACAACACTAGGCTTTGGATGTGCTTGATTTCTAATGTGTGTTAAGTCATGCTACCTCTGTAAAATCAATCTCCTCTTTTTATCTTTGAATCTCATTACATTCTTGTGTTAAATTCATTTGTGATAGGATTGATATTTTTTAGGTGGTAGTAGTTTCATGCTTTCTTTTATGATGCCATCATCACCTCTTATGCAATTGTTGATCCCAATTAGCCAATTATATATTGGTATTTTTTTAGGTGCAAGGTTACCATGGGGCTAACCTCTTCAGTCATGAAACTAAGGATTATTACTATTCAAAACTAAAGTCATATATGAAACCGATGCTTGAAAATTTTCATTTCATGCCCTAAGGCCCTAAGTAGTTTTCTTTGTTTCTGAAAAATGATGTGTAATCATGGCTAAGAAAATTTATGGGAAGCTGAATTATTTTGTTTTTCTGAATTTTGCAAACGTAATTCATTGAACCAGGTGAGTAAGATCACCTTGATGTATTGCTAATCAATATGAAATAATTTCACCCTACAAGTACTAGTATCTAGAAAACTATTAAATCTTCATGTTTCTATATTACACTTATTGAGTTTAAACATATCCTTAATGGGGAACAAGAATTCTTTTAAGGGAAAATAGAGATGACAAAGAGGAGAAAGATAGGGGAAGCAAAAATTTTATAGTAGCAAGTGAGGATGATCAAATTTTTTTAGCACGAAAGGAGAACCAAGATTTTCCAAGTAACAAGGAGGATAATCATAATTTTTTTAGCAAGAAAAGAGAACCAAATTTTTTTCTAGTATGAAGTAGGATAATCAAATTTTCTTTTCTTCTTTTTTTAGGAAGAAAGGAGAATCATTTTTTTATATATATATTTTTTTTGTTGGAGATAAAGAGCAAAATTTTTTCTAAGAAAAAAATGATGAACCAAGATTTCCAACAATAAAAGAGACAAATTAGAATTTCCAGTAACAAGAAAATGAACCAAAAATTTTCCTCCAGCAAGAAGGATGACAAAAAAAATTCTCATAGCAACAAGAAGAAAAATCAAAATTCTTTAGAAACAATAAAATTGTCTAGGAAATGATAAAAAAAAAAATGTGATGCAAGGTTTTTCTACTAGTGTTTGGCACAACCTTAGGCTTTTAGGATTTTTTGGTTAAAATTAAAGCACTTTAAAAGTATAAGTATTTTAGGGTCTAAAAACTCTTTTGTATGAAAAAAGATTTAGGGGAAAGGTTTTAAAATTTATAGCTTTTAAGTTTCCATGAATATGTAAATAATGGGAGAGGAGTTTTTCTATTGAGTTGCTATTTAGTTAGGCATAGAGAAGTGTTTTTTAATTTTTCCCTACATGAAATGTCGAAGTTGTTTCTATGTGTTGATTATAATATATTATCTCCTAAAGTCACATGTCTCCTAAAAAGCATTCTCACATAGGTGTTTTTTTTTTTTTTGGGGGAATTAATGGAGTTATTCTGTTTGGACTCAGAGTTCCTTTTTTTTTACTTTATATGTTCTATAGACACTATAAAATGAGGACATGACAAAATTTTCCAGTTCCTTAGTTCATTCATCAACCAAAAAGGTTTTTCCAATGTCTTAAATCTAAAAAGGAGTACTCTACCATTCTTGGTTGAGTTAGAAAACAATGTTCTATTCTAATAATATTATGTTAGACAAACATTTGGTCTCTTTTCTTTTTGGGTTTCTTTATTTTTTGTGTTCTTGAATAGTATGTTTACTTTAATGCAACTAGTAATGAGAATTTGTAATATTTGTTGTAGGGAGCATTGGTTGATATATTTCTAAGGGGCACCAATTTCACGACAGATACTCGAGGGATGACATTTTTGGTAAGAGCTCATTCCTTGGCTTTTTACTATCATGACTACTAAATTTGTATCTTACTACGATTTTTTTGAATTGTAAATTGGAGTGTTGCCTTCATTTGTGTTATTTGCCCAATTGTTACCATAATTTACCAAAATTTAATGAATTTTTTAGATAATGGACAATTGGATAGAAAGTAAAAACAACAATCAAATCTTCCAAAGGCAATGCTTGAAACATCCCTAATTTGTAATGATGTTTTGTGTTTCTATTTTCATACTTACCTTGATATGGTGGTGCTAGTGGAAGCCAAAGGAGGATTGTAAGATGACATTAAAAACCAGGTTTACTTTTGCTTTTAAATCCATTTTGTATGCTTGGTTTATTAGTGATGACAATGGGATAAGCATTTTTGGTTCTCAAGTCCATTCTTATTCTACTCCTAGAACATCAAACCTAGAACATCAACATAAATGACCCAACTAGGCCCATAATGCAAATTTCACTAGGACTTCCAAATTTGGTAGAATGATGAGAGATAAAGAGTAACATATTATCAACCTCATCATGTCAAGCAATGCAATCATTATTTTTCTCTTATTCCTTAGCATCTCTTTGTTCCAAGCCATCTGTGCACCGAACTAAGAAGGTCTCTCTTTGGTTGTGCAATCATTATTTGTTCCTTAATATTTTCTTCCATCTTCTCTTTTATCAAACATCGTTTGTCCAAAATAACCAAATCTAAATGTTTATTATAGACCTCAACCATATTGATTGGGAATGAATTCAAAAGGTTCTCTTCTCTTCATCAATTAGATCATTTTGTATAGCTAGAATTTAGCAATATAAGTTTAAATATATTAACTAGATGGCAAGAATAATAGATGTTTTACATCTACCACTTAATGAGTTAACATAGAAAAATTTAATCAACAACTTCTTCTAATATCCAAACCATTCATCATAATAATTCTTGAGCTCAACTTCTCATAATATAACTAAAAGTTCTATATTTAGAGCCTTTCTTAATACTAAAACATTTCTCATTGTCATGGATCCAATAAAAATAGGACATGCACCTGAGCTTTTATGTTTGTAGTGAACAAAATATAGAATAAGATTAACCATTTTCAACTGATTGTTGTTGCATCATATTTCTAGTACTCTATGCAAATAAGTTGTACCTCCAATTAAGATCCTACTTATAAGATTTATCTCCAGTCAACATGAAGCATCCAATGTTAGTACATATGTCGATAACTATCCATTAGTGCTACTTTCCTAAAGTGTGTATAGTCCTTATGGCCTAGCCTTGGATAGTCTTTTAAGTATTGTTTTCTTATGTAGAAACTTTAATTTATTATTATTATTATTATTTTTTATGGATGTTCAATTTGATTTAATTGATATTACACTATTGTGGTCTAATTATCATACTATGGTTAGATACTATAGTAAAGGAAGGTGAAAGAATTAACTAATTTATTAGATCATAAGATTATAAGATAATATCTTTAAAATATAAATAATGAAAGATTTTATGAAATTAAGATACATAAATATATTATATTCTAAGAAAAAGATTAAGATAAATAATGATTTGATTTATATTTTTTATTTTGAATAAACTATCTTTCTAAAAATTAAGATAAATAATAAAAATACTAGTAAAGATATATTGATATTTAAAATAATGAATAACTAATGATTAAAAAAGATAAATAATATATTAAATTAAAAATAATTATTTTTAAAATAAATATTGAAGATGTGAGATAAAATCAATTATAATTATTTTATTTGTTGATAGGTTTAAATAAATTATTATATATTAGTTATTATAATATATCAACATGAAGGATTTTCAATACCCATATTTTTATGGGAGATGATTTGGGGTAAAAATAAATTCTCAAGTTCAAATTCTTGAACTTTCTTTGTTTGGATAAATTCTTATATTAGCAAATTTATTTTGCAGGAGTTAAAACTAGAGGATTCATGTTTGGTCCATCAAGCTAAAGTTCATATTTGTAGAGGCGGGTCTACTACACTAGAAATTCCTTTCCCAAAGATATAATAGCTTGAAAGGATGACCAAATAGAAGATAAAATTTTATTTTTATTATTACTTTACAATTTAATTATTTACTTTTATAATTGCATAAGCATTTTATGGGATCTTAAACAAGACAATGCTACATTTCATGGTTTTGTTGAAATAAAATATAAAAAAAAGGTTTATACTTCCTATTGCCTAATAATTTATATTTTCAAAAACTTTAAACATTCTCCTCTTATCAACTCAAGAAAAATAAAAATCAAAGGAACTAGAATAAAAGTAAAAAACTATTCAAATAAATATATATATATATATATATATATATATATAAGAAATTAAAAGTACAAATTAATATTAAAATAATGATAATAAGATAGTTTTCATTGTATTTGGACCTTGGTATTTTTTTGAATTGTGCATTGTAGGTCTCGCATTATTCTTTTATTTGACAATGTTTTAGGAGTTCACTATTAAAAGCATATAAGGAGTCGCCCCAACTCCTACGCTTCATTAATTAGCTTTTGAGATTTTGATTTTGTAATATTGATAGAAACTTTGTGTTTCTTTCTTGTGAAGTAGATAACTATTATCATTGCAATTCTTGGAATTGGTGCTTTTTACATTGCTTGGTGGGAACATGCAAGTAAGTCTGCTAGTTGAATGATATTTATGTTAATTCACTAGGAGCATATTTGAGTGCATTATTATTTATTTATTTTTGCTTCTAGTAATTTTCTCTCATGAACTCTATATCAATAGATCAACATTAGAATAAATGAGTTCAAGTTCACTGCATTGCTTTTCAGATATATAACTTAATTCATTCATCCTTCATTTGCTTCAAAATTTTAAAATATTTATTAAAAATGAGTTTTGATTTGTCAAAATGAATTTTTTTATTGATTCTTATTTTTATTAATAAATTAAATTTAAGGTTAGTAATGAATTGATTCTCAAATCTTATATATGATTGTTTGGGCATTCACTAACCAATATGACTATGTAAATTTTGTTAAATTTTGAATTTCATCATCGGGTTACATTTGGTTAACTCTTCATAAAATAAATTATTTTTTCTTGTAAATTATTTTTATTTTTTTCTTGTAATTTTCTTGCATTCACTTAGTATTTAAGAGGCTAAGGGGATTTAGGGTGGTGAGTAAACTTGAATATTCTAAATTTTGTGAAAGTTAAAATTTTAATTATACTTATTGGTTGATATATACATAATTTAGAGATTTTATATTCTTCCTATCTTTGCTTACAAGTTGGAAAGAAAACCAATTAGCCAAAAGAAAAGAAATCATTTTGTTAAAGGAAATGATATTGAAACCATGAAAGATTACATCAATGACTCATTCGGAGGTTGAACCATGTTTTTATAGATTATGGTTTATCTTAATCTTGTTGAAATATTTTGATATAATTAAAAAATTTATATGTGATTAGTGTATATAGGTACTTACATTAATTGTTTGATCTAGGTTATTGTATATAAATATTTGGACATATTATATGTAATCAGTAAAAGTCAATTTGATTTTATGGCTTGTAATTGTTTTTTCTTTTATTTAATCATATGCTAAATTCATTATTTTAATAATATGATATAAATATTATATTTAATAGAAAATTTTCAAAGATGATGCTTCTAGAAGTGTCATTGATAAAATTAATTAGAGATGACACTCATATATGTGTCAATGTAGGCAATTTTTTTAAAAATGATTTCAATAAAAAAAATTGTTCAACAATGACGTTTTTACAAGCGTCATTGTTAATGTTATTCAATAATGACACTTTTTAAAGCATCATTGAAAGCATTAATAAAGATGGTGCTTCCTAGAAATGTCATTGTTGATGAAAACATACAATGACAAGGTGGAAGATGATGCTTTATGGAAGTCTCATCTTTTAACTTTCTTGACACTTAAAAAAACGTCATTGTTTGCCTTTTTTCTTATAATGGAGGTTAGGGATTATTTGGGGATTTAGCACTTTCTATGCTGATAGAAGTTTATTTGGGAACATCCAAATCATAATAAGTATGGATTCAGTATCTCTATATCTATGTTTATAATTGGTTTTGAATGTCAAGTTTCTATTATGCTTAAATCTAGAAAGCCTTAATAATAGTATGCATGCACTCTACAAGATCCAAGGCTAAAAAAAAAAGTAATCTGGAGTTCCCTACATATACAAATATCATAAAAAGCATAAAATAACATTAAAAGAAATAAAATAAATTATTCCCATGCCCTTAAAGGTCCTATTTCATATTTGATAATAATAATATGGATAAAATCAAAATTACCAAAATTATCCTACAACCAAGAATTAGGGTGGTTAAAAAAAAAACAAAAACCCTAATCTATTGCAAAAATATTAAAAATGGATATTAATTTATGCCTCCTCACTATCATTATTGTGATAAAGCCCTTAAAAATGGAATATGATGTGAGCTTCTACTTTTTTATTCATTGTATGCATTGATATTAATTTAAGCATTCAGACCCATATTACTTGCATTTTACATAACTTAGGTACGTTAAGAGTTACATAAAAGATGCAAGTCATGGGTTCTTTGAAAGATGATAAGTAGTTCACAATTAGTTCATGGATTTGGGCAATCGAATAGAGGTTATACTACACTACCTCCTAATCGGAGCGATGACTTGTCTTAGCCATTGAGATGGGTTTCCTATGGTGAGTGCATAATGAGGCCCTAAACTTAGCATCTTAATAGGGTCAATTGAATTCGTTTTTATGAGTAAGGAGAACTCAAAATTAATCCTTAGCAAGGGTTTAAATGCTAGATCCCTCATTTTGTGAACTAATGTGTTTTAGAGCATAATTCAAGCACTTTTGAGCATTCTTAACACATAATACAAATCATGGAGCAAAAGTGTGAGTAATACAAAGTGAAAATTCTTTAAGGAAATGAGCATTGCACACATGAGTAGTACGTGATTTTAATCTCGCAGGCTACTTAAGTGCACATTCTCAATAGTAATAATCAACTTTTAAATAGCCAAGCTAAAAATATGCACTTAAGTAGCCAAGCCAAAAATACGCACTTAAGTAACCAAATTAGGAGAGCCTACGATTTGAGATTGTGCACCTTCAACATTAAATAGTGCATGCAAGATACTAAGGCAAGATTGTGCACCCAACCTTATTGTGTCAACTTTTATTATCCAATCCCTAAGACTTTAGTGCATAGAAGTTAAAAGACTCCTCTGTGTTATCTTAAAGCTCATTCAATGCTCAACCCTTATTGTGAAATCCTTCATGAACCAATGCATCATTGCAAGAGCCACTATAGTGATTCACAAGCACTCTTCCTATGCTAACCTAAAAGCTCAAGCACGTAATGAAAAAAACGCACCTTCGATAAATGGTCACATCCAAAACTGATGGAAGTCACCTCATTGATTGCACTTGTCATGATCACCATTTTGGACATCGTTCACAAATGGAACTTCATCAACCTACTTTTGGCGAACACACTTATAGTTGGCAAGATAGAAAGTAGTCCCACAAGAAGGTGTAGGGAACTGATAAGGAGGGTTAACGGGAGGAAAATATGGGAGTAGTTTTAACGTAGTTTGGTAGCTTTTCTTTTGAGTGTGGAGAGAGAAGTTTGTAAAAACCTTTCAAAAATTTTCAACAGGTTTTAAAAGAAAGTTCTTTTTGCTCTTGCTTCTATTAATTTTTTGCCTTCAGTACGTGCCTCTTTCTTCTTTACCTTAATGCTAAGCTAAATGAGCTAGGTATCATGGGTGGAAAATGGGGGAATTTCCCCTTAGTTAATGAAATCCTTGGTTTATTAACATTACTGAGGATGAGGATGATAAATTCAATGGTTGTAGCAAATGCATGTTATAAGGACTATAAGGTTTGCAAGTTTAGCAGCATTAGGAACATGCTTCAAACTTAATTGAAAAGCTTGAGTCTCTCCTAGAGCCCAGTATTCTAGAAAAGGTTGAAGTGGGTCCCTACTAGGATAAATGCTCACTGCAATGGTTGTGAATCAAACAGTCTTAGGAGTAATTTTGGGCAAGTTATGGCCTAGCTTTGCCAATTACAAAACTTAAGTCCCCTATTAGACCAGAAGACTTAAAATGGGTGGTTTAACTAAATTGGTTCCTTACCTTCCCCTCATGGCACTTTTCTTGCCTTACTTTTTTTAACTAACCAACTACATCTTATTTGTGAAGCACCCAAAATCAATTTGTATATTGACAACCTCTTTAGAAAGTGAAAAAGAGTTCTTTGTAGGATTGACACTAGTATCTACAAGGCTATAATTGAAATCCTTACACTTGGGGATTTGACACATTAGTGTTCAATCAACACCCCTGACCGGTGCTCTAGTCTGTATGGTTACACAATGGGTAGGACCTATAGTGAATCATGACATAAAGCTACTGAATTGTTAAGATCCAAGTTACTATATTGCATGAATTCTTAGCCTTGAGAGAATAATGAGCTTGTGTTGAAATAAATAGGAAGCTTTGACCTATGGGTGAGACCCAATGTGGTCATATATCTCTATGGATTAGGTCACTATTGATAAATGCTAGTGGAAACAATTATTCTCAATAGAAACACCATGAAATCTCATGGGATTGAGATAGTATGTGCCTTAGTTGATCTAAAAGATATATGATCGTGAAATTTGTGGCCACAATAATTCTTTAAGTGAAATTTGACATATGTTTTTTACAAGCTAGAGTATGTAAATTGATCACATAATAGGGGGATCTATAACTCAATGATTAGAAAGGTAATATTAATGGGTTGATAGTACTACCCTATTAGATTTCGAACACCAATTCATGGGGAGTTTGCATGCAATGAATGGTATATCACAAACCTGAGCTTTAACTTGTAATTTTATAGGATAATGGAGTGCACTTGACTCTTTTTAGTGGAATATTAAGTCAACTTCAAAATTGGATTCTAAGGGAACTAGTATTTTCCTATAGGTCTTAGTGTCCCTAATCGAGTTCCTAGTTCATGGTGGCACACTTTATTTCAAGGATTTAGGCTTATAGTTCATAAATATGTATATAAGGGCATTTTGGAAAAATATAAGGTTGCACTTGATCTTACAAATAGTTTTTTCTGGATTGGTGGTTTAGGCTAATTAATTAATTGGACCTCATTAGAAGTAATTAAATAATTTGGACATAGGTGGGATAGATTATGTAACCCAAGCCTAATTTGGACTCAAGTCACTTAAGCCCATAGAGAGCTTAATATAAACCCATTTAGGCACTTTTGGGTTCAAGCTTGTGGCCTATCTTTTTTCCAAAGAGCCTTTAGAGAGAAACCCTAGCCACCCTCATGGGAGAACTAGAAGCTCACCCTTCTCTTATGCCTAGATCCATGAAGGGAGATATTAGGTGGAAGATCATTGAGTAAATGAGTTTTACAACAATTGTCATGGTTTTCAACATCTTCATCGGATGAGATTCAATATGGGAATATCTAGATTGTAGGTATGAAACTTTAATCTCTAGATCTAGATCATAATATTGTTTTTGATACCATATGTTTCCACTATGATAGATCTAGAAAAGCTTAGGATAGAATGCATGCACCCTACATGATCCAGGACTAAGGAATTGAGTAATTTGTGGTTCCCAATAGTCACTTATAAGGTTTGAGCATTGAAAATGGCACTTGAGCACTTGATGGTCACTTGATGTAGATATGTCAAATGGGCTAAGCGGTGTCAGGCTAGTATAGCCTATTTGAAAATTGTGTCATGTAATGCCAACCCATGCAAACCAAATTAGGGGCCTACCACAACCTATAAGCCTGTGGGCCAATTGTGCCAATGGGTGGTGCCGATAAACCATGCTAGTAGGCTATGTCAGTGGGCCACTCGCTTTGTTAATATTTAATTTATTTTTTCAAGTCATTTTGTCTTAGATTTATTTTTTCATTATTAAGTGCAATTTCTTTTTGTTACTTTAAACATTTTAAATAATTATGTTTTTCTATGTATTTATATTTATCAAGTTTGTAATTGTAAAATTTGTAGAAATGTTAAATTTTTGTTTTTAAAATAATAAAATAAGTTGTATTTGAGTTTTTTTTTATTTTTTATTTTTTATCAAAGTAACTATAAATTTACAATATTGGAATATAAAAGAAAAGAAAGTATAGAAAATACAATTTTTTTATTCAATATTTCAAAAAATTACATTAAAAATAAAAAATATAAAAAAATAAAAGTGAGAATTACATCATTATAGTTTGAGTACATCCCAACTATGCTGACACCCACCAACTATCAATCATATGCATTACTCACAACATTTAAAAATGAGTCACATTTAATAGATTTAGAAGAAATGAACAAAATTTAATTATTCAATTTTCATATTCATTTTTATCTTCTTATTTCAATATTCATTCTTCATTCTTCATTCTTCATAAATCTTTTGAACATCTTTGTCTTTATTGATATTTAAATTGTTGAGTTCAACTTCACATTCATCTTCTAAAGCTTGGAACCTCTAGCATCCATTTTCTCAATCCTTCAAACAAATCAAGGCTTCAATATATTTGGTACAAGTTTTGTCCTCTTGTCTCTAATCATATTTGCAACTATAGAAAAAGCATATTCCAATGCTACAATAGGGTTAGCAAATCACGTGCCATTTTCGATAGCACATGAAAGGTGGATTCATAAGATTTCCACCATTTCATAATATCAAAGTTTTGGAATTCATTAGGAGTTAGGAATGAAAAATAATCAATATCTAAATATTTTGAAAGATCAAAACTACTTGAATGACAAACTTATCACTTTCATTTATCTAATTACATAAATAATGGATCATTTCCAAATGCACATGGAGTTATAGCACATAAAGAGACACTACCATATTTAGTCTCATAATATTTATATGAGATGTTTAAGTGTTTGTATTCCTTACCCTTTGGTTGGGATGGTTGGTTTATTCAATTAGCTATGAAATTTAAAATGTTTTCTACACCTTCAACTTTAACCCTTGGATCCATACAAGCATCTAAATAAAAAAGTGTTGGAATATTCTTTCAATATTAAAAAAAAAAAAAACCATTTGTAGACATATTTCACTAAAGCGGGCACATTATCTATATTGTTGAAACAAAAAATTAGTGTTGCAAATACATCTAAGTGTCGTGCAAGATGTAAGGGTATATACAATAGAACACTTGGTAGTAGTATCATAAAAAACCTTTAAGAAGTTTAAAAATGTAAAACCTCTCTCCCACTCATTTGAAGTTATCTGACAATATGTTACCATACCCAACACAAGATGCTAACATAAGATAAGTAAAAAATCCAATGATGATCAACATCATAATGGAACTTTCTCTTCTTGAAACCAATTGTTTTACATAAAGCATTAAATTCTTATAATTTGTTAGGTTGACAAATAAATTGTATAGCAAACCAAATAGCCTCTAGCGAGAGAGATATTCATTCTAAACCATCTTGTATTATCAATTTAATTAAATGAAAAACACATCTCACATGGAACATCTCACTTAGTGGATCTTCTCTAATCGTTCTTACAAAAAAATCTATGACACTTGTATTGTTTTTGAAGTATTATCAAAGTTAATACTAAAAATTTTGCTTTGTATGTCAAACTCTCTAAAAATACTTGTAAGAGAATCATATATGGCAAGCTCATCATGAGAATAATATACTATATGAAAATCTAATATTTTCTTATTTAATTTCCAATTTGAATATGTATAATATGTTGTCACACATGTGAAAGGGTCGTTACTTTGGCTAGGCCATATATCTGAGGTCATAGATGTAATACCGTTATGATTATTAAAATTTTAGATTATTAATTATTTATAATCACTACTACAAAATACATGAATAATGATGTTTTTTAAAAGCGTCAATATTAACCTAAGTGGCAACATATCTTGGCGTTTTTTAAAGGCTTGATTAACAATGACGCTTTGTGGGGAGGCAATGACACTCCTATTCAATGGCACTTTTTACAAACGTCATTGATTGCAGAATGTTGGAGACCACTAGCCACTGGCCAGCTAGTTATCAATGGCATTAAACATTTTCTAAGCTTGAAACAGAAATGCTCTATGGTAACTCTCTGCTTTGATTTTTTTTTCTAGGTTTATCTAATGTTAAGGCTTGTATGAAGATTGCTTGTGTTTTCCCCCTTTTGTGCTGATTGACTATCCATGAGTTGATTCCAAGTTTCTATTTTTTTTAAAACAAAATCACATGATTGATATTAGTTATTTGTGAATTTTGTTTGTAAATTGATTATTCAAAAGTTGGTTTCAAGTTGTATTTTTCTCTAAGATCACATGATTGTTATTTTAAGTATTTTTTAATAATAGCATGTATTGATATTTGTTTATAAATCGTTGATAACTATAGGAAGTTGATTATATGTTGATTTATGTCTATTAGAATCAAGATTAGGATTATTTTCTTTTGGAATCATTGTCATTTATTCAAGCGTGCCATTGGAGATAGTAATATTATTTTACTTAAAAGTAATAATGTTAGTTATTAAAAGTATCACCATAGATAGCAGCATGTATCAACATATTAATATTCATCATCACTTTAGCCTCTACGCCAAACATGTCACTAAAGATAGTAATATTGTTTTTACCTAAGAGTAACAATGTTAGTAACTAAAAGTATCACGGTGGATAACAAGATGTATTAGCCTATTTAGTTTTTTATTGTTATTGTTATAACTTTGGCAATAATTATTAAATAATATGCCAAAAAAATGCACATGATGTACTTTTTAAAAATATTATTTATTAAAAATAAAAACAATTTTAATGGTTTAAATTTTTAATTAAACAAAAATGTACTTTTTTACATATTTAATACAAAAAATTAGTTTTTTTTGCTTTTAAATATTAATGTATTATTATAGGAAATGTGAATTTATATTCAAACATTTAATGCAAATATTGTTAAAATTTTAATTTTGCCTACCTTCAAATATTGATTTTAAAATTAAATATTCTCAAAGAGTGATTATTACTAATTTTTTGTTGAATGAAATTAAAGGTAAGTTAATATTTTATTTTGTATTATTTTTCTATTTTTATTTTGAAGAAAACAAAAATAATATTGTTTTTTTTATTATTTTTTGTTTTTATTTTGAAGAAAACAAAAATCGCATGTGGATAGTGTTTATATATATATATATATATATAAAAGTTAGGTTTAATATTCTATAAAAAAATATATAAATATAAAAATATAAAAAATGAGATCTGAAAGGTGAATCTCAATTATGGACACACCTAAGGGGGGAAAGGGTTAATAGGTGTTATTGACCAATTTAAAAGGTCTCCCAACACAAGTTATCTAACCTTAATATTTTTACAAATTTTCTTTTTTCTTTACAAATACTTTCAAACACAAAGTAGAGATCAAATGCAAATATGAATGCAACAACACTCCCCAATAAAATTAAAATGCAAGTCACATGCACATGCTTCAACACTTCCCAAATTAATTCATAAAAACAATTATCTCTTTAACTCATTTCCAATTACTATAAGATATCATTAACCAAAATGAATAGGTTTTGGGGGGTGAATAGGTGTTATTAACTGATTTAAAAGGTCTCCCAACACAAGTTATCTAGCCTTAAGATTTTTAAAAAAATTCCTTTTTCTTTACAAATACTTTTAAACACAAAGTAGGGATCACATGCAAATATGAATGCAACAACACTCAACAAAATTAACATGCAAGTCACCTGCATGTGCTTCAACACTCCCCAAGATTAATTCATATAAACAATTATCTCTTTAACTTATTTCCAATTACTACAAAATATATATCATTAACCAAAATGAATAGAAAAATTATTCAAGATATATATCATTTCCAATTATCTCTTCAACACATTTTTTTTTTCCATTCAACATATATCTCCAAGTAACCAATGATATCGAAAATTGAAAATAAATCAAAGAGTAGAGAATGAGAGAAAGAGACAATGACACCAAATTTTAACATGAAAAACCTTCGAAAAAATAAAAAACCACGGGCCTACAACCGATCGAAAATGTCCACTATGAAGAACAAAAATTGAATGCAAGGTTTTACCTAACTCAAGCCTACCAATCCATCTCAAACCACTTGACTAGCACCTTTCACTTTCAGCTTCTCACCTTCTTCTTTCGAAGCACACTTGAAGTCCACACCAAGCTCAATCTCGGTCTCTTCTTGAATCCACACAAGAAGAAAATGAGTTTTTATTCAAACCCAATAGTTTCAAAATTGAGAGATGAATAAATGAAAAATCAACCCATCTTTTTCTTAAAAAAAAAAATCTATTGAAAATAGTTTGGAAAACAATAGGAAAGTTGGATTTTCTTGGCAACAAAACATCCCAAAATGGGAAATGAGAAGAGAACCAAAGGAGGTGGTTGTTATTGTCTCTCTTTCTCTACAACACAGGAAGCAATTTTAGGTTTTTAAATGAATGAAGCCCTTAATCTAGTGAATGAGATTTTATAAAAAAAAAAGTGAAACCCGGATCAACTCGACCTAAAGTTGGATCGATCCTGGAAACAGGGTATTTTGATCAATTGTTATAGTTAACTCATTTTGATCAACCCAAGCCTTCCTAACTTCTTAAAAAATATTTAAAAAAAATAACATTTAAATAATATGGTTGATTCAATTCCATCCAACTCCAACCTCAACTACATAACTTTGCCTCTTGAAAAATTCAAGAACTTGATCTTCATTAGGCAAATAGTTAGAAAAAGGATTGGAAAACTAAGTTTGGAGACACTTAGGAATTTTGTCTGAAATTGCCAACCTAGCTAAACACTCATAAGATCCATAATATGAAAAATATAAATGTAATAAATATAAAAATATTATGAATATGGAACAAAATAAAATATTATCTATATATATATATATATATATATATATATATATATATATATATATATATATATATATATATATATATATATATATATATATATAAAATCAATATTATTTAAAATATTAGTATTTATTTATCTATTTATTAATTATTATAGATGAATATATTTTTATATTAAAAACTAATTTATTTTAATGCATTAATTACATATGATGTTAAAATAAAAAATTTAATAAAGAAAATGAAAAAATAATAATTAAATGAATTGTATTTTTAAAAAATATTTTTTTTAATTAAGTAGATTTTTAAAAATATGGGAAAAAATGAGAATTTTTTTTTTCAAAATTTAAAAACGATTTTCTCCAAATAGCATAAAGAGAAGAGGAATGGGGAGGGTTGACTTCCGGAAGGAAAAAAAAGAAAAAGAAATGAAGGACGGTAGTGATAGTCCATATTCAATTGGTTGGAGGGTAGTTTTGGAAGCATGCATAAAGTTTCTATTCTAATACATGATTTGATGATTGTTTTTCCTAAAATATACTTTCCATGAAACCCACTTTTTTAGGTTCTCAATTCATTCATATTTTTCAAATAATGCACTTTTACATGATTCCCCCTTTATTTTATTCATGTCTCAATTCTGATCATGTTGTTGTGTAATATATATGCTTTCATTAATTTGGCTTCTCTTCACCTATCGTTGAGATTCTTTAATCTTTGGCATGCATTATTGTTATGATATACTTGTGAACTAACTTTTTTTTTTTTTTTTTTGTGAAAGTACTTAACCTGTTTTTGAGTTACACTCATTTCTCTTCATTACTTATTTGATTTCATTTGATATGCATGTTTTGTTTAAATAGTCTTTACTATGTTCTAGTTTATCATCACCGTTGCCATCTTCATTTCATATTATATTAATTTATTGATCAATTGTTATAGTTAACTCATTAGTAGAGAAATTTATTTTGGGCTAGAGGGGTGCTACGCTATGGTATCTTCATAATAGGTAATCTAACCCTGAACTTAAACTCGGATTTTCAAAGACATGCTCCTCTTAGAGTTTTATTTTTTATTTTATGTTCTCTTTAAAAATAAATAAAATCAAGTTGCAACTCCCTTTTTTACAACAATAAGTTTTTCAATAAAAAGTGAGTCTTTTCATTGAGTAGGAACACACATAAAAAATACAAGTCCACGATCATTGTTGATTAAAGTTGATAGCAGTAGGTATTTTCAATAAAGACACCATAATATCTCATGAGATTGAGATAGTGTCCCCTTGGGTGATCCTAAGGAAGTGTTTTCATGTAAACTACAGTCATAATAATTCCTTTAGTATAACTTGATAAAAGCTTTTAGAGAACTAAGATATGTTAGTTGATCATACAATAGAAGGATATGTAACTAAGGCATAGTAGAGGTAGTCTTGAAAAGCTTATAGTTTTCACCTCGTTAGGCTATAGACTCCAGTTCATGGGGAGACTGTACACAACAAATAGTAAGTAACAAACCCGAGTACTTAGTGTCTCATTGTTATTTACCTATGATACTAGAGTAGAGTTGATTCTCTGTAGTAGGATGTTGAATCAACTTCATAATTAGATTCTGAGATAGCTAATACCGTCCTATAAGTTCCAGTGGTCCCTGCTCAATCTCATATATCTTGATGACACATTTTATTTTCTCAAAGTTATCAGTTTAGAAAACATTTTTTTTTCAAGTTAATAAGCATGTTTTCGATTACATGTTGAATTTGTTTCTTTTCTTCTTTTTTTTCTACTTTCATTACCATAAAATAATATGCGCATATCACCATATAAATACTTTTTTTTCCAATTTTATTTATGCAGTACTGAATTCTCTCGGTAGATCAATGTAAGGATGACCATAATACATTCCTATTAAGTCAAGACCAATAAACAAGCATTTATGAAGATTTAAAAATTAAACATATTTTTCCCATTACTTGTTTAGAAAATAAGATATTTTTCCAAATATTTATGTTTGTCATTTTATACCTGTTTCTCTCTGAATGTCAATCAATCACTAGATTTTTTTTCCTTAAAAAAAATATTTCATCTAAATTATCTAACGTATTTTGACCATTAACCATTTTTCCTTCAGCATATCACAATCACAAAAAATAAAATAAAATTATATAGTCATTTATTTATGAAATAAATATTTAATCCTTTATATGTAATATTACCTTGGTTCTAAATATTTATATTTCCATAATAGAAATGTTCCCATTAATAACCATTTCATGTTCTTTTATTCCTGTTTCTCTTTGAACGTCAATCAATCACTAGATTTTTTTTCCTTAAAAAAATGTTTCATCTAAATTATCTAACGTATTTTGACCATTAACCATTTTTTTCTTCATCATATCACAATCACAAAAAAAATAAAAATAAAATTATATAGTCATTTATTTATGAAATAAATATTTAATCCATTATATGTAATATTACCTTGGTTCTAAATATTTATATTTCCATAATAGAAATGTTCCCATTAATAACCATTTCATGTTCTTTTATTTATGTTTTTTCCTCTTAAATTTAATTTTACTTACTTTATAAATCCAAGTTGAGACTTAACATTGAAAAGTTTTAAAGAGTTAAACATTCGTAGGAAAGCAATTCTAGATTTTATTAGGGTCTGTTTGGAAACTGTTTTTAAGAAGAAAAAAATTGTTTTCTAAAACAAAAACCACAGGAAACACATTTGACAATGAAAAATTGTTTTTTTTTTCTTTTTAAGAACAGAAATCATAGTGTTTTTAGAAAACATCTTTTAGTTGTTTTCACTTCCTTTGTAAGAGTTATTTTAAGAAATAATTATATAAACATGTAAAATGATTAAAAATAAAACAATACATGTAAAAATTATTTTTAAAATGGATTTAAAAATATTAAAATCAGGTTAAAAATATTTTAGGTTTCCAAACAGATTTTTGTTCTACAAAAATCATAGAACAATTTTCAAAAATAGTTCTCAAAAACCATTTTTCAGAATTATTTTTTAAAACAGTTATCAAACATACTTTTAGTCTCTAACAATTTTGTGTAATTCCACTAACAAATTTTTTTTCATTAATAAAATAACAAAAAAAAAAAAATTCTACTTTTCCGTCATTGTGGATACTTGAAAAGAACATACAACCATAAATCATAATTAGAAGCAAAATGGAGTAAGCCCCTCTTATGATAGATATTAACATTGATAATTGAAGTCTCTTAGTCTCCAAAGCTTGTTTTACTTTAATTCAAAATTTTAGTTAAAATATTAAAAGAAATTCTCCTCATGCTCAATTATGTTTCACCTAGGTAAGAAATTAATATGCATATGATTCATGTAAAATTACTATAGATTGATATGTTTTTTTTTTTTTTTTTTTTTTTTTCTATTTCTCAAAGAAATATTCCTATAATTGTTAACATGACCACAATATACTTTTTCCTATATTTATAAAAACATATTATAATGGAATAATAGGTTATCTTACTTAATTACACCATTTTTAAATAAACTTCCCATGTCAACCTCCCTATTTGAATATAATCTCACTTTCTCCTTTTATATTTTTAACTCTTTCCACTCAAACAATATAAAAATTTATAATAAAGTAATATAAAATATTTGTATTTTTAATTCATATTTAGTTTACATTTCTTAGTTCAAAAAGATATTAGTTTTGGATTTATATGAAATAAAAAAAAACCTTGGAAATTTAAACACATAAATTAAGTAATAGATCAATACTGAAATAAACAAAATTAAAAGAAGATAAAATAAAATAAAAAAGCCGACCTAACTTGAAAGGACATGTGGAGACATGTTGTCTTAAAGCTAATATTACTATCATTAATATAATCTCAATAGTTGTCAGCAATGTTTTCTTTATGAGCACATTCATAGACTAAATTGTTCACATCTCGTTGTCAATAAAAGAAAAAAAAAAAAACAAAATTAAAGGAAACTTTAGCTTTTAGATAATGGACAAAAAAAATTTCTCAATCACGGCAAGAAGTAAGGAAATTTTTCTTTTTGATGATGAACATGGGAAAAGACTATTATAAATGTAAGAGATTTTGATTTATAAAATTAATTTGTATAAAATATAAAAATATAATTTAGATATGAATAAATGAGACCAAGATATGGACAAATAAGATTATTACCAAGGTAAAAGAAACTTTTGGTGTATATATATATATGGCATTGAAAGAGAAAAAAAATTTTGCATAAAGAAACTTGCATGTTGAGTTGAAAATGTGTATATATCACTTAATCGTGAAACCAACAAAGTGGCCTTGTCGGCAAAGGAAAATTGATAGTTGGAAACTCATTTATGGTCCGCGTAATTAAGTATGGGCTATGCATCAAAGTTAGAAGGCCCATGTTGTTGTATTAGGAATTTTGGACAAAACCAGGATGTTTCTTTAATACTCGGTGGGACCCCTTTCCGAACCTCCTTCAATCCAAAAAATCTTGTACTTTGGGCCAAACCAAGGGCGTACTGTAAAAAAGATGTGGGTTGGTTGAAGGAACCATGTAAAAAGCTTTCCTATCAAAATTATTATTTAAAGTCTTTAAATTTCAAATTTATGTAAAAGTTTTATTCTTTTTCTTTCCCACACTAGTTATTATCAATGTGAGTTAAAAAGGGTTTTTACCATAAGAAGCAAAAACACTTAAAGATATTTATTAGAATTTATTATGGTTTTTTAAAGTTCTTGATCAATATATATATTTGGTATATGAAATTAAATGATAAAGATAAATATAAAGATATTAAGATATTAAATTTTATTAAATAGAATATATATAATATTTAAATATGAAGATATATTTAAGATAAAAAGAAATTATAATATTTAATTTAATTATATATCTATTTTAAAATTATTATATTAATTAATTTATATTATTTTCATATTTATTATTAATAATTATTATAAAAATAAATATACATATAAATATTTGATATGATAAATATGTAGCTCGGTTTGTCCTCAACTTCTGTTGTTAAACCACTGGTTCGAGCTCCTACCATAAGATTTCGATATTGAAAAATCTAATAAGATTTTGATAGGTTCATATCAAACCGGATGATGTCCTCAACTCATACAATTCTTTCCATTAAGTGGGAAGACATTGAATAAATTAAAGAGGAGTCTCGCCCGGCTTCACCTGGCCTCCACCAACCCAAGGGCAGACGTGTACTTTCTCATAACCGAGGAGTTTCTTTAAAATCCCCTTAGATCCCGTGGCCAAGGGCACAGCCACAACCAACAATCTCCTTCATTTCTTCGTTCTTCTTCTTGTTGGTTATTCTGAGTGGAGAAGGAATGGATCCAGTATCAGAATGGGGAAACTCAAGCCTCCTCACAGTGGATCCAGAGATCCATGACCTGATCGAGAAGGAAAAGAGGAGGCAGTGCAGGGGGATAGAGCTGATTGCCTCCGAGAATTTCACATCCTTTGCCGTCATTGAAGCCCTGGGCAGCGCCCTCACCAACAAGTACTCCGAGGGCATGCCTGGCAACCGCTACTATGGTGGAAATGAGTTCATCGACGAGATCGAGAACCTCTGCAGGTCACGTGCCCTGCAGGCCTTCCACTGCGACCCCTCCAAGTGGGGCGTCAATGTTCAGCCCTACTCCGGCTCCCCCGCCAATTTCGCCGCCTACACCGCCATTCTCAACCCCCACGACCGCATCATGGGTTTGGACCTCCCTTCCGGTGGCCACCTCACCCACGGCTACTACACCTCCAGCGGAAAGAAGATCTCGGCCACTTCCATTTACTTTGAGAGTTTGCCTTATAAGGTCAGCTCCACCACTGGCTACATTGATTACGATCGCTTGGAGGAGAAGGCCTTGGATTTCAGGCCTAAGTTAATCATTTGCGGTGGCAGCGCCTACCCCAGGGACTGGGATTACGCCAGATTCCGCTCTATTGCCGATAAGTGTGGCGCTTTGTTGCTTTGTGACATGGCCCACATTAGTGGCCTTGTTGCTGCTCAGGTCCGTTCCTCTTGTTTCTTGTCATCCTTGTTTATATTCAATATTTCATTTTTATATATTCAATTGTTGGATCTGAAGTTCTTATAATTCAGCCTAATTTTTAAGTTTTTGGATCTATTATTAATTTCCATGATCTTTTTTTTTCTTTTTCTTTTGGTCCTTGTTTCTGACGCTACGACTGTTTGATGTTGCAATGGTTGTGGAGATTTGCATTGGGTTTTAAGCATTTGGTGTGATGTGGAGATCATTTATCTATTTTATTATCTTGTTGTGCATGTTTAATATATAGATCCTTTTGAACGAATCGATAGGTAGATCCTTTCTTTTTTTTCTTTTTTCCTTTTTTCTTTTTTTTTGTCTGATGAATTTGGTGGCTAGAGCAGTGTTCTGGTTCTGGTCATGTGGGCAATTGAGATCTGTAGGAAAGAGAAGAGGGAGTGGAATATACTTCTTTATGAGCCTGCTTTTTTTATTTTATTTTATAAATAATTATGGTAATTGTTTCATTTCCATTTATTGTAATTGAGGCTTTTTATTTTTTTGGTTTTCGAGTCTAAAAGGCATTTCTTGGTTTCAATTTCAAATTTGAAGCATGGGGAAATAAAAAGGAGCATTAATATTGGGTTTCTTTGTAGTATTATCATTGATATGCAAAAGTGCAGGACTGGATCAGAATATCACTGCGTCCATTTACTCAATCTTGATCTGGATAGTGTTAGTCTAATTTACTATTTGGGTGTAGGAAGCCGCAAACCCCTTTGAGTATTGTGACATAGTCACAACTACAACCCACAAGAGCCTGAGGGGCCCAAGGGCTGGTATGATCTTCTACCGTAAGGGTCCTAAACCACCCAAGAAGGGCCAGCCGGAAGATGCAGTTTATGATTTTGAGGACAAGATCAATTTTGCTGTTTTCCCCTCCCTCCAAGGTGGCCCCCACAATCACCAGATTGCTGCCCTAGCTGTTGCCTTGAAGCAGGCCATGGTTCCCGGGTTCAAGGCCTATGCTAAGCAAGTCAAGGCCAATGCAGTTGCCCTTGGAAACTACCTGATGAGCAAGGGATACAAGCTTGTTACTGGTGGGACTGAGAACCACCTTGTTCTATGGGATCTCCGCCCTCTCGGTTTGACTGGTAAAAGGATCGACCCTTGCTCAATTTCTGGAATTTAATGGCTCCAGGTATTAGTTTCCATTAATGCAATTTCCCTTTTTATGCCATTTTTGCAGGCAACAAAGTTGAGAAACTTTGTGATCTGTGCAACATTACAGTGAACAAGAATGCTGTGTTTGGTGACAGCAGTGCCTTGGCTCCTGGAGGTGTACGCATTGGTAATAACTATTTCTCTGCTATGTGGAATTGATTTTATCTGGATTTTAGCTCAATAGAAATTAACAAGTAGGAATCTCAATGAGCAATGGAATTGTTTATACTGGAAGTACTTCCTGGCAAGCTCTCACATGATCCAGATTTATAAGTAAGCATCTCTTGTAAAATATGAGCAACGCCAGATCCCTCTAGAGCCCAAACCTCCATTCGCCTACCCGTTGTCCCCTTTGCTCTATCCTGAAGTTACTTCCATACATATGACCAACAACGAGAAAAATAAATGCAATAGCTAAATAATGATGAGCAATATCAGTCAGCAAGTTTTGCTGCTGAATATTTCATCCACCAACTGGTTTAGTAGTTGTGTTGGTTTGTTCTGTTGTATTTTGTTTCTCCCTTTTGCCATTATAGGTTCCCCTGAAAAGGATTTGCTAAACCAATAAATTACCCTGTCTTTTAGTTTTCTACAAAAGGGTTGTTAACCACCTGGAACCTAACTTAAGACTGAAGGAAAAAGTCTTGAGGTTGCTTTGGACCCTGTCCCAAGTCCCCACCCACCAATCCACATCTCCTGAACTGGTTTTGGTTTAACACCATGATGCCTCACGTGGTTTAATCCATTGATAGTATGATATGCTTTATAAATTCAGGGTTATTTTGTCTTTTGGTTCTGTGAACTCCGAATTTTGTTCTATTTCCCAGAAGACAAATAGTTCCAACTTGCATTGTAAATTCATGTTTTAATAAATCGTATTCCTCAATTTGACATTATTGGATGATGGAAATTTCTCCACCAGGTGCTCCTGCCATGACTTCGAGGGGTTTGGTTGAGAAGGACTTTGAGCAGATAGCAGAGTTCCTGCATAGGGCTGTGACCATCACCTTAAAGATCCAAAAGGAGCATGGGAAACTTTTGAAGGATTTCAACAAGGGCCTTGTTAACAATAAGGATATCGAGGAGCTGAAGGTTGATGTTGAGAAGTTTTCAGCCTCATTTGAGATGCCTGGATTTTCAGTGTCTGAGATGAAGTACAAGGATTAGGTGGAAAAAGTGGTGATCGGCTCTATTGTTCTCTGAATTACTACTGCTACTACTACACTTGGCCTCCATTTCAAACGCAAAAATAACTTGTACGGTTTTCAGTAATATAGGTTATTGAATTTTGGTGTCTATTTTATTATTTGCTGGTTGCTTCTAATTTGATCCTTGATCCCAATGGGAAATTGTTTTAAAGCAAGTGCTCATTCATCTTACCAATAAACGATGAATTACAGTTTGGTCAATTTTTGTGAAATATCCAGTAAAATGAGGTTAATTGTATCTCTTCTTTTGGAGGGTCTAAGGCTGCACAGCTCCAGACATTCATGTTCTCCATGGCCAGGTTTTAATGGTCGTCTTCCTCTGAACTCTCTAAACCTTATTCACTCTTTATATATATATATATATATATATATATAACAGGATTGGCAAATTCAAAAAGAATTTCCTTATCAAAAAGTTTTGTTCTTATACCTTGGTTATCTACCCACAAGGGATAAATAGAGCTTAAGAAGGGTATTCTTAGGAGGGTTTTTTCCTCAAGATCCTTAACAAGGATAAAGGTTTGCTTAATACAGATGTCATGGTTACGGATATGAACATCTGTCAATTTATACTTAATGGCAAGTCTTTTGCCATTGGCTCCAACTAGAGACTGACTAGTCTCTTCGCATAAGGGAATAGGTACAAGACCTTCTTGAAGGCAATTTTCAGCTGCTCCTGAATCAATCAAAGCAATAATATCAAAGACAAATTTATCTTTGACTACTATAGTAAGAGAGACTTCCCACCTTTGGAAGATAACCCTACTCACAATATTCAAAAAAGTATCATTATCATTAACATGAGAAGATTCTGGTGGGATTTGTTAAGCTATTGTGAAAAAGAAATCCAGGATCTCATAGATAAAAGGTTGATAAGGAAGTCTAAGTCCCCTTGGAGTTGTTCTGCCTTTATGTTCAAAAACAAGCTAAACTTGAAAGAGAAACACCTAGACTAGTCATCAACTATAAGCCCCTCAATGATGTTTTAAGATGGATCAGGTATCCTATCCCAAATAAAAAACACCTCCTTCAAAGATTAGGGAAGTCCAAAGTTTTCTCTAAGTTTGACCATGAAATCAGGATTTTGGCAAATCCAAATTGCGGAAAAGGATAGGTACAAAACAGCCTATATATATCTATATATATATATATATATATAAATATGTTTATGAGGTGGCAGATATGGGCCCCGCTAGTAACATAATAAATATGCGAAAACCTTATTCCAATAAGATTTTAAGTTAAAGAAAATTATACTAAGCTTACATATTCAGAAAATCACGCCTCCCTCATCAAAGGATTTCTGTAACATGTATGACCCTCCATCACGGGATGTGTGGCGTTAGTTGGCTCACCAAAATTGCTCATATTGCCTAGCGTTAGTTGGCTCAACAAAATTGCTCATGTTATCTAAACATTTAAAATATTACTAAAAGTCTATTTGACATTGATTTAAATATATCATAAGTTGAAAATGAAAGAAGAAAAAGAGACTCTTAATTAAGATAAAATGTAAAAAATAAAAAATAAAATCACTTTTTCTTTTATTAAAACAAAATTATCTTTATACAAATGTGATAAGTTAGAAAACAAATACATCTAAAGATGCTAGTCTTAAAGCAACTTGCTTTTTAAGACTTTTTAAGTCAAAAAAACAAACAAGTCCTTAGTATGGACATATTTTCAAACAAAGTAGTAATCAATTTCATCATACTTTTCCTTAGAGTGAGGCACAAGGTTAGTAGCTAAAGTTGTTATGTCAAGAATGTCGCAAATAACCCTAGAGTTGTGAGCATACTTTCCCTTGGAGTGAGGCACAAGGTTAGTAGCTAAAGTTGTTATGTCAAGAATGTCACAAAATAACACTAGAGTTGTGAGTAAAAGAGGACATTAAGCTCCAAGACATCTGATTAAATCCACAAAGCTTATTACCAACATTGGTTAATGCATAATATTCAAATTTAGTGCTTCATTTGGAAACCACCTTCTACTTGCTTGGTAACGGAGAGACAAGATTACTATACCTATGAGAACACAATAGCCTCTAGTGTTGTGACGAACGTCTAAGAACTACTAGTCAAAATCCATGAAGATCACGTGATCAAGAAAATAAAAACTTCAAGAGAAATGCCTGGCTAAGAAGTTCCTCAAAACCTCAAAATTCTCTCTACAACTTGCCAAATGGACTATGATGTTATGGCATGTATGAATTGGCCAACCTTATGAACCGCATGGGTCAATTCAAGTCACTTGATAGTAATAGTACTATAAGGCACCGATAGTACTATGATAAGTTGAAGCATCCTATAGCAATTTTCCTTCATGGATAAACAACACATGACTAGAAGACATGGAAGTGGATGGAAGCTTAGCATAAGCCATTTAAACTTTTTCAAAAAGATAAGGAATTCATTTGGCTTGATTCAAATGTAAAAAGGAGCCACATGAAGTCACCTAAATGTCCAAAAAGTAGTAAACACGCCAACCTCTTTTAAGGAAAATTTTGAATTCATATTAGTAATAAGTTGTCATAAGGATTAAGTTACTACCAATAATAAGGATGTTATCCACATATATTACCATTATAATAAAGAAACATATATTTTTCTAGTTTGGAACTCTGAAAACTCTATTCCAACAAGGATCTGCTTAACTTGGTGAACCAAACTCTTAGGACTTGTTTGAAACCATACAAAGCTTTGTGTTGTGAGTGGCAAGTGGTGGTAATAAAGCCCACAATGTTGTTTCTGAGTAAAACATTTGTGTAACTACCAAATTTTCTAACAATTCAAGTACGTAAGATTTGGACCCATAATGTATATCTTGTACTCTAACACCCTCCCTTATATTTAGCCTTCATTTTTGAGCTTACACACAGACTTAATAAAGTGAGTAAATAAATATGTGATGGTGAGGTGTGAACACATAACCTCCTACAAAACAAGACTTTGATACCATGTTAGACTACCAATTTTCTTAAAAGCTTAAACTTGTAGGCTTTGGATCCATAATATATATCATGCACTCTAAAAACATCATACTTAACCTACATAGCTTAAATGCTATTAATATCTTTTACAACTTATTTATAAGTGGAAGACTCATTGTATGTGTGTTAAGTATAAGTGGAAGACTCATAATATATATCTGGCCTGGCTGCTGCCATATGATTCTTCCTCTTATCACTAGCACAAATCATGGGCAAAGTTTGTTATGTACACATCATGTCTAACTTGAAATTAATATATATATATCTTTATGGTAGAGCGATAATATTTCAGTCACCAATAATGCAAAACTTTTCATGCCAATAGATTCAAATAGCTGCACTCTCTTGAGGCAAATTATGCACATCATAGGGCATGGTCTGTACATCAAGGGCCATCCTATGGTTGGCCAAAGGCCTCAAAACTGCAAAGTTGCACAAAAACAAACCCCACAATCTCTTTAGAAAGAGAACAATATAATAATTAATTTCATGGGAGAGCATACATACAACAGACAGATTTTTGGAGCGCATCCACTGTCAACACACAGCTGCACCATATGAATGAAGGTCACTAATGCATGCATCCCATTGGAGGCCTTCAATCAAATATCTCCTGGGCTTCAATTATGCTATGCTGACTGAAAAAGAAAGCCAAATAAGTTAGGCAGTATAAGGGGAAAAAAATGGAAAGCAAGAGACAGTTAGGCTTACTGATCATCCTTTGCAACTCTATAGTATTTTTCTGCATGCTGACGTTGACCAATTAGCTGAGCAAATCTCTCATCGTGAGTAATAACTATTAGTTGAAAATTCTCCTGTCCTTTTCTATCCTCCATGATTCTGGTGAAGATGGGGAGAAAAAGAGATGGTTGAATGCAAAGTACCACGACAATGGGCTTTAAAATGGAGATAGGAAATGCTCATACCTCAATAAAGCGGCTGCAAGACTCTCAGCATTTGGGCCATCTAAGTTTGTGGTTGGTTCATCCAATGCTAGTATTCCACAATTAAGGCAAAAAGTCTCGGCCAATGCCAACCTTATGATTAGTGAAGCAAGGACCTGAAACCAATGTAGAAGTTCTCATTTGCCTTTAGAAAAGGAAAAGGGTTATTGGATAAATAATGCATTCAAACAATTCCAGACCTTCTGACCAGCACTACACCTTCCTCTCATTTCTAACTCTGCATCACCAGTCTGCATAAGAACCTGCACAAAAATATCCTATAAAACAAAAAGGAAAAACCAAAAAGGGAAATACTAAAAAAGAAAGAACTTTTCTTCCATACCTTGTAGCTGTAAGATCGAGTCCCAGCACCTTCGGAATCTGAATGAATTCTAATGTAGTCTATATCTTGTCCCCTGTATGTTTGCTGCCACAGCTCTCTTATAATTTTATTTATTTCCTCCATTTTCATTGTATGGAAACGCATGAGTGCTCTATAAGAAAATGATTCAGCAAGGAGATCACTTAGATGCATAGTAGGAGTGTACAGTTCAAATCTTTACTAAAGTGACACTAATCAGAGCAACTAGCTCCTTCTTAACCAGTGTGTGTGTCTGTTGGGGGTTAGGAGAGGAGGAACAACTAGCATAACTAAGTTTTCATTTTCTTTTTTCTTTTTACAATTTTTTCCCCAATTTTCAGTATATATTGAGGATAATAATAGTACACTTATTCAACAAACACTACAGCAGTGAAATGCAAAATACAATGGGCTTGAAAGTAATGGTTTTAAAACTGTTTTGAGTAAATGAACCACAAACAAAAGCAATCATAATGGGGACCTTCCCTCTGTTGTTGTGTACATGTCATCCAAGCATCTTTGTTATTCTTTTTATGCATAGTAGACCATTCATCAATTCATTTAAAACACTACTGGAGCTTCTATAAGAATAATGATTCATCCAATCTATTATTTTTCAACCACCAGAGAAAGCTCTGCAAAAAGTTCTTTTTTCTTCAGTACAGAATGCTTGAAAATAAAAAATATGTCCATAAACTGACTGTAGCTGTGATATGATATTATGATGGATGAGCAAATACAAGAAATAAATCAAACACTCCTAACAAGCAAAAGATGGCATTGATCGAAAATGGATGACAGGAAGTTTTTGGTATGGGCATGAGAGGTAGACCCATCATTGAAACAATGGGAGAGTCATTTGATTCAAAGTTAAAGGCATTGCAAAGATAAATGCTTTAAAATGAACAAGGGTAACAGCAGTGGGAGAAAGAAAACACAGCCTATGATTTACAGTACACCCTAGATAGAGCTTTTGTAGCCATCTGAAGTAGTTGGGATATTTCAGACCTCTTTGAGTCGACTTTTGCGCAAAAACATGCATTCCAACGAGTCACACATCAATTTATTTTGAGATATATTGCATTATATAGAAAATAAAGGATGAATTGAAGAAGAATTTCAGCCCTTTAAACTAGAACAAGATATATAGTTAACAAAACTAAATATCAAAATTTATATGCAGAGCTCACTTGTCAAGTGCATTGTAGTATCTGTCAAGGTCCTTGTTTGCCATCTCAGTTGTCTGTCACAAAATTTTAAGTAAATATTTCATAGGATGAAAAGAAAAGGCTAAACCATTCAAGAAATAAAAAAAAAATGCTGTACCTTCAGCTGAATTAACTGATCACAGTACCGTTTATCAATGTCCTTGTACTGTGTTTGTTTAAGATCAATCTTATGTTTTGAAATATTGCTCTGGTAAACAGATGTTGTTCCATGACACCTGTTTAGCTGCAAAATCAAACATGTATAATGTAATAATTCTTTGCATGAAAATGAAGTGGTGGGCTCCAAATGAAGAAAATCAGAAACACAAACAACCCCCCCCCCCCCCCCCCCGTTCCAAAATTTTACATATAATACACAAGCACAACAAAAGAATAAGGAATATTTGGTCCCAAAATTAAATGATGCTAATACAAATCACAATGTCAAAAAAAGACAATAAAATCCTCTGTCGAAGTTGACCAGGCCAGGCTGGAACTGTGTAAATAAGATGTAAATATTTAATTTAATTAGTTAGCCTTATCCCTGATTTATAGGGTTTGTTTTCTATCTTTTCTAGGGATCAGTATCCCAGTGATGTAGAGGTTTAGTTGACTGTTGTTAGCCTATATATTTTCCCTTGTACATTAGTAAATTAATCAATAACATTCCCATCTTTTCACATGGTATCAGAGCCAAATTTGGCTCCTTGGGATATTTTCTTTTCAGCCTTCATCGCTGAATATATTTTTCTCCATGTGTTTGCTGTCCCATACATTGAAACTGCTGCGGTACCCAATCTTCCTGTGTTTTTTCTATCCAAATCAGAGTTCCTTGAAGCCGTATATTATCTATTTATTTTGGCCTTCATTGCCAATTGCAAAGTTTTTCTTTCAGCCCAAAAATTCTCCTGTTTGCCTTATTTTCTTTGGCCTTCATTACGCAGAATTTTTTCTCTTTTCACTCACAACATCATCATGTCTGATGCAATTGAGGTGTCCAATATGTCAAAGATTCAAGTGACAGAGACACCAAGCATAGTTTCAGCCAGAGATTTGCAGAATATTCAACCAAGTTATCGGTTGAATGGAAAAAACTACTTGAAGTGGTCTCAATTTGTTTGAACCTTTCTAAAAGGGAAGGGCAAATTGAGTCATCTCCTTGGCAAGGATCCGAAACTTGGGGATCTGAAGTTCGATACCTGGGATGAAGCTGATTCTATGGTAATGTCATGACTATGGAATCTGATGATGCCTGAAGTAAGTGATACCCGCATGTTCTTGGAGACAATGAAGGATATTTGGGACGTGTAGAAAAACATATTCAAAGGTTCATGATGATGCCCAAATCTACGATATCAAGTCCAGAATCTCAACTACTAAACAGGGTAATTGCTCTATTACTGAATAGTCCAATATCTTGCAAAACTTGTGGCAAGAATTGGATCATTATCAATGTATAGAGATTAAATGTAGTGACGATGCTACCATTCTTAAGAAATTTATGGAGAAAGACAGAATTTATACTTTTCTTGCCGGACTAAATGCTGAATTTGACATTGTTTCCAAGTTCTTGGAAAAGAAGACCTTCCATCATTGAATGAAACTATTGGAATAATCCAAGGAGAGGAAAGTAGGAGGAGGGTCATGTTAGAACCTCAACCAGTGGACAGTTCTGCAATGGTGCTAAGAGGCGCTAATGCAAGGAGTGGTAGAGCAGATCACCAGCTGAGCACCTATTGTAGTGGAGTGACAAATGAAAGTAGCTGGTCAGAGGTCAAAGACTGGACACAAAGATCCAGTGGTGTGTACTTATTGCAAAAAACCACGACATACTAGGGGAAAATATTGGAAACTTCATGGTAGGTCCTCAAACTTTCAAAATGCCCAAACAAACAGCAAAAACTGGACAACAAAGAATGGACCAGCAAAGGGACAAGGACAATCACATGTAACCAAAATGAAACCAAGAGAAGAAACAAACTCTTTTCAGGACTACACTGAGCTTGATAGAGTAGAGATTGAAAAGCTGAAAATTTTTCTGGGAACTCTAGAGAAACCTACATGTTCAAGTACTTGTTCCTTCGTTTTTTCAGGTAATATATCTCAATCATTTACTCTAGTGTCTCGAATATATCCACAACAGGATCTTGGATAATTGATTCCGGAGCCACAGATCATATGACTAAGTCTTCCCATGATTTTCCCTCTTACAGTCCTTGCCCTAGTAATAAAAACATATCTACAACAGATGGTATTTTGAGTACAGTAGCTGGTCAGGAAGATGTTATCAATTCGAAATTTGTTTTAAAGAATGTTTTGCATGTGCCTAAATTGTCCATGAATCTTGTCTTAATTCATAAACTAATAAAGGATTTGAATTGTACTATGACCTTTTCTTCTACACATTGTGAATTTCAGGACCAGGGCATGGGGAACATGATAGGACTTGCTAGAGGGAGGAATGGACTCTACTACCTTGAATTCGATGGGCAAAGAAGCAGTAGGAATAATTTTTCTTTTTCATTCTTTTATGAGTCATCTCTTTCAAATAAAAACAAAATTTGGTTGTATCATCTTCGTCTTGGTCATGCATCATTCAATGTTCTTAAAATTTTATTTCCAGATTGTTTTATAAGGGATTGATACGGGAATATTTCATTGTGATGTTTGTGAGCTTGCAAAACACAAACGCACTTCATTTCTAATAAGTAATAAAAGAATGTCATCCCCTTTCTCTCTTATCCATACTAATGTTTGGGGACCTTCTACTGTTCCAAATGTTTTTGGGGCTCATTGGTTTGTTTTGTTTATTGATGACTGTACTCGTGTATCATGGTTTTTTTTTGTTAAAACAAAAATATAATGTTGGCTCTACCTTCCAAAGACTTTTTCACATGATTAAAAATCAATTTGGGGTAGAACTTAACGAGGGTTCAATCAAATAATGCTAGGGACTATTTTAATCAAACTTTGTCACCATTTTTATAAGCAAAAGGAGTAATTCATAAGTCTTCATGTGTTAACACACCACAACAAAATGGGGTGGTAGAAAAGAAGAATGGTCATCTTCTAGCAATTACTCGTGCCCTTCTCTTTCAAAAAAATGTTCCAAAAAATTATTGGGGAGAAGTTTTAACTACTGCTCATTTGATAAACACATTACCTTCTCAAGTCCTTGATCACAAAACTCCTACACAAGTCCTAGAATCAGAACCAAACCTTAGTGCTGATGATAGAACTAAAGGTATTGAGATAATTTCTAACTCTGAAGCTTATGAAAGTGATGTCTTTGATCCCAAGCCAAGAGATGATTATGATCTTCCTATTGCTATTAGAAAGGGTGTGAGAAAGTGTACTCAACGTCCTTTATACTCATTATCTCACTTAGTGTCTTATGAGAAGTTATCCGACAGTCATAAAAACTTTCTTATTCATCTAAACACTATAACCATCTCAAAAACAGCTCCTGAATCATGGGTTAGAAAGAGTGGAAAGAAGCTATGAGAGTTGAGATGAAGGCCCTTGAAAACAATAAAACATGGGAATTGGTTGAGCTACCAAAGGAAAAAAAACCAGTGGGATGTAAATGAGTCTTTACTATTAAGTATAAGGCAGATGGGTCGATTGAAAGGTTTAAGGCTAGGTTGGTGGCTAAAGGATACTCAAATCTATGGAATAGATTATCTTGAAACCTTTTCATTAGTAGCCAAGATGAAAACTATGAGGATTTTGTTCTCTAACTATCAGCCATGGGTGGAGTATGCAACAATATGATGTGAAGAACACCTTCTTACATGGTGATCTTGATGAAGAAATCTACATTGAAGTTCCTCCAGGTTCTGAGTCAGAAAGTAACAAGGTGTGTAAATTGAAAAAGGGACTTTATGAGTTGAAACAATCCCTTATAGTTTGGTTTGGATTATTTGCCAAAGCTATGAAAGCTCTTAAATATAAGCAAGGTCAAGGTGATCACACATTGTTTGTTAAACATTCAGCTTCAAGGGGAGTTACTACCTTGTTAGTTTATGGAGATGATGTAGTTGTAACAGGAGATGATTTGGAAGGTAGAGAAGCTTTGAGAAAATGTCTAGTTCAAGAATTTGAAATAAAGGAACTCAACAGGTTGAAATACTTTCTTGGCATTGAAGTTGCTCACTCCCGACATGGGATTTTTAAATCTCAACAAAAGTATGTGTTGGATTTGCTAAGTGAAACAAGGAAACTTGGGTGTAAAACCAGTGAAAACTCCTATTGAGCAAAATCACAAGCTTTGTGAAGCTGCTGAAGACACAGTGGTGGATAGAGAGTCCTATCAATGGGTAGTTGGTAGATTGATTTATCTCTCACATACAAGACCACACATAGCCTATGCAGTAGGAGTGGTGAGTCAGTATCTCAAGGGAACTTTGGGAAAAGGAATATTATTCAAGAAAGGAGAAAAGCTGACTCTAGAAGCCCACACAGATCTACACTATGCAAGATCTATTGATAATAGAAGATCAACACAGGGCTATTATACTTTTCTTGGTGGAAACCTTGTAACTTGGAGAAGCAAAAAATAGAATGTAGTTGCAAGTTCAAGAACAGAAGCCAAATTCAGGGCAATGGCATTAGGAGTTTGTGAACTTCTGTGGCTAAAAATCATCTTAGAAGATCTAAAGGCTGTGTGGGAAGGACCTATGAAACTTTATTGTGATAACAAGTTAACAATCAACACTGCACACAATCCCATGCAACATAATCAAATCAAACACATCAAAGTTGATAGACATTTCATAAAAGAGAAGTTGGATAGTGGATTGATCTACATGTCATTTGTATCTACTAGCAATCAAGTTGTCGATGTGCTAACCAAAGGATTAATTTTTTGAACTATTGTTGGCAAGTTGGGAATGGTTGATATCCACTCGTTGACTTAAGGGGGAGTATCGAAATTGACTAAGCCAGGCTAGAATCATTTAAATAAGATGATTGAGATTAGTTAGGAAAGTTGTAAATATTTGATTTAATTAATTAGCCTTATCCTTGATTTATAAGGATTGTTTAGTTAGTCTTATCCTTAATTTATAAGAATTGTTTTCTATCTTTCTAGGGATCAGTATCCCAGTTTTGTAGGGATTTAGTTGACTGTTGTTAGCCTATATATTTTCCCTTGTACGTTGGTAAATTATTCAATAACATTCCCATCTTTTCACATTCTCCTCTTTGACAAGGACCAAAAATCACAAAAAGCTTTTATATTATTAATGACTAGGCATGTCATGTTTAAATTGCTACAACCTCTATCAATGATCATGGTACATAACCTCCCTTAGCAAGAGACACGCATATGGAAAATGCTAGTACGTTGTTGATCTTCTTTTGTTTTCACCTTTAGGAAAGCTAAAGAACATCACACTATATGGCCTTCTATGTGTATATAGGTGGTTGTTCAGTTCTATAAAGTCAATTCTCAATATTATGCCACCATAGACGTGCTACTATTTTCAACTTTGTCTTCAAAAAATGAGCTTTCTATTTCTGGGCATAATGTACCAATCAAAGTAATCTTCCATTAACATAATCTAATCAAGAAAAGCTATTAAATTTAATTTTCCATACAATTCAACAACTTCAAGGCATACTCGTCACATCATCATCTTGCTCAAAGATTTTAAAATTCTCTACACCAACACTTGGATGAATGTTTTTTATTTTGCCATTTCTTAGGTTTCCCCTGATAAAATTGCCTTATTCTTCACGTGGTCTACTAGGTGATTGTTTGAATTGATGGCATGCAATTTTATCTTAGTTTGGTTGTTTCTTCTTTTCTAATAAATTCATAAACTCATTAATTTGCTATTTAGTTGTATTATAACATCTTGATGGGATTGTTGTGTTGTGGAAATTTCTTCTAAGCGTATTGTAGCAGCATCTTGATTATTAGAAGTATGTTTTGAACTCATGTGTGCATAAGTTGATCTACTCCTTAATTGCATATGCCTTCAAGCCAAGCACCTTAGGCTCTAATATTAAAAGTTGATGTAGGATAATCCTAAGAGGGCTACCTACAATCATAGAATGTGGGCTAAGGATTCAACAATTGAGGAAATAAGAAGAAAAATGAAATAGAATTCTAGCAACAAGAAGAAT
The DNA here is from genome assembly GCF_004353265.1 of Vitis riparia. Classification (NCBI taxonomy): domain Eukaryota; kingdom Viridiplantae; phylum Streptophyta; class Magnoliopsida; order Vitales; family Vitaceae; genus Vitis; species Vitis riparia. The sequence continues at coordinate 14,735,337 of NC_048435.1, read as the reverse complement.
GAAAAAAGATAAAAGATGATGGTGAAAAAGGGATAAGAAACCTTAGAGTCTCACTAAGGCTTTCTAGGAATCTTACCTAGGATAAGGAAAAAAAATCAATGGAGTCTCACCATTGAAGAATGCAACACATGTAAAAGGAACTAATATTATTTAATCACATTCCCTTGGTTTACATCCATTAGCCTTATTTATAGGCTTCTCTAAGAAATCCAAATTCCACTAGGATATTACTAACCTATTATGACTTAATTCTAATTCTCCTATTATGATTCTAACAATTAGCTATCCTTAATTTAATTTCAACAAACACTAATCCTATTTTAATTCCAAATTTCTTTACTTCCCTTTCTTGAATATACTTTAAGAGACTTTCCCCCCTCAACTTGACATGGAATCTCTAACATCAAAGAGATTACCTAATTTAGCTTCATCCAACCACTTCTCTTATCACCCTTAGTATCACCAGGAATGTGGTTTTTTTTGTTTTGCTACAATTTAGACAGCTTAATAAACTATCCTTCTAGATTGATTCTTACCTCCATGAGATTGACCTGGTTTTACCTCTATATTTCTTATTCAAACCTAAGTACTTCTCCAACTAAAGAGTCTTCCTTCAAGGGCTCAAGCAACCAACCTACTTCATCCTTCTCAAACCCAATGAAAAGTACCTCTTCAGTTTCGCTTAGTAATGGATATCCAAGTGCCTCTAACCTCAGTTCATATTAGATGATAGCGGAACCCTAGATCAGCAAACTAGGAAGCCAATTATCTAGCCAAGAAAGAAGCTTTTTTTCTTGTTATCTTTTTTGCCTCATCTCCTTCCCTCCTCCAACCCTCTCCTCTCTTCTCTCTCCATCAATTAAAGTTTTGCTTTAAACAAGCCCTCATTACTATAGTAGTGGTTTTCTAAATATCGATTTTTATTTTATAAGAATATACTAGGATCCCACTAAGTTTGAAAACATTAGAAGTTCTAAGAAATAGTTCATGGGATTGATCAATAAACACCACCAATGGATCTTTCTCTCTTTCTCAATGTAATATTCATCAAAAGTATTGACATATTATCCAATCAAGATCATTTCTAACAATATGATCTCCTAAATACCAATCTTCAGTATGCTCCTCAAACAGAATCTCTACTGAAAAGAGGCAAGTTCATCTTGATATTTAGCTTAAATATTGTAAGCTTTCCAACTTTGTCTTTTTTAAAGATTCCTTTCCTAGTAGCTTTGAGGTGTGAAATCTTCAAAGAGAGGTGGATACAAGTGAATATCAAAAATATCATCTAGGCAATTGAAATGTAGCAAGCTAGTCAACACAAACTGGTGGTTTGAGTTGTATAAGTTACAATCAGTCAAGCTCAGCTCTTGTGTTAATAGCTTTCCTGAAGGGGATGGGCCTAGTTTGGAATGATTCTGTATACAGTGAAGTTCCATTCATCATGCGCAAGCAAAGGACAAGAAAACCTCCCTTAATAAATTATTGAATTGTGAGGCATATGAAAAGTCAAAATATCCTCTCAAGCTTGGTAATTATATTTTACATGCATGAACATAAACATCGTTCAATTGAATTATATGATGTTTTCAATATTAACCAAGCTCAGGTAGGGCTAGGTTACACTTACACAAGCCCTTAACCGGAGTGCAGCTAACATTAGCTCAGGTTGGGAACTTGGGATTTTTCCACTAAATTACAAATCACATGGCTTAAAATTTGATCCAAGTTTACCCATTGATATCACTAAGCTTTGGTGGAATCAAGTTCAACCAACCCAAGTTGGAAACCTACAAAAGTGTTACCATTTCAACAAAGCAGGGGTATTTTCCTGAATAAAACATGCTTAAATAACCTTTTTCTCATAAGAAACAAAACTTCATTAGCAGAGAGAACGTTTTGCAGCTATAATGGATTTATTAAGTAGTACAATGCATGTTTTTGTTTTCAGGTTAAAATATGCCATGACCACATAATGAAACATGAGTATAACGAGCCAAAACTCATAAAAATAAAATCCACCATAAACCCCAAATATACTGACTTAATTCTATGCCAAAGTCTCAGGATTTAATTCACTTCCATTGTAGGAAAGATATCAATTAACATATCATTAATAAACAATCTAAGATGAGAAGCCAAGCACGCAAAGGTGTCTCTATGCATACAAACCTCTGAAAGAAGTCTCTCTCTTTCTTGCGATAGCTTTCCAAGATCAGCTTCAACAGCAGAAACCCCACCAATCTTCAATATCCTGTCTTCCAGCAATTCAATCTCAATGGTAAGTTTATCTACTTCAGCCTTTGTCTTCCTATAATTCAAATTGTCCTCAATATTTCGCTTTAATTGGTCTTGATTCCGCATCAAATCTTTGCTTTTATTTAGTTCAGTTAAAATTTCCTGCTTCCTGGCATCACAACTTTGAAGTTGAGACTCTGATAAAGATTTCTTTTCTTTAAGTTCCTTCAACCTCTCCCCTTTCTTTGAATCATAATACCTGGCAGAACAAGACTAATGGTCAAGATAATGGCATGAAAACTTATATATCAGCCATCAGGTACACAAAAACATACTCTTTAATCTTAGAAGTAACTTTAAGGAGTGCCTCAACTTCCTGTTGATAATTTCTCTTTTGTTCAGCCTGTTGCTCATATTCAAAATCAAGCTTTGCTTTCAAATCATTGTAGTCACTTAGTAATTTCTCTTTCTCCTTCGATAAAGGTCCAAGAGCCTCTGCCAAATGCTGAAAGTTCCAAGCACATCAATACTAAGAAGTTATTTTAAGTGGAAACAGCATAAGAAAAAAGTTAAAGCAAAGTAAAGCTACATGTTCTTGGTTATTTAAGGTATTGTTCCTAGGAGCAGAGTACAAAAAAATAAGGTGTATTAGGAAAAAGTCTTTCTTGAATAAGTGCAGACAGTACCACCTACTTGATAGAACTTACCAAAATAGAAATGAAAGAGAAAATAAACGGACAAACCAAGTATTTGCAAGGTTTATAAACTTCTAAATGACATTTAATTACTTCGGAGCCTTGTGACTCAGTGCAATATTTTTTTTTTTTGATAGATAAACATAGAAAAAATTTCATTAAAAGAGGGAAGCAAGAAGGCAACCCGAAGCATACAGGGAGTATACACGAGAAGCCCTAAAAACAAAAAGCACAAAGAAGCTTACACCCACCAACCCTCAATTAGAGCCCAACCAATCTACAAAGCTAAATAAGGAACGGGGCTCTCCATCTAACCAAGACTTCGTCCAAGAGAAAAGATTACAAACGAAAGAGGCTTTCAATCTTTGGATCGACAAAGCCTCATTATCAAACACTATCCTATTTCTTACTTTCCACATCGTCCAAAATAAACAAAGGGGAGCTGCCCGCCAGATTTTCCCACGCTTCTTGTCTACAAAGGAGGCGGACCAGCCAAGGAGAGTGTCTTTAACCGTGAGCTGAAGGACCCAATTAACTCTAAACAACGTAAACACAAGATTCCACAGCACCCTCGCCTTGGGACAATGGATAAGGATGTGGTTAATTGTCTCCTCGTCATTACAACATAAGAAGCATCTGTTTGCTAGAGACCAGCCCCGCCTTTTGAGATGATCTTGGGTTAGAACCTTCCCCCAAGAAGCTTCCCAAGCAAAAAAACCCACCTTAGTAGGCACGCAAGGGCTCCAAACGATCCGCCACGGAAACAGGACTGCACCACCAGAATCAAGAGTATTGTACAGGGATTTTACAGAGAATATCCCATTCTTAGAAGCATTCCACACCACACTATCCTCCATCCCAATGTTGAGTCTCTTACCTTGAAGGACCGAAAGGAGGCTCGCCACCGCCTCCAGCTCCCAGTCATTAAAAGATCTAGAAAAACGAGGAGACCATCCCCCCACATCCCCCATAGAATCCCAACAATCCTCTACCCACACATCTTGGGAAACCGCAAATGCAAACAAAGAAGGGAATGCCTCACAAAGGGGAATGTTACCACACCAAATGTCCTTCCAAAATTTCACCCTTCTACCATCCCCTACGGTGAAGGAAACGTTTTTAAACAACAGCCCGCCTTCCTTTCTGATTTCCTTCCACAACCCCACCCCAAAGCCTTCCCTAACCTCACAAGAGATCCATCCTCCTTCTTCTTCCCCATACTTCGTGCTGATAATAAGTTTCCAAAAAGACTCCCTTTCAGCCGCAAAGCGCCAGCTCCATTTACACAGCAGGGCCCTATTGAGGGTAGAAAAATTTCTGATCCCCAAGCCACCCTTCATTTTATGAGAGCGAACCACATCCCATTTTACAAGGTGAGGCCTCTTTTCCAACGCACCCCCACCCCATAGGAAGTCCCTTTGGATTTTCTCAAGCCTCAATCTTACAACCCTTGGGATACGCATCAAGGACATAAGATAAATCGGCATGCTAGCCAAAGTACTCCGAATGAGCGTGATTCTCCCCCCCTTATAAATGAACTGCCTCTTCCACAAAGCAAGTCTCTTCCTCATCCTTTCTTCCACACCATCCCACACAACCACCGATTTGTGAGGAGCACCAAGAGGCAGCCCCAAGTAGGTGGAAGGAAGAGAACCCACTTTGCAGCCCAATTCAGAAGCCAAGGCCTCAGCACTCTCAACTCTTCCCACCGGCAGAATTTCGCTCTTCTCCAAGTTGATGTTCAGACCAGAAATGGCTTCAAACCACATTAAAAGCCAACTTAGGACAGCCATTTGGTCTTGGGAATCCTTGCAAAAGACCAGCGTATCATCCGCGAATAACAGATGAGATACTTGAATCCCATTTCCACCCCTGCCCCTTAAACTGCAACCGGAAAGAAAGCCCCCCCTAACCGCTTTGTTGATGAGGCAGCTTAAGGCCTCCATTCCTAAGACAAATAAATAGGGGGAAATAGGGTCCCCTTGCCTTAACCCTCGAGTACTCTGGAAGAAACCTGCTAGCGAGCCGTTGATCAGAACAGAGAAGGATGCAGTGGAGATGCACCACCTGATCCAGCCGGCCCACTTCACCCCAAAACCCATCTTTTGCATCACTGAACAAGATTATAATATCAAACCTCACAATCTTCCAACATTATATTATCATCCAGAGAAAACTTTCTGAACCTATGCAAGTGAACAAGATGTGTAGCCACAAGAATCATTTTACAGAACTCTTCAACAACTTAAACATTTTTGCACAAAGAAAGCACAACTACGAGCACTTGTCAAGTTTGCAGGAGCAACCCTGTGAACTTAATCACACAACATAAAATATTGATAGGCTGGCCATACTCAATGTTACCAGGACACCTGAACCTTAAACAATAAGTTTTCTACAGTGAAAAGGCCAACATGGATACCAATACTTAAAAAACAGTTGGTGCACGGTTTCTAGTAAGCTGAGATGCTTCAAGCCAATTTGACTTCTTGACAAGTTGGTTAAAACCACACATCCACACAGATAATAGCACTTCAAATTTTTTTGTAAACAGGTTTCCGGAATTGAAACCCTTTTTTTCACAATGTTTTCTCCAATATAGTTCCTTGGCTTTCAACAAATAAGGAATTTTCTTTGAGTGGTGGTTTTCTCCCCTACATGTCCATATTTGTAATTAAAAGTAGAAAAACATAAACATATATATATTTTCTGATCCACTAAATCCCTAACAAAGAGGATACTCTTGATAGATCCTTTTACTAATTATCTACAGTGCAGCATGAGAGTGCAAGAGAGAGAGAGAGAGAGAGAGAGAGATACTCTTATATGTTTCTCACATGGCAGGGATTCCTTGCGTGTTGGCATTATGTCTTCCAGATGAGAAAGATTCAACATCTGGTTGGGAAGTGGGGTATTGGGGCCACTTGGACATCAAGAGAGTTTGACCGATAATTGAACTCTTTGGCTGAGTAGAGAGCTTGGAAAACAGGTTTTTCTAGGAGATTTCATGCCACCATGAATTTTATCTTCTATCAATTTTTTGTACTCATTTTTTATTGTAGTAGGTGTAGTATGAGAGTTGTTGGGTGTTTCCTGTTTCATGGTAGCTTTTCTTTTTTTCTTCTGCTTTGACAAATCTTTCACACTTTATATAATTCCTGCCTTCTCATTTTTTATTCTTTTTAAAAAAATTGAACTAGGGAGCAAAATTACCCGTCAGGACCACCAAGTTTGCAATAAACATATCTAATTGACATCATATTATTGCTTTCACAATTACCATCGGCATGCAAAGTAAACCATTAGATAAAAACAAATTAGACAAGTAAGAACATTGGCTATCTTGAATGAACAGACAACCTTCTCATCAAGGTCTACTTGACTTTTTTCCTCAACCAAACGATCAAGCTCTTCTTCAGCCTTTTTAACATCCCGCAATGTATTAGCTGCTTTCACCTTCTCTTCCCTTGTAGTGTGCCACCGTATTTGAATATTTGATAGATCATTTTCCATGTACCTTTGCTCATCCCTTAACTTCTCCAGATCATTATGCAAATTATCCCTGGTTGCCAAGCAGATGACAGAATGATAAAAACAAAATAAAAAACTAAAGAGAAGATAGAAAGGAAAAAAGTATTGCTAATAACTATTGAAAAATTGAAAAAAAAAAAAATTATTGTGAAAATAAATAAAACAGAAACCCCTCTTTAGAAAAAAAAAAAAGCCCAAGTCACAGCTTGCAAAATGCACATTATCTAAGAATATAAATCAGTGGTTAAGTAGGAGATTCTGTACTTTGTGTTCTGCAAAGTATTCAGCTCCAACTGAATTTCTTCCATAGATCTGACACCTTGCCCTCGAAAATCAAGTTTATACTCTAAGTCATCAACTTGCTTTTGCCAAGTTTGAATTTCCTGGAAGAGCCTGTCAGCAGTTTCCACAGGTTGCATCAAGGCCTCAACTGAGTCTTTATCAGTCTTCACTTGAGCTAAAACACCCAACACCTACATGAAAAATAATTCTTTCAGGTATCAAAACTAAAAGAAAATAATGAACGATTAAAACTAAATCAAACAAAAGCACAAAAAACCTAAGTCCTTTAAGAAATCCTGAGCCTCATTCCAAGAATGACCACCACAAAACTTCCAAGGCATGAGAAGTAGCAAAGCGAAGGAGAAAAAGAAAGAAGAGAATGAGAACAATACACTTCTAGTCTTTTGAATGTGAAATGTTGAGCTTCAACATAGTATAAGACAATAATTCTACAGTGACTTGGACACCCCATAACACTAGCACTAGAAAAATATTAGCTCACAAGCTGAATCACTACTATTTAGGGTTAGCTAGATTTTTTTTTTCCATTTTATTCAATTTAGAGCAACTTCTCATATCCGATCATAGCCTTGATCTTTTATAGACCATCCTCTTGTCCTTATAGCACCTTCAACTTGAACTTTTTCCACTACTTAAAGTTAAAATCATTGGTCTTTGATGCACATGATCTACTTAGTTGACATCCTCCATCTTGTCCTCAATTATTCAATTTCTAAGTTCTCGTAAATACATTGATTCCTTATCCTTCACTTTTTGGTAGTTTTCTATACTAGTTATGCATATGTGGTTGCTTGAACCATAATGCTTTTACCTTGAAGTATTATTGATCTTGTAGCTATGCCACAAACCTTCAAGTTTGATAGGTGCTAGTCAGTCCTTAGAACCTATTACTTGGGCATCTTCTTGTCAAATTACAATAATTTACTCAAATCTGATTTAATGCCCTATTATATCAGTCTTATTTGTTGTACAACCATTTTGCGAAGGATCAATATATAACTGATATAAAAAGACAGGAACTCAGGCTTGCTCAAGATGTAGGTGTACTATGACAGATAATTTTTTGACTCTCAAATTATTATCACACCATTCACAGTTTTATTGGATCTATTCATCAAGTCAATTAATCTAGTTGACATTCCCTAAAAACACCAGATTCTCTCTAGGGATGCCATTATATTCCTTTTCTAACTCAAGTTAAAAAATAACATACACAAATTTCTCAAATTCACAAGATTCCTAAACTTGAGCTCTGACATCTGCTTTCATTTGAACTCTTTTTTTTAGCAGTCTCTGTTCCAGTTTTCATTACACAGAACAAGTGAAAAATTTCAAAACAGACGAACTAATTGTGTTTACCACGAATGATAACCCCACACAAGTATTCCAATAATCTAGAAAGATGCTATGTCATTATTAAACTAAATAATAGTTAAATAAACTTAACAAAGCCCTTGACCAAGACTACATTTTTCGTGTTTAAGAACCACTTTCTTTTTACACAACAAATCCAAACTCAAAGAACCATAAGAGAGTTGCTTTAGAAAAGAATCAATTAGAAAACTTTTACCTATATGATATGATATAGGACAACCTAACATAGTTGTCTCCAATCACATAAAGTGGGCTAGGGCCTCACCCCTTCAGGATTTGAAGAGAGGAACAATGAATTATCATACAGTGGAGACAAGAAAGTAAAACTAAGAAAAAGAAGACAAGACAAAGAAGAAAAGATAAGAAAACCTTAAAGTCATTGAGGACTTCTAGGAGTCTCACCTAAACACAAAACAATGGAGTCTCAATATTGAAATGAGGTGAGGTGTAAGCCTCAACTTAAACAAACAAATAAATAAATAAATAACAAATAAATTGTCAAAAAGTATAAAAAAAATAATAAAATCAAATGAAAATTGAATAAAAAAATCACATGAAAATTGAATAATAAGAAAGCCATAGAATTCATAATAACAAAATTAATCATATGTCATTGTAAATAGTTTCTAATTTAATTCCCCTTTTTCTTCTAAAATCAAACTCTTTCTCATGCTTCATCAGTTCAACACTACCAACAGTAGGATCCTTCAAAGAAAAATAATCATATTCAATTGTTCTTATCCTCCCCATTAATGTCAATGTCTACCCATTCTTCTTCTTCATCCATCAATTGCAAGGGTTTTTACTTATCTATCAATGGTAAGATGATTCTATATGAGTTTAGCCACTAGAGAACCAACAATTTCCCTATTTCATCTATTCAATCTTCCTTTTCCCCTCCATTTTAAAGGGTTAATTGGAAGTCAATTAAGCCCATATTTTGTAAAAGATTTAACCCAAGCTTAGACCCAAGAAAAAACTTATAAAATTTATACTAGAAGCCCACAAAAGCATAGAATCATTAAAACTCATTGAATACTAAGGCTTAAGCTTTTTATAAAATATTACACCAAAAGCCCACAAAAGTCCCAAACCCATTAAAACCCTTTGAATCTTTAATGCTAATTTAGAAAGTGTTGCTTTGAGGGAAGCCTCAATAGCCTTTTAACTATTTTACTCTAACATCTTTTCATAGCAATTAGTCTTATTTATAAACTTCAGAAAAAAATGAAAACTTAATGAAACCATGAAAAGAAAAGTGTAACCTATATAATAACTTATTAGGACCCTCAATTCTTTCATAAAACTTTCAAATCTTCTAAATAATGGAAGTAAAAAGACAACAGAAAATTTCTTTTTAGAATTTAAGAATTTATAAAACTTCTTATAACAAGAGGTAATAAGAGTCTCTACTAATGAAGTCTTTTTGAATTAAAAAAAGAACTCAAACAGAAAGACACTTCTAGAAAATAGAAAGTTTAGAAATAAAAAATAAGGAGAAGTTTCTAATAGAATAACTTCCCACATTCACTCAAATATCAACTATTTACCAATCATGACTCTGAAGAACCTAAAAATAGGTAAAATGTTCTCTTTCTTCATTATAAAGAAGGATAAGAAATCCTTAACAAGAATAATAATAATAGCAGCAGCACTAGTAGTAGCAGTAATAGAAATACTAATAAGAACATAACTCAAGAGGGGAGTGGGTGGGTGTGGTAAAAATGGACCAAACCAAAGCATAAGCAAAACAGGCTACATAGGTAAAGAAAGTAATGAAAATGTTCCAAGCCCAAAAGATAGAACCTAACTCAAGGGAGGTAAAAAATCCCACAAAATAGATGCTAATTTTCTAGCTTCTTGTTAGGCTAAACCATCTGCAATATGATTTTCTAACAATGGAGCGTAAGAAAAATAGCAACCTAAGTCACTAGCACTAGAAATAGTTGCAATTTGAGCAAACACAATTTGATGGGAAATAAATATTAAAAAAGTTCATTAAAATGCTAATTACGATATTGCTTGACTGGAAATAAATATTTAAAAAGTTTATTTTTAAAAAATATTTATTAAAAAGTTTTCCAAGTGATGAAATTCTATGCATCCAGTATTACATGGAATGTTAACCATTCATGTCATCATCAAGCCTCGCATAATAGTAGATGATAGGTTCTACCACAAGTTTAAGTATGAGAAATGAAATAGAAGCCACCTGCATTTCAGTAACAGCTATACAGCCAGCAAGGGACAATTACTTAATTTTAATTATAATCAAGAGAAAATAAATATGGTGAATAAGAAACTAACTAACAGCTTCAGTATAAAAGGTCTACTGTCTACTGCAATGAATGGCAAAAACCAAGATTTTCGAAAGCAAAATGTACTAGAAGTGATAATTACATCATCAAGGGCCTGAGATTTCTGATCCAATTCTTCAGTGAGCTCATTTAAATTTTTCTCTGCAAGAGGGATTGTTTCTTTGCCAATTTTGACATATTCTTCATATACCATACGAAGTTTATCCAACTGCAGGAATAGTGACTCGGCACTGGATGACTCAACAGCCAACACTTTCATATGCTCTGCCGAACTTGCAGCCTTCACTCTTTGCTGTGATGTACAAGACATATTAACCATTCTAGTGATAAATACAGGAAGCAAGGAAATACCTAACATTTGAGAATACCATTAGAAGATGAAACAAATAGATCAGGTAAAATGCCTACCTTTTTAACAAACTCATCTTCCTCTTCAGCAGAGAAAGGACGCTCACAGCAAGGGCAAACATGATGAGCACGGGCAACTCTTTCAAAAGGATCAAACATTTGCCTCATGCCATCTGCAATGTTATATTTGCTGCATCCAAAGCAAAGAAAATAGCATCTTTAAGCTATAAAATATTTACCATATATATGCTTAAAAGTTGTCAATGAGTAAGAAACCAGGAAACCTTTTCTGGACATCTCTTTTCTCCTTCGCCCAATCAAAGGCCTTCATATAAGATTCGATACTAAAAGACTGCTGATCCAATGACTGAAGTTTAGATTCAATAAATCTCTTCCTTGCTGTGTCATTAAAAGAAGTCAAAATGAAACCTAATGGAGTGAAAAAATTTTGCAACTAAGGGGAGAAAAGAAGTCAAAATGAGACCTAATGAAGTGAAAAAAATTTGCAACTAAGGGGAGTACAAACCATATATATAATTAGGATAGGACTCTTAAAAGCAGTGACTTGATGTAACATTTTAATTTCATTACATATGACATCAATTTCACTTTACCATCCAACTTTTGCATTATGATATAATTGAGCATTCTAGTTTGATCACTTGTATTATATATGACTTGAGTGCATTAGAAGTTGCATGGAAAATTCAAGTTGTGGGTTCCTTACAAGTTGATGAGATAGTTTATGGTTGGTCCATAGATTAAAACAATCCATTAGAAACCATAGTGCTCTACCTCTTAATTGGTGTCACTGGGATGAGTTGCACATTCAACAAGACCTTATGAAGAGCCAAGATTAATGGTTATCGGGTTGTCATGACTTCTCCAAGCTAGTATATTGTGTGGGTTCTCAACCTTGAAAGAATATTGCATTAGTATTGAAGTCATAGTTTGGTTTAACCAATAGGTAAGATCCGAAAGTGATCGCACATTCACTATGGATTAGGTGACTAGTGATTTCAGTAGGTAATAATATATATTTTGAATAGAGGCACCATGTTGTCTCATGGGTTTGAGACAATATGTCTCCTTGAGTGATCCTAAGGATTCATGATCATGCAGCCTAATTTGACATATGTCCTTTGTGGACAAGAGGATGTCAATTGATCATGATATAAGAGGACCTAAGACTCAAGGATTAAGAAGTAATTTTGAAAGTTTAATAGTTACTGCCTTGTTAGATTACGAACATCAATTCATGAGGAACTTGCAAGCAATGGATAGTAGGTGACAAACCTGAGTTTTGTATCTTAATCCAATATCATAAGATACAAGAGTGTAATTAACTCTCTTTAGTAAAATGTTGAACCAACTTCAAAATATGATTTTGAGGGAGCCATCATTTTCCTCTGAGTCATAGTAGTCCACGCTCAAGCATACACTCTTTGGTGACATTCATTTTGAGAGAGTTTTAGTACTTAAGTATCAGCGTACATAAGGGTATTTTTGTATAAGCATAAGGTTGCACAGGGACTTATAGTTAAATAGCTTATGGATTTTCTTTTTGCGCTATTTAAATAATTAGAACTCTTTGGGCTAATTAATTATATAAGACCCATTGGGCTAGATTAAGTGACTCGGGCCATGGGATGAGTCATAGTCACTTAAGCCCAATTACAAGCAAATATAAACCCTTTTTAAGGTTTAGGGTTAGACTAATGGATTTTCTTCCCCTATTGGAGAGAAACCCTAGCCACCATTTCCTCTACAAAAAAACTCACACTTCTCCATTGGTAAGATCCAAGAGAGAGACATCAAATGGAAGACTGCGAGGTCTTTGAGAGCATCATGTACAATTGAAAAAAGGATTTGAGAACATCCAAATCCAAAGGTATAATTCCTAGAAACACCCTATAAAAGTTTTTAAAGCTTTTTTTTATTCCATTATGAGTAGGATCTAGATAAATAGAGACTATGGCTTAGATTGATTTTTCGATCGAACGTATATATATATATATATAGGGGTGTGTGTATATGTGTATATGTACTATATGTGTATATGTCGAAATGTTAGGAGTTAGTTGGAGCTGAAAGTTAGGATTTTTTCTAGTTTTTTTTCTGTTTAATAAAATTCGAATTTTAAATTTGAATTATTTAAGATAGGGAAGTTTGTTTCCATATTTTTAGGAGTTAATTGTTCTGTTTTGTTAGCTAATGTATTTGAGAGATTTATGGAAGATCTCAACTCTTGCTAAGTCTATTTATTTGATGTAATTAGTTTCAATTTTCAATTTCAATTTCAAAAAAAAAAAAAAATCTTTCTTTTTCAAAATTTTCATGGTATTAGAGCTTTGGTGTAATCAAAGTTCTTGATGGTGAAAACTGCCATGGCCTAAGCTAGCAAAGGCTCGGTGACTATAGGTGAGGCAATAAAGAGCATTCAAAATGACTCTACTACATTATCTAATGAAGCAGAACATTTTTCTGTCACAAATGGTGAAGCTTGTAATTGACGAAAAGGGGAAGCTTGGTCACTTGACTGGTGAGGTGAAAACAGCATAAAACAACGATCCACACCTGAAGAATTGGAGATCTTAAAACTCCATGGTGATAGCATGCTCATCAACTTGATGGAGTTGGGTATTGGAAAGTCGTTTTTGTTCATTCCAACAACAAAAAAAGTGTGGGATGTTGTTCGTGACACTTATTGGGATCTGGAGAATTCATTTCAAATATTTGAATTGAAGACTAAGCTATAGCAGTCCAGACAAGGAGATAGAGAAGTTACTATGTACTATAATGAGATGGTAACTTTGTGGCAAGAGTTGGATCAATGTATAAACAGTAATAGGATTCTCCCACTAATAGTATGTGATACATGACGAGGAAGGAAGATGACAAGGTGTATCTATTTCTAGCAGGTCTTAACAGAGAATTAGATGAAGTGCGGGGCCAAATTCTAGGACAAAAACCTCTCCCAAGTCTTTGAGAAGTATTCTGAGAGATCAGGAGAGAAGAGTCTCGCCGAAGAGTCATGCTACAAAGGCACAAACCAAAGACCAACCTTGAAATTGAGAGTTTAGATCTCATAACAAGAGGACGAGGTGGATGTAAATAAGAGAAACTTCAAGCGAGAAAAAAACCATAGTGTGATCATTGTAAGAAGCCATGGCATACACGTGAGACATGCTGGAAGCTACATGGGAAGCCTCCGAATTGGAAAAAGAAGAATGGGAGAGATGGTCGTGTGTTCCAAGTCTCAAATGAAGATCAACCAAGTTTTTTCAGATAAGCTTCCATTCACAAAGCAGCAAATAGGCAACCTGTGTAAATTGCTCCAATCCTTGAATCCCACTGTAAATCCCTCTTCCTCATGTTCTTTAGCCCAGAAAAGTAACTACCTTACCATTTCCCTCTATAGTGTCAAACCCAATTCTAATTGTCCATGGATTATAGACTCAGGAGCAACTGACCATATAATCGGATCTTCTAAAATATTTTCCGCGTGTAGACCTTACGTAGGGAACCAAAAATAAAAATAGTAGATGGATCTCTCTCGGCCATAGCTAGGAAAGGCTTAGTTGTCATTTCTCCTTCCATTACTCTGCATAATGTCTTTTATGTTCCTAACTTGTTATGTAATCCTTTGTCCATTAGTAAAATAACTCATGATCTAAAATGTTAGGCTCATTTTTTCCATTCTTCTTATGTGTTTCAGTTGAAGAATAGGGTTTCACGGGAATAATTTTCTTTCATTGAGATTATTCTTTTATAGAGTTTACAGCATATACAAATCCTTCAAATTAGGAAACTAAATCACTGATTAAAAGGAAAGAATAACTCCTAACAATTACTTTCCTAAAAATACAAAGATTGAGAACTAATAAATAACTCATAATAATTACTTTCTAAAAATACAAAGATTGACAACTAATAAATAATTTACAACTTTACAAAGTTATTTCTTTCCATATCAGTTTCGGTTTTCCAACACTCCCCCTCAAGCTGGTTTAAAGATATCTTCCATAGACAGCTTGCCAACTAGAAAATCGAATTGCCTCTTGTGTAGTCCTTTGGTGAAGACATCAGCCACTTATTCCTCAGTAGGGATATAGGTCATACAGACCAATCCGTTGTCTATCTTCTCTTTAATGAAATGCTTGTCCACTTCCACATGTTTGGTGCGGTCATGGAGAACCGGATTGTGAGCTACTGAAATTGTTGCCTTGTTGTCACAATACAACTTCATAGGAGATGAACTTGTCATCTTTAACTCTTCCAGTAATCTTCTTATCCACATAATCTCACAAATACCATGAGCTACAGCTCTAAACTCAGCCTCAGCACTACTTCTAGCAACCACGTTCTGTTTTTTACTTCGCCACGTAACTAAGTTGCCACCTACAAATGAACAGTACCCAGAGGTGGACCTTCGATCCACTATGCTTCCAGCCCAGTCTGCATCGGTGTAAGTTTCAATTTGTAGGTGTCCTCGTGACTTGAACAGAAGACCTCTACCTGGTGTCCCCTTTAGATACCTTAGAATCCTGTAAACAACTTCAAAATGCTTTGGTCCAAGCGCATGCATAAATTGACTAACCATACTCACTGAGAATGCTATGTCAGGGCGCGTATGGGATAGGTAAATCAATCTCCCAACAAGTCTCTAATAACGATCCCGGTCCTTCACATTCTTAGCTTTTGTAGGTTGCAGTTTTACATTCAGCTCTATAGGTGTTTCAACAGGCTTACATCCTAACATACTTGTATAATCAATGACGATCAAGAACATACTTCCATTGATTTACAAAGATACCTTCTTTGGACCTAGCAAACTCCATCCCAAGAAAGTATTTTAATGCCCCTAGGTCCTTAATCTCAAATTCCTCAGCAAGTTTCCCCTTCAGCTTCTCTAGTTCATTGCAATCATCCCCAGTTAACACAATATCGTCAACATACACAATTAAGATGGCTACTTTACCTTCATTTGAATGTTTGTAAAACATCGTGTGATCAGCTTGACTTTGAGTATATCCATAATGCTTTATTACTTTGTCAAAGATCTCAAACCAAGCTCTAGGTGACTGCTTAAGTCTGTATAAGGACTTCTTCAATTTGCACACTTTCCCTACTCCAAAACTTTCTTCAAAACCTGGTGGAGGACTCATGAACACTTCCTCCTCTAGGTCTCCATTAAGAAAGGTATTTTTAACATCCAATCGGTGTAAGGGCCAATTGGAATTTACTGCAAAGGAAAACAAAACTCTAATCAAGTTTATTTTAGCTACGGGGGCGAAAGTCTCTTGGTAGTCTATCCCATAGGTTTGAGTAAAACCCTTTGCCACAAGTTTGGCTTTGTATCTCTCAACACTTCCATCTGCTTTACTCTTTATTGTAAACACTCATTTGCATGCTACAACTTTTTTTTCCCTTGGTAAATCTAAAACCTCCCAAGTGCCATTCTTTTTTAAGGTATTCATTTTCTCAAACACTGCCAATTTCCAACTCGGTTCATCTAGTGCTTCTTGAATATTTCTAGGTACCACAAGTTTTGAAATATTTGTAGTGCATGGTCTATAGTTGTCAGAAAGGTTACTATAGGAGATATATTTGGCAATGGGATGTGTTGGCAGATCGGAGGGTTGGCCGCGTCCATCAACTCTCCTTGTGTTCGTCGTGGGTGCTTGGGTGAATGCATTATAAGGCTAGGGTATGCGCCTTTCCTAATAGCAATTGCTTTTAGGAGAGTTGGTAACACCTGAGGTCCTACAAGTGGTATCACAGCCGAGGTCACAGGTTCGAACCCCAGGGGTGTCGCTGGGGGGGAGATTGTTGGCAGATCGGAGGGTTGGCCGCGTCCATCAACTCCCCTTGTGTTCGTCGTGGGCACTTGGGTGAATGCACTATAAGGTTAGGGTATGCGTCTTTCCTAACAGCAATTGGTTTTAGGAGAGTTGATAGCGTCTGAGGTCCTATTGGATGTTTAGTGTAGGCTCGAGTTCCCTTTCTAAGAGCAATAGGGAGATCAAGGTCAAGGTCCTGTGCAGGAACAATTGGGGCTAATCCTAAATCGGGTTCAGGTGCAGATATTTAGGGACTTGGACCAAAGTGTGATGGTAAACTTAAATCAGTAACAGAAGAAGAAGAAGCATGTATATGAGTAGAAATAGAAGGGGGGTTACCTGAGACATTTAGAGAGCCATTGCCCAGGGCTTTCGGTTGACCATGCGCTGGGATGATCGACTGGTCTTTACTTATTCCAAAGACTTTTTTCCTTGAATAAACCACATACTCAAGATTGTTTTTATTTTTTTTCATTCGTAGTATTTCTTCTTCTGACAGACCAATTTCAAATTCGGATTTAGTAGGCTTAATTTCTTTATTTTCTTTTTCAAGAGAGATATCAAGAATTACACTAGGCAAAGGTTCAACAATTTCCCAAAAATTTGGTTCCACTAATTTCTATCCTTGAAGTAAATATTTGGTAAAATATGGGACATTTTCCATAAAGGAAACATCCATAGTTGTGTAAAAACGTTTTGTAAGGGGATTAAAACATTTGTAACCCTTTTTATTAGGAGTATATCCTACAAAAACACATTTTTCTACTCTTGGGTCTAACTTAGATCTTGACTTTTTTGGAATGTGTACATATGCAGTGCAACCAAATATTTTCAAGGGTAATTCAGAATTAATTCGATCTGGAAATACCTTTTTCAAGCACTCCAAAGGAGTGGTATACTGCAAAATTTTTGTAGGCATCCTGTTGATTAGATATGAAGCAGTTAGTATGGCATCCCCCCATAAATATTTTGGAATATTCATGTAAAACATCATAGTCCGTGCTACTTCTAACAAGTGTTTATTTTTACGTTCAGCTATTCCATTCTGTTTAGGGGTATCAGAACACGAGGATTGATGTAAAATTCCTTTCTCGTTTGAAAAAGTTTCCAAAACTTTATTAAAGTACTCAATCCCATTATCAGATCTCAAAATATTGATTTTTGTTTGAAATTGGTTTTCAATCATTCTGTAAAATTCTTTAAAAATCCTTTCGACTTCAGATTTTTCCCTCATTAAATATACCCAGCAAAGACGTGTATGGTCGTCTATAAAGGTCACAAACCATTTTTTTTCCTGAAATTGTGGTTACTTTTGAAGGTCCCCAAACATCACTGTAAAAAAGATAAAATGGTTTTGATGCATAGTAGGGTTTTGGAATGTAAGTTTTTCGTTGGCTCTTTGCCAATAAACAACTTTCACATTGAAATGATAAAGGATCAACCTTTTGAAATAACACTGAAAATAAATGTTTTAAATAAGAGAATCTAGGATGGCCTAATTTGCAATGCCAAATCGTTATTTGATCATGAACAAAAAGAGAAATAATACTACTTAGTCCTTGAGCAATTTTATTACTAGGTAAATTATCCTCGAAATAATAGAGACCATTGATCATCCTAGCACTGCCAATCGTCTTCCCCGAGCTCTGGTCCTGAAAAATACGATGGGATTCATAGAAGATAACACAATAATTAGAATCTCTAGATAATTTGCTAACAAACAAGAGATTACAAGTAAGTTTAGGAACATGGAGAACAGATTTAAGATCTATTCCCTCAGAGATTTTTATTAGACCTTTTCCTGCAATAGGTGAGAAATTACCATCAGCTATTTCCAGGACATGGTGAATAGGATTCAAACATGTTTGAGGAATTGGTCATGTGGTCGGATGCTCCAGAATCGATTATCCATGGAGTAGATTTAAAACGACAAGATAGAGCATATAATTCATTACCTGTGTGTGCCAAAGAAACACTAGAAGTATCAGATGTCAAGTTGGATTTCAGCAGTGCAAGAAGATGCTCCATTTGCTCAGTGGTGAAGGGGCTGGTCTCAGCCTCATTAGTAGTAGGAATAATGGCTTGGCCTGGTTTGTCACCTGTTTTTCCTTTCCAATTTGCAGGTTTCCCATGGATTTTCCAACAATTCTCACGAGTATGGCGAGGTTTGTTGCAAAAATCACACCAAACCCGTGGTCTTTCATCTGATTTGTGCTGAAACGTAGCAGCTTTATTATAGCCTCCACCCGTGGTAACGGTTGAACCTTCAATAGCAACTCTGGGTCCCTTCTTGCCCAGCATCACATTCCTCCGACTCTCTTCTCTTCTAACTTTTGAAAAAACTTCACCAATTGAAGGCATGGGTTGTCTTCCAATGATTCTCCCCCTTACCTTATCAAACTCAACATTAAGGCCAGCCAAAAACTTGAAGATCCGATTGTCTTCCATGGTCTTCTTATGATGAAGTCCATCCTCGACAGATTTCCACTCATAGGTGTTGAAGAGGTCAAGGTCTTGCCAGATCCGCTTCAAGGAGTTGAAGTACTTTGTGACGTTGTCCTCCTCTTGTCGTATCTCACCAAGTTTGAGGGTTAATTCAAAGATCTGTGATTGATTCCCTAAATCAGAATACATCTGATTTACATTCTCCCAAAGCTCTTGTGTTGTTAGATAGCACATGTAATTAGAGCTAATGTCTTCTTCCATAGAATTCACAAGCTATGTCATCACCATGGAATTCTCAGCATCCCATATAGCATAGTTCGGATCATCCACTGCAGGAGCCTTCTTTTCACCCATCAAGTAGCCCATCTTTCCACATCCTCTGATGTACATCCGAACTGATTGAGACCATCTCAAAAAGTTGTCACCATTCAAGCGAATCGTGGTGATTTGGATAGAGTGAGATTTCGAGGTGGTAGGACTGATTTTTGAAGAATCGGTGATGATGGGATTGTTCAGAGAAGGTTGAGGAACAGTAGTGGACTCGTTTGAAATATCCGACATGGTTTCAAAAAACAGGGATTGAAAGAAAGGAAGAAGGAGGATTTCGGCAAGCAAATTGCTAGCTCTAATACCAAGTTGAAGAATAGGGTTTCACGAGAATAATTTTCTTTCATTGAGATTATTCTTTTATAGAGTTTACAGCATATACAAATCCTTCAAATTAGGAAACTAAATCACTGATTAAGAGAAAAGAATAACTCCTAACAATTACTTTCCTAAAAATACAAAGATTGACAACTAATAAATAATTTACATCTTTACAAAGTTATTTCTTTCCATATCAGTTTCGGTTTTCCAACAGTTTCAGGACTTGGACTCGGGGAAGACAATTGGCAATACTAAGAAAAGTGGACTCTATTTCTTTGAAGATGGATTTGAATCGAAGGGACAAACTCATAGCACTTGTTTCAAATCTCTTTTTGTTGCTCATAAGAATAAGATTATGTCATGACATTTTAGGCTAGGACATCCAAACTTTCAGTATCTAAAGTACTTGTTTCTGAATCTATTCCAAAATAAAAAGCCATCTTCATTTTAATGTGAAATTTGTGAATTGGAAAAACACCACCGTTCTCCATTTCCTCTACAACCATATAAACCCTCTAAAACTTTTTCTATAATTCATAGCGATGTTTGGGGCCCATATATGATTACTACTTTTTCAAGAAAAAAACGATTCATTACATTCATTGATGATCACACAAGGATAACATGGGTGTTTTTGTTAAGAGAAAAATCCAATGCAAAACAAGTTTTCAAAAAAAACATTCAATATGATACAAATACAATTCTAAGAAAATATTCAAGTGTTTAGAAGTGACAATGGAAAGGAATACTTTAATAAAATATTAGGGAAATTTTTTGAAGAAAAAAGGAATTGTCCTTCAAAGTTCTTGCAATGACACTCTACAACAAAATGGAGTAGCTGAAAGAAAAAATCGACATCTTCTTGAAATTGATAGAGCCATGCTTTTTTCAACTAAGACACCTAAATATTTATGGGGTGAAGTCGTTCTTACAGCTGCATTTTTTATTAATCGGATGCCAACAAGAGGTTTTATATATATATATATATATATATATATATATATATGGGAATGCCAACAAGAGTTTTGCATTTTCAAAAAACCCCTGGATGTTTTCAAAAAATTGTTTTCCTACATCACGTCTTGTCACTAATATTTCACTCAAAAATTTTAGATGCACTGCATTTGTCCATATTCATAGCCACAATTGTGGGAAACTTGATCCTAAAGTCAGGAAATGTGTCTTTGTTGACTATTCACCACACAAAAAGGATATAAGTGTTTTGACCCTGTTTCAAGAAAATTGTTTGTCTATGGATGTGACTTTCTTTTAGACAACCTCATCTTTTGATAATAATCATCTACAAGGGGGGAGTGAGAATGAAGATTCTTGCATTGGGGATGCTTTCCAAATAGAGCCAAAACCACCAATTTCAGTTGAATTTACCCTTGATCACCCTATTCCTTCAGCTCTAGAAAATTGATACACTACAGCCATAGATCAACACCTAAACCAAGACACTACAGCCACAGATCAGCACCTGAGCCGAGACACTTCAGCCACAAATCAGGACCCAAACACTACAGCCACAAATCAAGACTCGAATAGTTTAGGAGATGAAATTAATGGAACCAATCCTTCAATGCCGTTACATAAGCATGAAAAAACGAAGATGAGAGAAAAAACAAGTAAAACAGAACATGAGCTTCATGTGTATATAAGGAAGAGACATCTTCACAGAAAAGAAGATTCAACTTTGCAATAACTCCATGAGTCCAACCCATGCACAAATCAAAGCTCTACTAGTTCCTTAGATGAGTCATGAGGCAAACTTTCTTTGGTGTCAAGCCCTTCTAAGTCCTAGTTTGAGTCAATAAAAAATTTAAATGTTCCTATTGCTTGTCGTAAAGGTGTCAAAACTTGCACAAAGCATCCGATGTCTTACTTCATATCTTATGAATGTTGTCCCCCTCATTTTATGCCTTTACCACCCAACTCTCTTGTGTAGAAATTCCAAAAAATGTGCAGGATGCTCTAAGAGTGCCGGAATGGAAGGAAGCTATTCTTGAAGAAATGAGGGCTCTTGAAAGGAATGAGACTTGGGAAGTAGTTGATCTGCCCAAAAGGAAGAAAACAGTTGGCTGCAAATGGGTTTTTACAATCAAGGACAATGCAGATGGCACCTTGGAAAGATACAAAGCTTGACTAGTGGTAAAAAGGTTTACCCAAACCTATGGTGTGGTTACTCTAAGACTTTTGCACCAGTTGCCAAGTTGAATATAATACGATCACTCCTATCAATTGCAATAATCTTAGATTGGACACTCTTAACAATTGGACGTTAAGAATGAATACCTAAACAGAGATTTGGAAGAAAAGGTGTACATGGACTCTCCTCTAGGATTTGATCGAAACTACAGTTCAAAGGTGTGCAAACTAAGAAAGTCTTTATACAGCCTTAAACAATCACCAAGGGCCTGGTTTGATAAATTTACTCAATCAGTTAAGAAGCAAGACTACACAAGGACATACAGATCACACCTTATTTGTAAAGTTTTCATCAGGAGGTAAAATTGTAGTCTTAATTGTTTATATGGATGATATCATTCTCACTGAAAGATGATTTAACAGAGATGGATAAGTTGAAAAGGAGCTTCGCTACTAAGTTCAAAATTAAGGATCTAGGTTCCTTAAAGTACTTCTTACACATAGAGATTGCAAGATCAAAAAGAGGGATTGTGGTTTCACAAAGGAAGTATATCCTTGATCTCTTAAAAGAAATTGGTACGAGTGATTCCAAACCATCAAAGACACCTATGGAACCAAACCTGAGGCTTGGAGATAGTGACAAAAAAGTTCCAGTTGATACAGCAAGATACCAGAGGTTAGTTGGTAATTTAATCTACTCGGCTAGATATAGCTTTTGCAGTGAGTGTAGTGAGTCAATTCATGCACTCTCCATATGAACAGAACCTTGAAGTCGTCTATTGAATCTTGAGATACCTTAAGAGCACACCAGGAAAGGAACTATTTTGCCGAAAGAATAAACAACATGGTGTTGAAACCTATACTAATGCTGACTAGGCTAGTTCAGTTACTGATAGGAGGTCCACCTCGGGTTACTGCACATTTGTTTGAGATAATTTGGTTACATGGAGGAGTAAGAAACAAAGCGTAATGGCTAGAAGTAGTACTAAGGTAGAATTCAGAGCTGTCACATGGAATTTGTGAGAAGTTGTGGCTAAAGCATGTCCTAGAAGAGTTAAGGCAGCCAAGTCAAGGAGCAATGAAGTTATATTGTGATAATAAAGCAGAATTCAGCATTGCACATAACCCAATTCAACATGATAGGGCTAACCACATGGAGATTGATAGACACTTTATCAAGGAGAAATTGGAAACTGGTGTTATATGCATGCCATTAGTTCCAAATACTCAACAATAGTTGATATCCTTACAAAAGGATTCATCAGGCCGAACTTTGAATTTCTAACAAGCAAGTTGAGCATGATAGACATCCATGCACCAACTTGAGGGGGAGTGTTGAAATGTTAGGAGTTAGCAAGAGCTGAAAGATAGGATTTTTTCTAGTTTTTTTTTTTTTTTTTTTTTAATAAAATTTGAATTTTAAATTTGAATTGTTTAAGATAGGGAAGTTTGCTTGTTTCCGTATTTTTAAGAGTTAGTTGTTCTGTTTTGTTCGCTAATGTAGTTGAGAGAATTATGGCAATTCTCAACTCTTGTTAAGTCTATTTATTTGATGTAATCAGTTTCAATTTTCAATTCAAAAAAGAAAAGCAAGAAAAAAATCTTTCCCTTTCAAAATTTTCGGTATATATACACATACACATCTTGTGTGTGTGCGTGTGTGTGCTTGATTTGGTGTTTCCAATAGATGTTGATTTCTAGAGGCCTAATGAATAAGAAACCAACCTAAATTTAAACAAGAATTGAAAATTTCACCCAAGGCATGGACACTCAAACAATTGTGACTATTTTTCAAGCCAAGATAATTGGTTTAGGCACTATAGTATTGGTTTTGGCATATTTCTTGACTCATCTTTGTAGACGCCTTATTTTGTCCTCAATAGCACA
The DNA here is from genome assembly GCF_004353265.1 of Vitis riparia. NCBI lineage: Eukaryota > Viridiplantae > Streptophyta > Magnoliopsida > Vitales > Vitaceae > Vitis > Vitis riparia. The sequence goes on along the minus strand of NC_048435.1, from coordinate 14,711,559 downwards.
ATGCACACTTATTCATGCACATTTTCCATTTTGCATTGGATCCTTGGGCTATTAGTGTTTTTTTTTTTTTTTTCAGGTTGTTTATCATATTTTAGTTAGTTTTAGAGTCCAATAAACATATCATAACGGTTTTTAAAGCAAAAAAAATAAAGCGAGTCATTTAGGTGCATTTTAGGAGAGGTATCAAAATTTTGATACTGGCTTCCTTGGTATCAAAATTTTGATACCATATCTTCGGTATATTGTAGGCTTGTATTGAAATTCCGATACCTAATTTTCTTGCCATTTTGCAGCAAATTCTGATATGACTTCAATACCTCATAAGGTGGCACCGACATTTCAGTTTCGCTTGAACAATTCATATTTTTGGCTTTTCAGATATCAAGATCCACTTTTAGCCATGCGTCATGCTCTAAGAACACCTCTTCAGCTCTACTTGTGATGGAAGCAAGGACTGAGCAGCAATTTGAGGAGTTTTTTATGGAAGTGATAAGGTGTTGGAGATCCATTCTTACACAGGGAGACCTATGCATTTGAGGAGGGTAGGTTTTGATGTAAAAGTGGGGAAACTCTACCAGTTTGGAGAGAGAAGGAGAATGAAATTGTTCATCAAGATCTAAAGCCTCCCACTATTGCAATTCATCATTAGTTTCAGTATATTTCTCCACTTAGGTTGTATATCTTTTCGGTTTCGAGTGTTTGCATATTTGTGGCTTGCAGCTCCGTTCTTACTAAGTTATTGTATCAATATGTACATATGAACATTAGGGTTGTTATGCATGAGATACCCATTTCTTGGTGTACCTGGATTTCCAATAAAATTTTGCTATGAAAATCATGTCCTCGAGTTCAGGTATTCGATTCCCCAGGCTTTTTATTGATTGCTCTATTAGTTTGTCCTCAAAACTTTGCATTCATTGTTTCAAGTTTAAAGCTTTATCGAAATTTGATACTATAGGAACTTTATCAAGTTCAATATCAGTTTTGATTCGATGCTAGATCCAAGGTGTTTCAAGAAATTATCGATTTCCATGATGCATGAATCTTGTATCACATTCGGATTGACACTGAGTTTGTGTCCATAGTCAGTTATCGGCTTAACTATCTCTATCCATATATTGATCATTAGATTCAAAGTCCAAGGGTAATTGTTATTATTTAGAGCTCAATATTAAATTATAACATGGATTACCACTTCTAATTAGATTAAAATCATATATGCTAATGCTTGATTCTGAAATTAATTTTCCATTATGTTTTCTGCCTGTAAGAAGACAAGTTCTATAATAGTTTTACCATTAAAATACGTTCCTAATAAAATTATGCTCAATATTTTCATTGATAAATTAACGTTGCACAGAAATGCATAATCAACCAAAATAACGATAAAATTAATACTACAGACAAAATACTATTTATCAATGTAAAATCAGAATAAAATCCTTGTTAAGATCACGGTTTTATTTAAAATTAGCGAGGGCATGATTTTACTTGTAATATTTTTTTGATCAGAGATTTTACTTGTAATATAAAGGAGGCAAAAACATTTAAACTAATCAAGGATAACAAAAAGGGAATACCTATACTAATTTTGTGTTACTAACTAAATATTGCATTTCTTCAGATTCCTCAATAAAACACTGGCAGTAGAAGCAGAATCAGAGTATTTTTAAACAAGAAGACAAACTATAATCTAGACAAATACCATGAGTAGAGCAATGAAACAAGATTCTTACAGTCCATATCCTTGTTAAGTTTGGAAAGGTTATTGTTAACTTCTTCTACTTTCATCTGCAGCATATTCACCTCCTTCTCAGCTTCACGGGACTTTGAGTTCAAGTCATCAAACTCAATTCCAAGAGCCCTATGAAGAAACAGTACATCAAATATTACAGAAATTTACAATGCAACCTGAAAAAAATGTGGATCAAAAGAAAGTTTTAACACCCATTAAGCTTGCAGAACATCCATGAATTATGACATTCAAGTTAATGAAAAACCTGAAAATCCATGCAAAGAACTCAAAACCAATTCAATGTATATCACGAAAAGAAATAAAAATAAAAATCCATCAACAATTAATGGAGCAAAAGAAAAAAAAAACAATGAGGAGGCGGCCTTTGAGAAGCAAGCCTTAGTTGCCATGTCAGCAGCATCAATTGCCACATCAACAGCCATATCAGCTGCTACAATGACCACATTAGCAGCAACCAGTGCTAGATCAATCAATTTGTGTGGTATTTCAGCTTATGTTACAGTCAGATCTTATTCCCTTTTATGTAGTTTTAGGAGTTCTTTGAGCAATGAAAGTTGAGTTTTATTTGGATTAGGTTCAAAGTCCAATTAGGAGAATTTGAGGTTTTTCTGGATTGGGTTAATTAATTAATTAATTAAGACCCAATTGGCTAAGATTAAGTGATCCAAGCATAAGTTGGGCCAAAGTCACTTAAGGCCACAAGAGACTGAGAGAGGCTATATAAACCCCCTTAGAGTTTAGGATTAGCTAATTCATTCCATCCTTCTAGAGAGAGAGAGCCCTAGCCTCCATCTCTCTCCCTCTCAAGTGTGTAGCCACTCTACACATGTGCTCAAAGACAAAGCACATCAGGTGGAAGATCCATAGGTTTTTGAGATCCCTACATAAATTGGAATAGGATTTAGGAACGTCCAAATCCAAAGGTATGAATTTTAACACCTAGATCTAATTTGTATTGCTTCCTTTGTGTTTAGGTCTAGTAGCCTTAGGATCTAGAGAGCATGCACCCAATGATGCTGGTGTTTCCAACATAGCAGTCACCCACCCTAATCATAAAGAAGAAAAAGGCTAAATTTGAGAGATTTATAACATGCTAAATCTAGCAAGAAAATTTAGTCTCCATTGGCTTATTATCTGAGTCAAGATTTATCGCAACCTTCACATGCGATTCATGGAAATTGAGAAAAGGGGCGTCATGGTAATAAGCCCATTTGAAGAAAGAAGGCAATTTTTACTTGCTTTGAGATCTAACAATTACATGAAATAGGGGGTGGACATGAGAATATGGCTTGCCCACTTATGCACATGAATGAGAAGGAGATGAAGTTTTTGGCATCAACAAGGCTAAAATTCATAAACATGGATCTCATGGTGGACTATGTTGTCAAGAAACAATGAACGATCAGTTTTATGCAGACTAGAAGGACTCTAAATCGGAACAGTTGGAACAAGTTCATGTTGATGCACAAGGACTAACACAAGCACCTTCTTGTGGTGGCTCTCATCACTTCATTATGTTCACTACTGATGTTACTAGAAAATTATGGGTGTCATTTATGCAATTGATGTTTTCAAGAAATAATAGACTTGGTTGAAAATAAGACAACTTTGAAATTAAGGTTCCTCAAATCTAATAATAGGACAATTACTACAATAATGCATTGTAAGAATACTGCATCAAGAGACAAAAAACAATTTCTAGGAAGTCAGACCAGTTAATTTATAGGCATCAAACCAAACTAGCATTATGGAATGCATGGACTATTCCTTACCATGCCAAGGGTGTGAGAATTAATGTTGGCTTACCTAAACAATTTTAGGCTAACAAGTACCAAAACTTATATTTTCAATAAAAGGCTTTCAAATAGAAGAAGGAAAAAGAAGTTTATCAAGTCTTTGGTGTTTGAAGGAGTGGTTGGATACCTAACAGGGTATATCAAAGGAGATTTTGAGCTCTTTTAGGAGGCTTCACAACCAATCAAATAAGGATCCTTGGAGGGTAGAAGGTTTGGATTGGACCCCAATTCTTGAGAGTGCTAGGTGATTAGAACATGCTTTTACAAATAAGGAAATTCAAGGTGCAATGTTTCTAATGGATAAAGAGAAGGATCTAAGTCCAAATGGGTTTACATTAGCCTTTTATCAAGAAAGTTAGGGCACAATTAAGGACAACTTGTTGAAGGTTTGTCCGAAATTCTACAATAGTGGGATGATTAAAAATAGCACAAATATCACTTTCATTGCACTTGTACCTAAGAAATCTTAGTCATCTAAAGTCTCTAATTTTAGACCCGTTAGTTTGGTTACTAGTCTTTACAAGATCACAACCAAAGTGTTATCCCATTGCATTTGTGGGGTTCTACATAAGACCATTTATTTGTCCTGATGTACTTTTGTTAAGGTAGACAAATCCTTGATGCAATCCTAGTGATGAATGAAGTGGTAGATGAAAGATGACACTCATGTGAATTAGTTTGAGAAGGCTTATGATCATGTGGATTGAAGTTTCTTAGATCATACTCTTGAAAGGAAGGGTTTTAGTTCAAGTTGGAGGCTATGCACTATCACAAGCATGAACTTTTCCCACAAGTTTTTTGCGTCCATGTGGCACTAAAAAGCCCTCAAAGGCAGCCTACTCAAACCCACACAAGGTTGTAATCAAGAAATTCACAAAAATCACACGAGATTTATAGGGCTCAATCCCCAACTTGACATAGCTAGCAAGACTCCCACATTCTCTCATGCTATCACATTCATGATCCTTCGAAAGGCACTCCAACCCTCCTTTTATAGTTGTGGCACCAACCACTCCTATTTTGACTTGGAATCAACAATCCTAACCTCACCCAAACTCTTATTCATAGGTTGTGGTACCAGCCACTCTAATTTGGACTAGGGACAAGCAATCCTAGTCCTACTCAAACTACAATTACAATAAGAATCCAAACACCTACTCAAACTCAAATTCCAATTACACTTTGAATCCAAATGTGAGATTTCACGTCTTCAACACATTCTTCATCCATTTACTCCTCATGTTGTCGCTTGCATCAATCCATGTACCAGCCCTTCATGTCCCTGGTTCGTGGTGCATCACGCCTTCCTTGGGCTTGCCCCCAATGCCAAGACGTCTCTCCTTTGTTTTGTCTCAAGTCTACCCACTCTTGTGCCTTGAGTCGGACCACTCATGCACTTGAATTGGCCCATACATCTGATCAGTTTGTTGTAGCATCTTTAGGAAGCATGTTGCATGCATTGCCATGCAGCTTGTGTGCATGCCAAGCCCTTTCTTGGCTTGCACCCCTTGCAACATGTCTTGGTGCCAATCCTTCCCTTGGTTCATGGCCCTTTCTTGTTGTTTGAGCATGACAACCATGCTCTTGTGCACTCCATCTTATTGCTGCTACAGCACTGTGCCATGCCCAAGCCCTATTTTAAGTGCAGCAACGTGTCAAGGCATTGCACCCATGATTCCTCATCTTTGTGCACAAGGCATTGCACCCATGACTCCCCATCTTTGTGCACAAGGCATTGCACCCTTGTGCCGAGCATTACACATCACATCTGAGTCAGCTTGTTGTTGCTACATCCTCATGCCTCATCCAAGCTCGTCTTGGTGCCACAACGAACCATGGCATTGTGTCCATGGCTCATCAAGTAACCTCATTGCACAAGGCATTGCGCCCTTGTGCCACCATCCGGAGGGAAGACTGCATCACACCCCGTGCCGTTATGGCCATAGGTTGCACACCACCACATGTCGCGGAGCCTATGTGTAGATGCTATCAAGGCTTGGCCTTGTGCCTTGCTAGCGTATGTGGCCTTGCACCGAAGCCCCTAGGTGTGGCCACAACCATGTCACCTTGCCTCCCCTGAGTCACCTACTCCCCCCCACACATAAAAGAGCATTTTAAGCCATTTTGGAAGTTTTTGGAGGAGATATCACCTATGCTTCAGAAGCATAATGAATTTTAATTAATTCAAGAAATTTCATAAATATCCACTTCCACTTGGATTCTCCCTCTTGAAGGTTCCTCTTCCAAGGAAAAATATCACCATGCCAAAATTCAACCCTTGATCGAGTCAGGGCCTGCTGCTTGCCACCCCTCAATAGCCTCCATTTCACTTTGCCTTAATCATAAGCTACTCATGGAGCCAAGGTGTCACCCCATGAGGCCTTGGTGCCACTATTTATAGTCAAGGTATTGCAGCTGTCATGCCATGTGCAGCACACTGTTGTGCACACCACACTGCCACTATGCATGTTGTGCACATTGTTGTGTTGGCTGCAGCATTACAAAGTGCTACGTGCAACCACCTGTGCCTTCCCAAGTACTACTCCTCCCACACCACTTAGGCTGCCACGCTGCACTTGCATCATCGCCTGCCTTGTCTTACTCTCAAGGTCATCATGTGTGTCTGCCTATGCATGAAGGAGCCAAATCATCTAGGACAAAGGGGCTAACAGATCCAAGGTTGTTTATCACTAGTTAGTTTGTTGTTTTAGTGAATGCATATACAAAAAATAAATCCATGTGGAGGCTAAGAAGTTACACGATAAATCCATGCATGACTGATTACCTCCTCTAGTAGATTCGATAATGTTAGACTTTGATGAATATTCTCTAGGTAATTTTGGAGAATTGGGTATAGGAGGTGTGATCATAAATCATTTGAGTACAGCATTGAGGACTTACTTTAAGCCTTCTAGAGTAGGTTGCTATTAAGGTAAAGATACTTGCTTTACTAGAGGTCATGTTGCAAGCAAAAGCTTTGTGTCTCTCAAACCTAATATAGAAGGAGATTCTATTATTGTTATCCCTTGGGTAACTAAAAAGGAAAAGGACTCGTGGAAGTTTGATAGTTGGCTCTACAAAATTCTAGATGTTGCTAGCGAAACGGGATCCTCTTTCTCTTAGGTTGCCCACTCAACTAATCAAGGTGAATACCTGTTATCCGAACAAGGAGCAAAACACTTGATTTCTTTTGTTACAAACTCTTTTCCTCCTTGAGTAAGTAGAGCTTTTGTAGCGTGTGTACAATGCTATGTCTACTTGTAGTCTATGCAGATAGTAGTAAGTTTTGTGAAGCAGTTTGCATTTCTACATTTTTATCAGCATTTATATATCTTGGAAGGATAGTTCATCCTTCTTTGTATTTATCATTTATTCAATATATATATATATATATATATATATATATATATGGTTCCTTATATATTGAAAAGAAAAAAAAAAAAAAAAGAAAGAAAGCCTCTAGACCAAGTGAGGCATGGACTGTAAAAGAGGTAAACTTTTCACATACAAAAGTGTAAGCTAGCATATTTCATCTTAGTTCTCAAAGCAGGAACAAACCTCATTGATGCCCAGTATTTTCAGTGATTACAACATGATTATTTTCATCATTCATTTTCCAATACTGGAAATCGATAAATAAATTGAGTCTCAAACAACAAAAGGTTAAAGTTAGAACTTGAAGAAATATTTTGTGAGGATATTCTAAAATATGGAGATGGGAAATTAGAGGTAAAACCTCATAGTCCTATTACATGAGAAAAGGTTCACGAGTTAGAAAATCCCTAGCTCATTATTATGAACTAACAATAGTGATCCAAAGTGTGATGAGGAAGCTAACTAAGCTAAAACCAGAGAAAAGTGAAAGTGGGTTGTGGATAATGAGATGTTTCAATCCCTATCAACAAATAAGATGTTGGAAGTGGTCCACACAAGAAAGGTTCTTTTAAAAAATAATAAATAAAAAGAAAACAAAAAAACGTATCATATAATACAAGGCAAAGTTGGTTGTAAAAGGATTTTGGTAAAAAGAAGCCACTAACCACACTAAAAATTGTCCCTCTAATGTCAAGACTTCCTTTATCAGCTAGTTGTGAGTAATATGGCAGTAGAACATCCACATTCAGAAAAATTGGATGTAAAAACTACTTTTGCCCATGGTGATGCAGAGGAGAATATCAACACTTATCAGCCAAAGGAAAATCAAATTTGCAGACTTGAGTTTACCATATGGTTTTGAACAGTCTTCCTGACAGTGATACAAGAATATCAACAGCTTCATGCCTTGCAATGATTTAATCAAATGAAAATAACTGTTGTTATTTCAACAAACTTAAGGTGCCTCATCTCATCACATACCTTGCAATGATTTAGCATGTATAGAGTTATGAATCTCAAAGAAAAGTTGTTTAATTGAACTGAAAGATTTGAATGCTAAAAACCAAGTCTTAGGTATCTGAATCAGCAGAAGGAAGGCAAATAGAAAGTTATTGTTGCAGTCAAAGTACACATAAAAGGTGCTAAGCTAGTTAGCACTTCATAAAAAGTACTTCAAACTCTCAGATCTAGAGTGTGCAGTGACATTGGTAGGTTCAAATCAGATGGTTGAAGTAACACCTGTCCAAAATATTTGCAATTTAACGTGTGCCTATTGTTAGTCCATAGAAGAACAGATCTTGCTCAAGTAGTGGGAGTTGTAAGCAGGCATATGAACAATCTCAGCAGGAACCTTTAGGAAGCTATCAACTGGATTTTCAGATACCTGGCAGGTCCTACAATTGTGGCACCATGTCATGGAGGATCCAAAATTAGCATACAAGGATCTGTTGATTTAGATCTTATACTAATTGAAGCTGAGGACTAATATTGATATTCTAGATCACATGCAATTTGAGAGGGCTTTAGATAGGGGTGTTTTTTGACAATTCAAAATTTCAACATCAATCGAGTCTAAATGACACACTATTATCCTTTTTTATCTTTCATTCTTTTAGATGAAGGACAGAAAGATGATTGACAAATTTTGACTTTCTTTGATCACATGCAAAATAAAAATTATAACAAGGATTGATTTATTCTGGTGCATATGTTAAATTAAATACAGAGTTTAATTTCCTATCTGTAAGACAATCTTTCAACTGTAAGACAATCTTTCAAAAGCAATATAACATCAAATTTTGATTTCATTAAGGTTTTATGGCATAGTATAAATTATGATATGATTAATGAAGACTCTAGTAACAATAAGGTTTAAAGTTAAATTAGATATATCATTTAGACCTTGCATAAAATGCACACCAAGGCAAGATTAAGCGTAAATTGGAACTTAGAATGAGTTCTAGTATGAAAAATATGATCGAGTATAGAAACATATTCAATGACAAACTTCCATTGGCATTAAAAGTTATGTCTAACTATTTCCTTTCAGGGCTTTGGAACGTGTTAGACTACTAATATTTCAAAATGCTTAAGCCCTTATGTGCTGCCCCATACCCATACTGCCACACTGCACATGAAGAGAGCCATCAGCAGCAGCAATAGTAGGTAAATAGATAGGAAAACAGTGGTAGGAGAGACTCGAACCCAAAAGCTCTAGCTCAAATATCACGTTAGACTACCAATTTTGCTCAAATCTTAAATTGTTAAGATTTGGGCCCACAATGAGTATCAAACTAACAGTTGAGTTCTAGAAGTAGAGTCCTTTGGTAAGGCATCTTGGTAGCCAGATTGCAGGTGAAAAGAATTGAGAGGGATTCCAGGATTTTCAAGGATGAACAGAAACCTACTGTAGGATTATGGGACATAATCAGTTTCTTGACTTCTATTTTGAATATCCGTGACAAGGAATTTACAGGGCTTAGTTTTAGCTTGATCTCTTTAGTTTGGAGGCAGTCTGCTAGCCCTTTCAGATAGTAGTGGTATGGGGATCAGTCATATTGTGTTTTACTCTGAACCTTTTCTGCACTGAATTTAGGATATTAGTTCTTGTTTTCCCCCTTTCAAAGGATATTCATCTTCTCCCTGTCTTTTTCTTCCCATAAAGGATATTTCTCTTTTTAAATCATAATAGAATAATTACTGGTAGGCTATTTCAGATGGCAAATTTATCGATTAAAATGAAGGTGGAACTAATTGTTAAGCACTCCAGTTGTTTAGTGTATTAAGTTATGCTAAGGTTTTTATAGGTATCAAGCTATGAGGTATTAAGACAGAAATAATGATGATCTTAGAATCATTGTATTTTTACAACTATACACTACATGTGACAATTCAAGTTTTAGATCCAACTTATTGATGTTGTCATGTCCATAATTTTCTCCACAATTTTCCCCTAGTTTTTAATATTTGAAATATCACTGTTTGCAATTTTTAAAGCATAGTTCCAGCTTATCAGAAGATTCAGAACACAACTATGAATTGGCCCCTTTTACATATCACAAACAGTTGGTTTTTGAAGGGTAAGAACATTTAGAACAGTGATGATTAAGAGTTCATTCAAAATCATACTTGTACTAGAAAGTACTAAAAGATGAGGAGGAGACAATGAGCAAGCTGGTAATACTGATAATATTTTGCATTGCCAATCTCAAGCCCCAAACAAAAGAGGAGTGTAACAGGCAGAATACCACCAGAAAACCTCTAGTTTAATCCTGAAAGAACATGAATCACAAAACATTGGAGCATGTGCTAAAGCATAAGGCGATTGGAGCTCATGCCACTGCACAAGGAAATTTGGCATCAGATAAAGCAGAATGGCAACACAAGATAGTTTAGAAAAACAAGTACCAGGATAGGGCTAAATGGCAGAGTTGAGTGAATAAACAGGGTGCAAATGATATCAAAGATGATTGCAACTTCAACATCAGTGCATCAGACCAGCACCTTAAAGGCATCAGGTTTTTTCTTGAAAATCTATGCCTCTTCTATTCAAGTTATTTTCCTGTTCTTGCTTCAATTTAATATTCTTAAATTGATGCAGCAATAAAGTAAAAGTGAGATCAAATTGCTCGAAGAGAACATCTAAAAACGTTTCCATAAAAACACAATCCAAAAGTGGAGTCGTAAGTGATTAATGGGAACAGTAGCCTGTCAAACAAGGTCAGTGTATGGGTCAGCAATTAAATAGAAATCCAAGGTCTTCCATGAATTTTAAATTGGAGGAATTACAATGTAATTTGTTGACTAAAAGAATCAATGAGAAGACTCTGTACTAGACCATTAGTCTTTAGAACCTCTAAACTCCATATAAAGATATATGAAGATGTCTAATATAGCATTATCTACCATGCAAAGGCAGTTACAGATAACAATGAAAAATACAACACAAAATACTTTGCAAAACTAAAACAAGGGATTCATGCAGGCCAATGGGAAACTCGAGAGCAACATGTGGAAGAAAAAAAGTCCAAAATTGAGAAATAAGCAATGGCTTGTGAAATTTACTTTGTGCTGGTATCATGAACAGATTCAAAAGATCATAGTAAAATCAACAAGGAACCAAATGCACAGAGCCCATCTAATAGTTAAAAAAAAAAAAAAAGGGGGTTACAGCAACCTTAGGGCTTGCGTAATTTCCTTCTTCAAATCCTTATCAGGAGGAAGCCTCCCTTTCAGCACTCCCCTGATTCTGTCCTTGTATTCGTCCATTCTGAAAAATAAACAAAAGACATCAGTTTCAAAAAGAAATATATTACATTCAGAAGATTACAAGATCAATAAACACTAGAACTAAAGAGGGGGGAAATATTTGACTTGCATCTTTCGATGTTTCTTTTTGTGGTTTTCCAACTCTCCCTTCTTCAGAGACAATTTCACTCTGTCCTCCGAATCCACAGCCATGATGTCTTTCTCTCGATTAAGAGCTTTAATTTTTTGCTCTATGCTATACAACTCACTCTGCTTTTGACGGATGTTTGACTCAAATTCTCGTTCAGCAAGCTGGTTTGTCTTTCTCTCAACCTCAATTCTCTGTGAAGGTAAAAGAAGCATTGTTCACATTATGCTTATAGGTATTGGCCTTACCTAATATTAAAGTTGTGTTAAGCAAGACCATTGAACCAAGCTGATCCTCACCAAATTTTTTTCTCTTTCATCAATGTGAGACAGACTAACATTAGAAATTTGGAGTTCAAATGAATCACGCTCATTTTCCCTCTCTTCAATGCGTTTCAAAATACCACTCTGCACCAAATGACAAATTAGAAAATCCAAACCTGAAGCATGAGGGAATGGCACTTTAGAAGACAAATAGAAGGGGTCCTTAAACACAAACCTTGATCTCTACTTTAGCCTGTTTTTGAGCCTCTATATCTTTCCAATGGTCATTTGCATCCATGTAACGATCCCACGCCACCTTAAGTTCCATTTCAATTGATTTCTGAAATAATGTTCTTACTGATCAGTGCTCACTACCACAGTTGAGAAAAAGTCCAATATATTGTTAGTTCTGCATATGAAAATAACTCAAGCAAAAAGTGAGAGAGGGAATTAAGATTTCCTTCAAACACAATACGTGAAACTTTGCATCTAGCCCAGTTTTGTGACAACTAACCAAAAACCTTTGTAAAATAAATTACTAAAATTTGACATATTCTCTATTGAAACTGAAATAATTTGGTGCAGATACAAAAACTGATAGACATAATAACCAAGGGAGACTATGAGTTGGTTGACCCTCCACTCAGGAACACATCCATTACCCGATCTAATTTGCAAAAAGGTCCTGCCTGAAAAAGACAGGCCAATTCTTATTCCCTAGGGATTAGGAAGTACATTTCCTCGTAGCCTCCAGGAGGCTGTCCAGCTTTTCCCCATTCTATCCCTGGCCAGTATCCTACTCTAGCAGATACTACTTGGGTCCAGCTCCCTCTGGATTTAAGAACATGTGGCCTTTACATCTTGGGTTCAAAGGGTTAGTTGGTCAATGGTGAAGAAAGACCCAGATCGATAGGTGGAAATGTAACAGATTCATGCAAAAACTGCAGTTCACTAAAGCCAAGTTACAAATGTGGGGTAAAAAAAACATATCTGGAGAGATGATGGAGAGAAACACATCTATTCTTAAGGACATTGAGATTGTTGATTTTCCGGAACAATTGGTTTCGCTATTTGATTACCTAAAGATTCTCAAGCTGCTAGGAAGTTGGAGTTTAAGGATGTTTTGCTAAAAGAAGAATCGTTCAGAGAGGAAAGGGATCATATCTAAAGCCCTCAACAGGGTGTCAAGATTTTTAAAGAGACCCTAAGTTTCTTTAATTATCTTTAGTCCAAGGCAAGAGGTAATTTTTGTTTGATTGAGGGCTTGGATTGAAGTCTCATTTTAAAGGATAGCATTATTTGGCATGAACACACTTGCATTGAAGAGGAAATCAAAGAGGCTACTTTTCAAATGCAGGACAAAGCATTAGGCACTGATGGTATTTCTTTAAGTTTATAACAAGAATGTTGGGACATTATGAGAGAGGATTCGACACATGCCTTCTCTAATTTTTATAGTACTTGGATAAGGGATATGAGCACCAATGCCACTTTTATGGCCCTAGTCCTAGATGCCTTTGCTATCAATCTTTTGGGCTTCAAACCTATAAGTTTGTTAACTAGCTAATATAAGATTTTAATGAACATGTTATCTAAGAGGCTTCAAAAGGTGTTGCAAGAGCATGAGACATTTTCTTGCTCACAGAGAGCTTTTGTTCCAAGGTAAAGAGATTCTGAATGCGATGCCTATTGCAAATGATTTGGTCAAGGTAAAGCTCAACTCGGAGGAATAGAGGGTGGTTTTTAATATCAATTTTGAAAAGGCCTTACGATCATGTTGATGCAACTTTCTTATACCATGTTTTTCTTAGGAAAGGTTTTTAGTTTAGATGGAGAACAAAGATTTGGGTATGTCTATCTTTAGTTGACTTATGTTATATTAGTTAATGGTGTGCCAACAGTTCGGTAAAGGCATCTAGAAGAGTTAAGCAAGAGGACTCATTCTATCCATTCCTTTTCACAATCGTCATGGATATGTTGAGTAGATTGATAAGCACAAAGGAAAGAGGACTGATATGAGGGTTTGAGGAAGGCATAGTCATGCCAAGGTTTCCCACTTATAGTTTGTTGATGGGACTATATTCCCTCTATATCCATGTTGGAGGATATTTCAAACATCAAGCTTACTCTTCTTGTATTCAAGTGACTATCTAGGCTTAAAATCAACCTTAACACAAGCACCTTCTCAAGGATTAATGCCAACTTTAGTCACCTTAACATGTTAGCTATCATATTAGGTTGTTCAACTTTTAAATGAACTTCATCCTACCTTCAACTTCCCTATGGTGGGAATCTTGAGCCCTTCCAATTTTGGAACCCAAGAGTTCCCAAAAAATTGAATGGGTAGATGAGAGTATGTTTATCCTTGGAAGGGATGATTACCTTGGTTTAATCCTGTTTAGCCTACATTTCTAATTCCTTTTGTTCAATATTCGAGATTCCAGTCAACGAAGTGGAGCAAATTGAGATAACCTAAAGGGATTCCTTGCCACCAAGTCACGGGAAGCTAAGAGAGACCACCTAATATGTTGGAATTAAGTGTGCACATCAAGAAGTGTAGGAGTAAAGGTTTTGTAAGGTTAATAAGCCTTTTTTGTGTCAATGGCTATAAAGATTTCCCAAGGTAAGTCTTTGGGGCATAAAATCATTTGACATCTATGGGCTACACTGTAATGGTTAAGACACCAACTCTCAAGCCAGATGATCACATCATTGTACTTGGAAGACTAAAGCACAAGTCTTTACAAATTTTTCTTGCTTAACTGACCTTTTTATCGGTGATGATACCAAGATTCATGCCTAGAAACATACTTGATGAGAGGACTGATCTTTGTGCTTCCAATTCTCTGATCTCTCCATTTACTTTCTAGATTGGGGAATATTTACCATATATCACATTTTAGATCATTTACCTCCTTTAGATCCTACAAACTTAATTTCCATCTAAAGAATGAAGAGAACTTTCTATTGAATTTCTTGTAAAATACGCCTAATTAAAAAGGGTCTTATATAAGAAATATGACCATAGATCTATCAATAAATTTCCTTGATTCTAGCAACTAACAAATGGGAAAAACAATCCCTTAAAAGTTAGAGATATCGAATAACAAAATATCCTTCTCTTTATTTAAACAAATAAAACTTAACTAAAAGAGGCTACAACCCCTGATCTCCTCACATTAGCCTATAAAATAGGGCTCCAAACCCAGAATTCCATGCTCCCCCTCAAGTTGACGCATAGATATCAATCATTCCCAACTTGGTAATCAAAGCTTCAAAAATGGTTTTTGGAAAAGCCTTTGTAAGAATGTTTGCAGTTTAAAGGCTTGTAGGAATGTCCAAGATCTTAATTATTCCTTCCTCAATCTTTTCTTTGATGAAGTGATTGTCAATTTCCACGTGCTTAGTTCGATCATAATGGATCAAGTTCTTTGCTGCCTGACACAAAACATCATCATTAACTTCTTGATAGGAATTTTTAATTCTTCGAGCAATCTTTTCAGCCCCCTTCACATATGCCATGTGTCATAACCTTGAACTCAGTCTCAACGCTACTTCTTGCAACCACGAACTATTTTTAACTTTGTCATGTAACGAGATTCCCCATATATAAGTGCAATAATCAAAGGAGGATCTTTTGTCTGTTATAGAACCAGCCCAATCAACATCTAAAAAAATTTCAATGTTCTTGTTTGTTTCCATTCAAAAGTACAAACCATTGTCTAGTGTCATTTTAGGTACCTGAGGATTTGATACATAGCATCAATATGTTCATCTGTTGGATTATTCATAAATTGACTCACCACACTAACCGAGAAACTAATGTCAGACCTTGTATGAGAAACATATATGAGTTTCCCTACTAGTTTTTGATACCTTCCCTTGTCAACTAGAGAGTTCCCTTCTGTCATTCCCACTTTACAGGTTGAATCCATAAGAGCATCAACAAGTTTGCATCCTAGCATTCCTATTTCTTTTAGTAGGTCCAAAGTGTATTTACGTTGAGAAACTAAAATGCCCTTCCTTGACCAAGCTAGTTCCATACCTAGGAAGTACTTTAAGACTCCGAGGTCCTTGATTTCAAACTCCTTGGAGAGAATTGCCTTTAACTTGTTCATCTCCTCTTCATAATCTTTGGTTAAGATAATATCATGAATGTACATTATGAGAATAGCAATTTTTCCTTCAGGAGAGTGTTTCGTAAATAGTGTATGATCTGACTACCCTCGAGAATACCCATGCCTCTTGATTGCTTTTGTGAGCTAGTCAAACCATGCTCTTCAAGACTACTTAAGGCCATACAATGACTTCCATAGACTCTGTTGAGGCCATACAATGACTTCCATAGACTCTATTGAGGCCATACAATGACTTTGGTATTTTATAGACCCTGCTGAGACCATACAATGACTTCAGTAGTTTATAAACTTTGTTGAGGCCATACAATTCCTGGTGGAGTCTCCATGTAGACTTCTTCCAAGTCACTGTTGAGGAAGGTGTCTTTGACATCTAATTGGTGGAGAGGTCAATCTAAACTGGCTGCCAGTGATAATAGCACTTAGACTGTATTTGGTTTATCTAATAGACCAAATGTCTCCTGATAGTCAATCCCACAAGTATGAGTGAACCCTTTTGCGACAAGTCTTACTTTGTACCTGTCCCTTTCGCGACGGTTTTATATTTGACATTAAAGATCAATTTACATCCTAAAGGTTGTTTCCCTACTGGTAATTCTGAGATTCCCAGGTTCCATTCTTCTCAAGAGTTTGGATTTCATCTCCAATTGCTGCTCTCCATTCTGAATTTTTTAGAGCTTCTTGTATATTGTTTAGAATTTCAATATTTGAGAGATTAGTAACAAAGGCATGATAACTTGAGGATAAATTTCCATAAGATACAAACTTGGAAATCAAATGTTGAATACACGATTTAACACCTTTCCACCAGGCAATAGGAATATCAAGGTCATTACATCATAAAAGGATTCATGAATTGTATTACCTAGGAGGGAATCGAAATTGTCTCAACTCGGATTGGACTCTTGCTTTTACTCAGGGAGTGTATATGCTCTATCTCTCTTCAAGTTTTTGTTTCCTTGAACAAACACACAACTATTTGTTATTTGCATGTTGTGTGTGGGTTTGAGAATCTGTCTTGAATGGGTTCGGACTGGATATTTTGAGGAGAAATTGGTGCAGACAAGGTAATGGAATTAGATTAGACAATATCCTCATTTAGCCAAAACCGATATTCTTATGTGAATATCTTCTCCCCCTGAATAAAAGTTTTAGGGTAGAATGGTTGATTTTCAAAGAAGATTACATCCATAGAATTGTAGAATATTCTGGTGAAAGGCAAATAACATTTGTAACCTTTTTTGTTGGGAGAATAATCGAGAAATAAACACTTTATGGCTTTAGGATCTAGTTTACTCTGTGTTGTTGGTAAACATGAACAAACACAGTGCAACCTAACACTTTTAAAGGCAAGGAGGAAATGATCCAAGCTTGTGGATAGGCCTGGATAAGGGTTTTGCAACGGCTTTGAAATCTTAGGACTCTAGATGACATCCTATTGATAAGATAGGCAGCAGCAAGGACAACTTCCCCCCAGAAATATTTTGGCACGTGTTGTGAACATAAGAGACCCAACAACTTCAAGGAGGTGTTTGTTTTTCCTTTCAGTAACTCCATTTTGTTGTTGGGTGTCTACACAAGAACTTTGATGACAATATGACCGGATGCTACTATAAATGAAAATTAAATATGAAAGAAAATTAAAAAGAGAACTACAATGAAAATTATGGATCCACTACTGAAACAACAATTGTTTTTTTTTATTGGATACTGAAACAACAATTGTTAGTACAGCAATTATATTTTTTATAAGAATAAAATAACTGAAAGCACAAAATAGAGTGCAACCTGATACTCCTTAGAATATACAGGATACCCCCAAAGAGAAAAAAAAGGGGGTGGGGGGGGGGGGGGGGGGGGGAGGCGGGGGTGGAAATTATGATTACATGAACTATTCAAAGCATAAGAAGGATCAAAATTAAATATGAGATTGCAAAAATTCATGAACTGGGAAATTTTAGGTTTCTATAAGAAGACTTCCTTTCCTTAGTTCTAATTTAAGATCAGGATATTAAGGATACAGATATATGCTTGTAAGCGTAATCAGGCAACAAAAGAAACCACCTTTTTATCTTGCAGGTCCTTCTCAAGATCCATTAACCTTGTTTTTATTCGGTTTGTGAAGTTCAAAGCAATTTCATTGCTGAAGGGGACACTGGGAAGAGACCCTAAATTATTCCTTGCAAAAAGTTTTTGAATAGTTGAATCTCTTTCATTCTTCAAGGAGGAATGAACCTAAAACCCCAGAGAGAGAGAGCAAATTAGTAATAATTTCCACCCTAACTGGACTACTTTTACTAATATAAAAAATATATACAGATTCATGGATATTACTTCAGCTTCAGTTTGAAGTTTGCTTGTCTCCCAGATATAGTCATTGATTGTCTGCTTAAGGAAAGAACCTTTTGTCTCTGTGTCATCCATTTCCCTCTCCAACTTGCTGATTTTAGATTCTAAGAGTGCAATTCTCTCTTCAAACTTGGTTTTCCATTCGTTTAATTCTTCATCAGTGTCTGACCAATTCGCCAAAGAATAGGAAGTAAGAAAAAACTGTTAAAAGCATAAAACATTTGCACAAACTGGTCACATAAGCCTGTAAAGCAGAACTTACATAGTGACACAGAGAAGAGAGTAAAGAAAGATAATTTATACCACTATAGTAAAAGGGATTGAGCAGAAAAATGAAACACAATAACAGAGAGTCTCTCCTGCTTCTGCTATACAATTAACAGACCTTCATTCTCCTCAGCAAGAGCTGCATATTGTTTCTGCTGCTCCTTAAACAAGGTGCTTCTTTCAGCAGTTTTAGTTGATATCTGGTCTTGTAGCTTCCGCAAGTCTTTTAAAGTTGCTTCAGTATGCTGTATCTTGGCATCCACATTTTGGATGTTATTTTCCAATTCCTGCATTTGAATTTTTAATGACTCTGTTTTCTCTTGATCTTGTTCAATGCTTTCTCGAAGCTGTAAGAAAAAAAACCTCAGATTAATAAAAATCACAATCCTAAAGCAAATTTTCATCAGAAAATAAACATCAAAATAAACATCAGAAGATTCTGGCCATTATCCTCTTCAGGGCTTTTTTCAGTCAAATCCTTTTTTCTAGCATTATCTCAATCTTCTGGATCTCCTCAAGACTTTCCTTCAAAGTTCGTTTGGAATTCTCAAGTCCTTTCAAAGTGAAGTCCTTTGTCTGGTTAGTGGCACACAAGAAGGTGAATACTAATGACATGCTACAAGTGAGAAGACCCTACAAAGCCCTTAGTCCTGATATTTGTATTTTGTGCATGAAGCATGAGGAATCAGCAAATCATCTTTTTCTTCATTGTTCCTTGACGATTGGGTTGTGGCACAGGTTATTTCAGTTAGCTAAGATGGATTGGGTTCTCCCAAGGAGCATATATGACATGATGTCCATCAAATTTAAAGGCTTCGGTAATTCTAAGAGAGGGATAGTTTTGTGGCAAGCTACGAGCATCACTCTAATTCGGGTTGTGTGGTGGGAAAGAAACGCAAGGATTTTCGAGGATAAAGCAAGGAATTCAGAGTTCCTTTGGGACTCTATTGTTTTTCTTGCTTCCCTTTGGGCTTTCTGTTCCAAGACATTTAAGAGGACTCCCCTTAATGTGATTCAACTGGATTGGACAACGGTGTGTACTCCATAAGGATTGGTCCTTAGTGGGAGTTCGTTTGTTTTATGTGTTTTTTCCTGTAATTTAGTTGTCTTTGGTGGGAGGATTTCTCATCCTTCTTCTTGTACTTCTTTTTTCTATCAATATATCTTTGTGTCGTTTCCAATAAAAAAAAAATAGCCCCTGAGGCCAGGCTCAAGTGGCAACAGGTTGGAGTGGGATATGGTAATGGATCCTAAGAAAACCTTTTCCTAAATAGACCAACTTTTTTTCAATTTTTTTTATCAGAAACTAACTGTTTATTAATATTAAATTTAGATGCAACATCCTTCCAAAATACCAAGGATGATCAGAAGAGGAAAGCTAACAAGAGCAGCAAAATAATCATATTGAAAAATTTATAATAAATGAACTTTGGCGGGTTTTTTTTTTTTTTATCAGAAAGAAAATATATATTGATAATAGTAAAGTTGAAGAGAAGAATGAGAGGTCCCTCCCACAAAGTACAAAACCTGATCAAAGTAAGGTTATACTCCATTGTACGAGGAGAAGTATTGATAAAAGCATGCACAAAATATCTCCAAAACCAAAATCAAACTCTCTCAAGAATTACAAACTGAAAGCCAACTAAGTAGAATAACATTAAGTGGAATTCCTCTTAAAAGGGTAGTATAGGAAGCCCAAAAAGAGGAGTTGAAATGAATAAGATCCCATAACATCCCTTCCATTTTGCAATTTTCCTCAAAAATTCTAGCATTTTTCTCTTGCCACACAACCCACCACACAGTGATGCATGTGATATGCCAAAGAATCTTGCCTCTAATTGAATTCCCCAAGCCTCTAAACGATATAATCATCGTATCTCCAATACTCCTTGGTGGAACCCAATACATATTAGCTAAATGAACTTCTATGTTTATTACTTCAATCTATATTTGAAGAGCTATGAAGCTCTATATGCATGTGTGTGGTTGAGTCATAGTAAAATAATTTAGCATGGAGACACACATGCAGACAAAAATGATGGGTGAACAGTTCACTTAGAGTGAGCAAATATCCCTGACTTTATGTGTGTGTTTGAGCCCTAGTACAATAATACAGCATGAGAGATGCACATATAGAGATGAAAATGATGGGTGAACAGTTCAACCTGAATGAGCATATATACTAGACTCATTTTTGAAGAATATATATTCTTACATTGAGATTCATAACATAAACACTCAAATATGAAGAAATTTTAAATAGAAGCTTCTCCAAGTTAGCTTTGCTTTTCAAGTAATTGACCTGAACTCTAGCTCTAGTGTTGGGATGCAACTGTACCAAGTTGTGAATAGAGTGCCAAGCAAAATGTTGTGGCTTTAGTAAAGGTGCTGATTGGAGTCAAGAACAAAAATGCCATGATTTATCAACAAAAGATTGCTCAAATATTGTATATTCCCGGTCAGTAGATTTCGAGTTTGAATTTAGGACAAGATAATTAAACAATGTAATTAAATACACATTCTAGTTGTAATTGAGCTTGAAAGGCAAGCAAAAGGCACCTAAAGCAACCAGGAACGATCAAGTAGAGTTTGCATTCAAAAAAGGAAAACAAGGGCAAGACACTTAAACTTCCAATAGCGGATAATAAAACTATGTTTAATTATACATATGCTAAATTGAGGAATGAGATTGAATGAACTTTTAGTGTTCAAAGTCATGAATTTCAATCTTGGAAACTAATGTACGACATAATTTTTGAGTGCAAAGGAACATTCTTATTACTTGTATACATAATGATCCTTGAAGAACAATAATGCATTTTTCGAGAAATTTGATAATGATGATTTTGAACTCACAAGAGTAATGAAAATTTGGCATCCATAGATTTAGAGGAGTTGAAACACAATCTAATTACACTTACATGCTCAATTTGCATAAGCAAATTATAAATGAATTATTTAGTAATTGAGTTTGAACTATTTTTTTTTTTTGTTATTTCAATTATTTACAAGTTTTATTTAACCATCTAATTGTTTTCATTATTTCTAGGGACCAATCCATATGATACTTTGTCAACCATATTTTTTTTTTTTATCAGAAACGAAGAAAAATATATTAATAGAAGAAAAGATACAGGAGAAAGAAAAGATACAAAAGAAAGAGAAGAAACCAAGGGAAAGATGAGAGGTCCTTCCTACACAAACTGAACAAAGGAGAAAACTCCCAACAATAGAACTCTAAAAACAAAGAGAAACCCCAACATTCTTCAAACTTTTGAAGCGCAAACCGCAATCCAGCTGAGTTGTAAAACACTTAGAGGAACTCAAATCTCATAACATCTCTTCCGTTCTCCCTTTATCCTCAAAGATCCTATTGTTTCTCTCTTGCCACACCATCCAAATCAAAGTAAGGCAAGCGATTTGCCAAAGTGTCTTGCCTCTTAATGAGTTCCCCAAGCCTTTAAAAGCAATAACCAACATGTCCTCAAAACTCCTTGGGGGGACCCAAACCAACCCTGCTAGATTGAACAACTTGTGCCAGAGTCCAATGATAACAGGACAATGAAGAAAAAGGTATATTGTACATATACTATTTGAAAAGAATATTTAAAATATGCATATCACCGGTATAAGTTAAAATTTGTAAACAAAATATATATATATTATTTTTAGACACGTTTTTTTTATTAGAAACGAAGAAATATGTATTAATAAAAGTAAAGATACAAGAGAAGGATGAGAGGTTCTTCCCACAAAATATAGAAATTGATCAAAGGAGAATACACCCATTTATAGAAAACTATATACAAAGATAAACCCCAACAATCTCAAACTTTTGAATCACAAACCGCAGTCCAGTTGAGTTGTAAAACACTAAGAGGAACTCCTCTAAAAGCAGTAGTACAAGAGGCCCATAGAGAGGAAGAGAAATGAAGTAAATCTCATAACATCCCTTTCGATCTCCCCTTATCCTAAAAAATCCTAGTGTTTTTAGACACGTTATTTTTATTATCACACAATCAAATTAAATTCAGCATTTAAACATAAAATGATACCAAATACTTTTCACTATTATTAATTTAACAATTATAATTTTCAGCACCTATAATTAAGTACGAAAATTTGGCATCCATTGATGTAGAGAAGTTGAAACACAATCTAATTACACTTACACACTCAATTTGCCTAAGCAAATTATAAATGAATTATTTAGTAATTGAGTTTGAACTATTTTGTTTGTTATTTCAATTATGTACAAGTTTTATTTAACCATCTACTTGTTTTAATTATTTCTAGAGAACAATCCATATAATACTTTATGTCAACCATATTATACATAAACTATTTGAAAAGAATATTTAAAATATGCATATCACCAGTATAAGTTAGAATTTGCTAAAAAACAAAAAACAATTATTTTTAGACAAGTTATTTTTAAAATCAAACGATCAAATTAAATTCCACATTTAAACATAAAATGATACCAAACACGTTTCACTATTTTTTTTTTATAGGTAATCAAAATCAATTTATAAAAAGTAATGTCAGAAAAGGCATTCCAAAGTACACAAGAAGTATACAAAGAAATACCTCAAAGCAACACAAAAAACAAAGAGAGTCATCAACAACAACCCCCTTAGCTCAAACCCAAACACCCCACAAAATCTAAAAAGGAATGAGGCGTAAGGGAACTATGTGCATCTTGCACCAAGCCCAAAGATTACAAGCAAAGGAGGATTTCAACCCTTGAATTGACCGCCCCTCATTATCAAACGCCCTACTATTTCTTTCCTTCCAAACAATCCAAAAAAGGCATAAAGGAGCAACCCACCATGCCTGCTTCCTTTTCTTTCCCACAAAAGAACCATGTCATCCTAACAAAGCCTCTCTAACCGATGAGGAAAGCACCCACGCCACACCAAAAAGAAAGAACAGAAGATACCATAAAACTCTCGTTCTAGCACAATGAAGGAGAATATGATCCACAGATTCTCCCTCCTTAAGGCAAAGAAAGCATCTATTTGCCAAAGATCACTCTCTCCTCTAAATGTGATCCAGAGTTAGAACCTTCTTCCAAGCAAAAAAGACCACCCTCGGTGGCACCCACGAATTCCAAATCACACTTGGTGGGAAAACGCTCCATCTTCCTAGCTCCAACACCCTGTATAAGGATTTAACAAAGAAAGCCCCATCCTTAGACTCAATCCACAAAATCTCATCCTCCTTGTCCCTGGACACCCTCCTCCCATGCAATCTCAGAAGGAAGCGCTTCAAGCTCTCCATCTCCTAATCATTGAAATGCCCAGAAAAGTGAGGAGCCCAACACCCTCCCTCAGGAGAATGACTCCAAACCTCCTCCACCAACGCCTCCTTGGAGGAAGCTATAACAAATAAAAATGGAAAACAGATGCACAAAGGCTCAACACCACACCACTTGTCCTTCCAAAACCTCACCCTCCTACCATCCCCCACCAAAAAGGCAACTCTGCAACTTAACACATCCCCCTCCTTCCTGATGACTTTCCATAACCCCTACCCCATACGCTTCCCTCACCTCCCAGGTGCGCCATCCTCCTTCTTCCTCCCCGTATTTTCCATTGCTAACTTGCCTCTAACAAGCCTCCCTCTCCTTAGCAAAGCGTCAATTCCATTTGCACAAAAGAGCTTTATTGAGCAATGAGAGGTTCCTAACCCCTAAACCACCCTTACTTTTGTGTAAACAAACAGCAGACCAACTAACCAAGTAAGGTCTCCTCTCAAGGGCCCTTCCTCCCCAAAGAAAGTCTCTTTGAATTTGCTCCAACCTCCACCCAACCAACCTTGGCATACAGAACAAGGACAAATACGTTTCACTATTATTAATTTAACACTTACAATTTTCAGCACCTATAATTAATATTGATGTTTTTAGTACTTAATTTTCAATTTTGTTAAACACCATCTAAGTCCTTGAAAATATAATAAAGAAACAAAAGGCAAATTTTGCTAATTTAGGTCTTTTAGAAAGATTCTTTTTTCTAAAAAAAAATGTTTCTTTTTCTAAAAGTTAACATTTTCTAAGAAAATATATATATATATATATATATATATATATATATATATATTGTTATCCAAAAGTTTATATTTTCTAGTAAGTGGACGGTTTAATAGTTTTAGGAAAGAATTAGAAGTTCTATTAAGTTACTATGATGTGGGATGCAAAATCTCTAGAAGCATGTGAGTCTATCTTCAGATCCTCCTCACTAATTGTTACTTTCAATTGTGAGAGAAGGGAGAACCTTTGCATGTTAGTAGAAAATGGCCTGAGTTTTGTACAACTTAGGGAGGGAAGAGCACAAATTTATGGAAAAGCTCAAGCATATCAAAGCTTTTATGAAAGTCATGGAACAAAGAGAAATTTGTGAGTTTGACCAAGGAAAATCCACTATTCTCAAGGCCATCTTACAAATATTGATGCCACTAAAGGGTTAGGACTTTTGAAAAATGATGCTAGGTCTCTTAAGATATGTAGGAAAGTAGAACTAGGTGAAATTTTGAGGACAAATAAGCTAGTGAAAAAAGTCTAGGTTGAAATGGGTCAAGGAGAATGATCTTAACTCAAAATTATTTCTTAGGAATTTTGAATGGTAAAAGGAAAAAGAAATGACTGAAGTTATTAAAAGGGAAGATGGTAATATACTCGAGGACAAGGATTTGAATTTAGGATCATTAGATTCTTCAATACCTCACTTAAGGGTAGGAATCAAGAGTGGTTGAAAGTTGAGAGCTTAAGTTGTTCTCCTATCTATAGGACTGGTTAGAGGTGGTTAAAAAGGCCATTTGAGGAATAGAAGGTTAGGGGAGCAAATTTTTACTTGCTTAACCATGGATTCATGAGGTTCATGCTATTCCATCTTACTTCAGTTGAAGGTAAAGTTTATACATGGAGGGTGAGTGACATCAATATAGGCAAGCAGCGACACTTTTCCATCATCAGAGCCAATACTGGAGATTAGCCATAGTGAGGATGACTTGCTGCTCACTGGATTCACATTTGATGAGATTCAGACTCTAGAATTAAGGGAGTCACGCCCAGATCGTATCCCTTTTTCCTTTGATAAGCATAGCACTCTGGTGGTTATAGAGATGATGAGAGGAATTTTTTTTCAGCCGGACTTGGGATTAGGATGTCGACAACAAGGAATGACCGAGTTCATTATGACAGCCAATTGGAATATCTTGAATTGAGAAATTTAAATTAAATATTACTATGGCCTAAGGTTAATGAGGGTTATTTAGACCACCTTATCAGTTGGTAGCAGAATTATAGACTTAAATCTAAGAAGTTCTAGATTTAGGGTAGATCTTCAAGTACTAGAGTTTTCATTATAAGTGGTTATGGCAATCCCCTAAATAGAGTAATTCCATATAGCACCAAGTAATTAGAAGCAATTATTGTTTGCACAATAATGGGTAAAAACGTCACTATCAATACTTGACATTGAAGCACTTGGATACCGATAGATCAAAATTATGTACGTTTCATTAATTTTACTCTTTTTTCCATGGGAGGAGGATTCTTGATCCATCTTTGCAAGGATTGATGGTGCAACAATCAGCCATTGAACCTCTTATACCCCTAGTGTTTTTCCCCTCAACAACGAGAGGGCTTCACAACTATTATTTTTTACTTCTTTTTACACAAACTCCCCTCTTGGAACTTTGACTTCTAAAAAATCTCTAGAGATAGAGAAAATGAAGATCTTTTTGCTTTATTATTATCCTACCAAAAATGCTTCTATCTTCCCACTCCCAATGAGAGATGATGAATTTTAAACTAATGGTTTTTTCCTCTATAGGCCCTTTGATTGTCAACTTCCCTCGTCTTCAAGGAATGTTAACTTGGAACTCTAAAACTTCGCCAAAAGTTTGGGCCTTACTAGTTGGTGAAGAATAGAAAAGTTAACATAAATTATTGTCTCACCTTAAGAGGCCTTATAAATCCA
Source organism: Vitis riparia (assembly GCF_004353265.1). NCBI lineage: Eukaryota > Viridiplantae > Streptophyta > Magnoliopsida > Vitales > Vitaceae > Vitis > Vitis riparia. Next base: position 14,685,236 of record NC_048435.1, on the reverse strand, counting down.
GCCTCAATCATTATGTTTTGTGCTTAGAAGCCAACAAATCATCTCTCCTTCAAAAGCCCTTCAATAATGAAACCATGATAGAGGCTATTTTGGTAGAGAAGATTGATCGAGTATTATCCTTAAGGAATTTCAAACTAATAACCATCTCCTTTCAAGGATTGGAAGCAATTGTACAAGAAAGGTTCCATTGGAACTAGCATCATGGCCAGATTGTGGGATTATTTGGATAGAACAGAATGTCAGGATTTTGAGGATAGAAGGAGATTAGCTGTTGACCTGTTAAAAAACATCTATTTTCTCGCATCTCTTTTTTATGTTAGTTGCTAAGAAGTTGTCTAGAGTCTGTTGTCTAGAGTCTATTGTCATAGAATAAAACTTTCAAAAAAAGAAAAGAACAAAAGTTCTCTAGAATCAATCTTGGCATCAATTTGGTAAATTGGAGATTGATTTGCCTCACTCGGGAGAGCAATGGAATTACAAGCTAAGCAGGCTCCTTAACATATGGTGGGTTCATTGAAACTTAACTTCAATAACTGCTCCTTGAGCAACCCATGACTTATAGGGGTTGGCAATCTTGTTCAAGCCCATAGTAGCAACAATATTCAAGCTTTCCAAGTTTAGCTTCAAGCCATCGTTGAAGAAAAAAATTTGGCACCACTCAACGAAAGGAATTTGACAGTCCCTAATCTCATTGTAGTGGAGATTCAACATCAACTCTTTTTAAAGAGGCAAACAGGTGAAAGAACCATGGAAATATCATCATAGGATGAGAAATATTATGTATCTTACTAAAGTTTTAGGTCATTCATTTTCTCAAAAATTTAGAGCAAATTAGGAAGTTGATAAAGAGGTCAAGGGAGCAACCATTTCTATGGCTGAATTTCTAAGGGAATCATGCCCCATGAGTTAAGGGATCTATCCTAGCAACTCTATTTTTAGGTTAAGAGGCACCTGGTGGTTTTTGTAGGGAGCTACATTTCCTCTAGTCTTTTAGTGACCTTATATGTGCACTTTTTCATTCCCTTTTCTAAAGGAACTTTCATCCTTTACATTTATCTTTCTTTTCCTTGATACAAAGTTTGTTGCTTATAAAAAATAAACAAATAAAGAAAAAACAAAAAACAAAAAACGAAAGAAAAGAAAAAAGAAAGAAATAGAGAAAAGGCAAATGGGACACATTGCTAATTCAAAATAATTCAGTTTTAACAATATTGATTACTTTAAAAACTTTTTTGGACATTCTTGAATTATGGGGCTTGACACTTGATTACTTTAAAAACTTATTTCGTACATCCATGAAGGATTGCTTGTCCTTCTTGTATTTATCTTTTAAGATCAATGAGATTGTTACTGTTCAAAAGAAGAGAGAGAGAGAGAGAGAGAGAAGAAAAATGAAATTTTCTAAAAAACAAAAAAAAAAAAAGATAGGGGTCAAGTTGTAGAAGAGTTTGAAGTGGATGGAGAAGAAAAATTCCTCGACAAAAGCCTTAAGGGGCCCTACTCCACCTTGCCCAGCATATCAGTCTTCAAATTTGTTGATCTAGGCACACAAGATAAAGGCTTTCATGTCCAAGTGAATATGAAGAATCCTTGATGGAGATCAAAACCATCAATTTTAAGTTTATTATAGATGTAAACATAAAGGATAAGAAGGATTCTTATGAATATTAAATTCAGGTTCCTATTCTTATAAAGTTAGGAATTATATTATTATTAGTTAAATATGTGTTGGAAAATATGGACAGCCTCTACAAAGACTTTCCAACTAGGAAATATTTTTGAATTTAGTTATTCATTATTAGTTTAGTTCACTAATTCTTTTTTGTAAATAGAGATATCCTGGGCTAGAAATAAGCTCCTTCCTTTATTCCATTTTTGACCTCTTACAATTTGTATATATTTGGTGTAATTCTATTGAAATAATACAAGAGAGAAATTCTCAAAAATACCAAAGTCAACATGGTATCAAAGCAGGAAAACTCTCTCTGCCAAGATCCATCTTCCCACCATTGGGCCTTCATTGCTCAGCCATAAGCCTGCTGAGTCTTCATTAATGAGCAGAAACCCCTTTAATTCCAACCAGCCTTTTTTCTTACTATTACTTCTTGTTTCCGCAGACCAGCCTTAATTGTTGGTAACTCAACTTTCTTTCATATTAATAGGCTTCCAGACAAACTGTTTTTCTTCTCCACACATGTCTGAAATTAGTACTAATATAACCGGCCAATTCACAACCCAGAGCACAACTCCAGGTGACTATTAGAATGTCTCCACTTCCTTCAAACTTAATAGTGGAAATTATCTGCAGTGATCTCAATTGGTGAAAACGTATATTAAAGGAAAGAGGAAGCTAAATCATCTTCTTGGGCCTACAATAAACAAGGATTATCCAAATTTTATCTCTTAGGATGAAGAAGATTCTCAAATTATGTATTGGTTATGGAACTCCATGCAACCGGAAATAAGTCATATTTGCATGTTTCTCTCCGCGGCAAAGGAAATTTGGGATGCAATTCATCAAACCTACTCCAAGGTGAGGGATGCTGCTCAGATTTATGAACTCAAGACAAAAATCCATGATGCCAAAAAAGGTACCCTATCTATAACTGAGTATTACAGTGTTATAAAGGGATTATGGCTTGAGTTCAATCATTATCAAAGTTTTAAGATGAAATGCAGTAAAGATGCAACAATATACCAAGAGTTTCTTGAGAAAGAGAGACTCTTTGATTTTTTGGCTGGTTTGAATGGTGAATTTGATCGAGATAGGGCCAAGATTCTTGGGAGAGATCCATTCCTTCATTGAATGAAGCATTTCCTATTTTAAGAGAAGAGGGACAAAGAAATGTAATGCTGAAAGCTTTAGATTCTGTGGATGGTTCTGCACTGTCTACCTCTAAGTCAAGTGTTAATGACGGAGTCATGACTACCACTATTGCTGCTGCCAATGCTGCAAATTCAGAAAAGATGGAGGGACGAAAACCAAGTGAAAAGGACTCACTTTGGTGTAGCTACTGCCGCAAGAATCGCCACACCAGGCAAAACTGTTGGAAGCTACATGGCAAGCCTTCAAATTTCTTTGGAAAAAATAATGGTAGTAGAGGAGGAAATTCAAGTTACAAGCCCCAAAGTTATGTTGCAGATATAGAAGCGAAACGGTTGGAAATACTGCTACTAGAGAAATTTTCAACAAGGAGGAGATCAATAAACTGAAACAATTTATTACACAGCTTGAAAAACGAGAGGGTTCTAGTCATTTTGCCCAAACAGGTAAGTATTCCCAAGCCTTAAGTGCCTCTAGAAATCAGTATACAAGCACTTGGATCATCGATTCAAGGGCTTCAAACCATATGACCAGTTTCTCCAAGTCCTTCTCCACTTATTGTCCTTGTCATGGAAACCAAAAAAAATAAAGATTGCTGATGGAACTTTAGTCAGTATAGTTGGTCAAGGAAATATTTCCGTTTCACCATCCTTAACCTTGAAAAATGTCCTACATGTTCCCAAGTTGTCTGCAAATTTTATTATCAATTCCTCAAATTACCAAAGACCTTAATTGCTTAGTGATATTTACATCATCTAAATGTGTTTTTCAAAACCGTTTTACGGGGAGAGTGATTGGGCATGCTGGTGAGAAAGAAGGGTTGTACTTTCTTGAAGCTAAAAGTGACGAATATGATTCTATCCCTCTATCCTACCTGTCAGAAGAACAAATTACCAATAAGACTCAAGGTTGGTTATCCCATTTCCGTCTTGGTCATCCATCTTTTTCTTTGTTAAAAAGGATGTTCCCAACTATGTTTGGAAAACTAGATATTCAAAGTTTTTTTTTTTTTTTATCAAAAACGAAGAAGATCATATTAATAAAAGAACAAATACAGGAGAGAAAAAAGAGACAATAGATAGAGATATTCAAAGTTTTCATTGTGATGTGTGTGAATTCACTAACCACCGTGTGTCATTCCCTTAAAGGAATAATAAATGTTCTATTCCATTTAGCCTAATCCAAACTAATGTTTGGGGGTCTACTCAAATTCAAAGTATTTTTGGGGAAAAATGTTTGTGTCTTTTATTGATGATTGCATAAGGGTTACATGGGTATTTCTTTTTTTTGGGGGGATAAATAAACAAGCAATAGATTAAAAGGCAAAAAGCCACAAGGCATATAGGGAGTATACACAGCAGCCTAACCCAAAAGACACAAAAAACAAACACCCTCACCAGCCCTTAAGTGGACGCTAGCCATTCCAAAAAGCTTAAGAGAAACAAGGACTCCCCACCAATGTACACCCGAGCCCAACTCCAAAGATTACAAACAAAAGAATTTTTGAGGTTCTATATAGCTAAAGACCCTTCCCTAAAAGTTAACATATTCCTCTCTTTCCAAACCGTCCAAAAAATATACAACGGGATGGAATTCCAAATCTTTTTCTTTTTTTTCCCCACAAAAGGGTCTTTCCAGCTGAATAACACCTCTTTAACTGTCTCTGGGAACACCCACGGAACCCCAAACAAGGTGAGAATGATCTCCCAGAGGACCCTGACCACTATACAGTGTAAAAGAATGTGATTTACAGTTTCTTCTTCACAACCACACAAAAAACAACAGTTGGGGAGCTACCACCCCCGTTTCTGAAGCCTATCCAGAGTGAGAATCTTCCCCCAAGTGGCCTCCCAAGCAAAAAAACCAGCTTTGGTTGGAACCTTATCCACCCAAATGTTCTTCTTCGGGAAAGCGAAGTCATTGGGGGCGACCAGCAGAAAATAAGCGTCCTTAACCCCAAAAATACTAGTTCCCCCACCTTTCCAAAAAACTGAATCCTCCTCTGAAGATACCCTGCAGTCCCTCAACAAATTCAGCAACTCCCCTATCAAATCCAACTCCCAATCATTAAAGTCTCTAGAGAATCTGAGGTTCCAATCTCCATGACCAAAACTAAAGTCCCACACTTCATTAACCATTGCATTCCTCTGGACCGCCAAAGAGAATAACTGGGGGAAGATTTGGGACAGCGTTGCATTGCCACACCAATGATCAATCCAGAACTTAATTTTAGTCCCTTTACCCACTTTAAACTGGAAGTTATCCCAACACCAGCATGCCTCCTTCAGAATCTCCTTCCGAATCTCCTTCCAAACCCCCACTCTATACGTCCCACAAACCTCATTAGTCCTCCACCCAAGACCCTCTTGGCCATATTTCACCAACAGCACCTTCTTCCAAAGATTATCCTTTTCAATGGCAAATCTCCAAACCCATTTGTCAAAATATTGTGTGAATGGTCGAATACCTTGGCCTTGAGTTTTGTATATTATATATAGACTTTACAAAGATGCTATACATGGAAAGCAAATAAAAGTAAATAAATCCCCGCATGATTCTAGCCCTATACATGTAAACTATAATCTGTCAAATAATATATGCTAACTGTACAGAATAATAAATGGAGAAATAAGGAAACAATTGTGGGCTAAAATGAGGAAAGAAGTGTGGGCTAAAATAAGGAAATAAGTGTGGACAGCAAAGCTATCCTTTGACAGCCCCCCTCAAATTGATGCAGATTGATCAACGAGCATCAATTTGCTACTTAGCAAGCAATATCGATGATGAGGTAGAGCCTTGGTGAAGATATCAGCAATTTGTAAATCAGTGGAAATATGTGGAAGAGTGATAACACGAGCTTCAAAGGCTGCACGGATAGAGTGACAATCCACTTCAATATGCTTTGTGCGCTCATGATAGACAGGATTGGCCGTGATCTGAATAACACTTGTATTATCGGCATGTAGAGGTGTAGGATCGGTCTCAGAAAAATCTAACTCCGCAAGCAAAGCTCAAAGCCAAATGATTTTAGAATAAGCAAGAGACATCCCCCGGTACTCAGATTCCATAGATGACTTAGAGATTCTGTCTTGCTTCTTACTTTTCACAAACATCTTAAACTAAAACTCCCAACGAAGATAGTTTTTTTTTTTGCCATTGAAACGAACAATAGAATATTCTCCAGACATTACGAAGACAGAAATAGCCTAGGAAACAAAAAAAAACATCATCAAAGAGCCTAAATCTGATAACAAACCTCCAAATAATCGAAGATCTCCAAGAGCCTAGAAGCGAAGAAACCCAAAGAAAACTCCAAGATCACACCACAGATGTGTTGTCACAACCACCAAAAAAAAAAAAACCCAAAAGCTGGGCTAAAGTCCGAGAGCCGCTAGGGCTAAATCCGAGAGCCACTAGGGCTAAATCCGAGAGCCCCTAGGGCTAAATCCGACAGCCGCTAGGGCTAAATCCGAGAGACGCTAGGGCTAAATCCGAGAGCCTCTAGGGCTAAATCCAAGAGCCGCTAGGGTTAGATCCGAGAGCCGCTAGGGATAGATCCGAGAGCCGCTAGGGCTAGATCCGAGAGCCATTAGGCTTAGATCCGAGAGCCGCTAGGGCTAGATCCGAGAGCCCCTAGGGCTAGATCCGAGAGCCCTTAGGGCTAAATCCGAGAGCCCCTAGGGCTAAATCCGAGAAAACCCAAAGAAAAAAAACTAGAAAGCGTTATAAACTCTAGGTTCAAAACACAAGCTCTGATACCATGTCAAAATATTGTGTGAATGGTCGAATACCTTGGCCTTGAGTTTTGTATATTATATATAGACTTTACAAAGATGCTATACATGGAAAGCAAATAAAAGTAAATAAATCCCCGCATGATTCTAGCCCTATACATGTAAACTATAATCTGTCAAATAATATATGCTAACTGTACAGAATAATAAATGGAGAAATAAGGAAACAATTGTGGGCTAAAATGAGGAAAGAAGTGTGGGCTAAAATAAGGAAAGAAGTGTGGACAGCAAAGCTATCCTTTGACACCATTTTCCCAGCAAGGCCTTGTTCAGAAGGATAATTTTCCTTAAGCCTAGACCCCCCTTCTCCTTTTGAGCGCACACCACCTCCCAATTGATTAAGTGGACTCTTCTTTCCAAGCTTCCCCCTCCCCAAAGGAAATCTCTTTGTAATTTTTCCAACCTTTTTGCAACAATCTTGGGCATTCGAAAAAGAGACGATTGGTAAATCGACATCCTGGTCAACGTGCTCTTAATAAGGGTGATTCTCCCACCTTTGGAGATATATTGTCTTTTCCACAAGGCTAGTCTTCTCCTCATTCTCTCTTCCACCCCATCCCACATAGAAGGAGTCTTGTGATAGGCTCCTAAAGGCAGCCCCAAATAAACAGTGGGCAAAGACCCCACCCTACACCCTAGCTCCATTGTCATTTCCTCAATCTCTTCCACCTCTCCAACCGAAATTAATTCACTTTTGGCCAGATTGATCCTTAACTCGGAAGCAGCCTCAAACCAAGTCAAAATCCAGTTCAAAAAAGTTAGATTCTCTTTCCTTGCTTCACAAAATATGATTGTATCATCAGCAAAGAGGAGGTGGGACACATTTAACTCCATCCTACCTGCCCCCCGAAGCTTACAGCCTGAAATGAACCCCCCATCCACAGCCCTTCTTAAAAGTGCACTTAGCACTTCCATTCCCAACACAAAAAGGTAAGGAGAAAGAGGGTCTCCTTGACGCAGCCCCTTGGTGCTTGAGAAGAAGCCTGCAGGCACCCCATTGACTAGAACAGAGAACTTGGCAATTGAGATACAGCTCCAGATCCACTCCATCAACCGAGGCCCAAAGCCCATCTTATGCAAAACTGTTGAAATTTGGCATTCAAAGTTAGGGTTTTTAATTTAGGAAAGTATTTTAGGAATAAAAAAGGAGAGATCATTTAGGATGATTCAGTTTCCTAATTTTAGGAGAGAATCAAGCTAGATTGATATTTTCTTATTCAGTCATTTGTGTATATATATGTGTATGGTGTGTACCTAAAAGATAAAAAAAAAAGAATTCAGAAATTCTTCATGGTATCAGAGCCAGTTTTCTGAAACCCTAATCCCTTCTGGCCACCTCTTATTCAGGCCATCATTCATTCTGGTCAAATCTCTCTGGCCATCTCTCAATCCGACCATCTCTCTCTGGCCATCTCTCATTCCGGTCATTAGTCCCTGTTCTCAGAGCCAAGGGAGAAAACGCTTTCCGGTCGGTCGAATCGTCGTCAGAAAACATTCACCGCCGGCGACTTTTCCGGCGAACTTTCCCGGCGACGGTTTTTTTTCACACCGCAAGGAGCGTCTGGAGGAGATCTACAACTTTTCCCAAAACACCGGAGCCAGAAAACCATCCACGCGCCGCCCACGCGCGTTTTTCCGGCCAGCGACTGCATCTCACACGCCAGCGCGTGAGGGCGCGTGAGCCACTTTCCGGCGACGCGCTTCCTACTCCAAGCTCGCCTGACGCCGACCAGCCACCCTACGTACTTGTTTCTGCCATCCAAGCCCTACACGTGACTCTTTTGGGGTCATTTTGCCTCCGCGAGCCCTCCGATCAGTTTTCCCGACGTCCTCCGGCTATTTTTCCTCAACTCCAATCCCTGCACGTGCCTTAGGAAGTGTTCTTCTACCTTTCCGGTCCATGACAAAATACGGAATGGCATCATCACAAGTATCCAGCATCACGTCACCAGAATTAGGAGGCAGATCTGAAATTCCAAACCTTGGTGGCAGTGATTCCTCTCCTATTCTCATCACAGGACACAAATTAAATGGCCATAACTATTTACAGTGGTCACAATCTGTGTTGCTGTTCATTTGCGGTAAAGGAAAGGATTAGTACCTCACTGAAGAAGCAGCCATGCCAGAAACTATAGAACCGGGTTTCAGGAAGTGGAAGATTGAAAACAGCATGATCATGTCATGGCTTATCAATTCCATGAACAATGACATAGGTGAAAATTTCTTGCTGTTTAGGACTGCAAAGGACATATGGGATGCAGCCAAAGAAACTTACTCAAGTTCTGAAAATATTTCAGAACTTTTTCAGGTTGAATCAGCCCTACATGACTTCCGCCAAGGAGATCAGACAGTTACTCAGTATTACAACACACTCACAAGGTATTGGCAGCACCTTGACTTATTCGAGACTCACTCATGGAAATGTCCTAATGATGCAGCAACATACAGGAAAATTGTGAAACAAAAGAGACTGTTCAAGTTTTTCCTAGGACTAAACAGGGAATTGGATGATGTTAGAGGCCGAATCATGGCATTAAACCCCTACCAAGTCTCAGGGAGGCTTTTTCAGAGGTTAGGCGTGAAGAAAGTAGGAAGAAAGTGATGATGGGATCCAAAGAGCAACCTGCCCCAACATTGGATGCCTCTGCCCTTGCTGCTCGGTCATTTAATAGTAGTGGTGGAGATCGTCAGAAACGGGATAGGCCTTGGTGTGATTATTGTAAGAAACCAGGCCATTATAAGGAGACTTGCTGGAAGCTTCATGGCAAACCGGCTGATTGGAAACCAAAGCCACGGTCTGACAGAGATGGCAGAGCACACATGGCTGCCAACTCTGAGAGCACATCAGTTCCCGAGCCGAGTCCATTCAACAAAGAGCAGATGGAGATGCTACAGAAACTATTAAGCCAAGTTGGCAGTGGCAGTACTACCGGTGTAGCCTTCACTGCTAATCGAGGAGGAATGAAGTCGTGGATAGTGGACACAGGTGCTTCTGATCACATGACAGGAGATGCTGCCATTCTTCAAAATTACAAGCCAAGTAATGGTCATTCATCCGTCCATATTGCTGATGGTTCAAAGTCAAAAATTGTCGGGACAGGTTCTATAAAACTTACTAAAGACTTATATCTTGACTCTGTCCTCCATGTTCCAAACTTGGATTGTAATCTTTTGTCCATTAGCAAATTGGCCCGTGATCTCCAATGTGTTACTAAATTTTATCCAAACTTGTGTGTTTTTCAAGACTTGAAATCGGGGAAGATGATTGGCAGTGCTGAACTGTGTTCCGGGCTCTACCTCCTCTCATGTGGCCAATTCTCAAACCAAGTCTCTCAAGCAAGTTGCGTACAGTCTCAGAGTATGTTAGAGTCTTTTAATTCTGTGTCAAATTCTAAGGTCAATAAAGATAATGAGATTATAATGTTACACTATCGCCTTGGTCATCCTAGCTTTGTTTACCTTGCAAAATTGTTTCCCAAATTATTTATCAATAAAAATCCAGCATCTTATCACTGTGAAATTTGTCAGTTTGCAAAGCATACTCGAACAGTCTATCCTCAAATCCCATACAAACCTTCGACTGTTTTCTCTCTAATACATAGTGATGTGTGGGGTCCCTCCCGAATAAAAAATATTTCTGGCACTCGATGGTTTGTGACATTCGTTGATGATCATACACAGGTAACATGGGTTTTCCTTATGAAAGAAAAGTCAGAGGTCGGGCACATTTTTCAAACCTTCCATCTTATGGTTCAAAATCAATTCAATTCCAAAATTCAAGTCCTCAAGTCAGATAATGCAAAGGAATACTTTACTAGTAGTCTCAGTACTTATCTTCAAAATCACGGCATTATCCACATAAGTTCTTGCGTTGACACCCCACAACAAAATGGGGTGGCTGAACGCAAGAATAGACATCTCTTGGAGGTTGCCCGGTGCCTTATGTTTTCCTCTAATGTTCCAAACTATTTCTGGGGGGAAGCTATTCTCACAGCTACTTATTTGATTAACCGTATGTCATCCAGAGTGCTTACCTTTCAATCCCCACGTCAACTTTTCTTAAAACAATTTCCTCACACCCGTGCAGCCTCTTCTGATTTACCACTCAAAGTATTTGGTTGCACGGCATTCGTTCATGTGTATCCTCAAAATCGTAGCAAATTTGCTCCTCGAGCCAATAAGTGCATTTTCCTAGGGTATTCTCCAACCCAAAAAGGGTACAAATGCTATTCTCCAACCAACAAAAGATTTTACACCACCATGGACGTCTCTTTCTTTGAACATGTCTTCTTCTATCCCAAATCTCATGTTCAGAGGGAGAGCATGAATGAACATCAAGTTTGGGAGTCTCTTCTTGAGGGTATACCTTCTTTTCACTCAGAGTCACCAAATCCTTTCCAATTTGCGCCCACTGAGTTGTCCACACCCATACCGTCATCAGTCCAGCCAGCCCAACACACAAATGTTCCTTCTCCTGTGACCATCCAGTCTCCCATGCCTATTCAACCTATAGCCCCACAACTTGCTAATGAGAACTTACAAGTTTACATCAGGAGGAGGAAAAGACAAGAATTAGAGCACGGATCACAGTCAACATGTGGCCAATATATTGACTCCAATTCAAGTCTTCCTGAAGAGAACATAGGTGAGGATAGGGCTGGAGAGGTGTTAATTCCCAGCATTGATGATTCTACTCTGCCGATTGCATTGAGGAAGGGTGTTAGGAGATGTACAGATCATCCAATTGGGAATTATGTTACATATGAAGGGCTATCACCATCTTACAGAGCATTTGCTACTTCTCTTGATGATACTCAGGTTCCCAACACAATACAAGAGGCATTAAAAATTTCAGAATGGAAGAAGGCAGTACAAGATGAGATTGATGCACTTGAGAAGAATGGGACGTGGACTATCATAGATTTGCCGGTTGGGAAGAGGCCCGTGGGGTGCAAGTGGATTTTCACCATAAAATACAAAGCAGATGGATCAGTCGAGAGATTCAAGGCTAGTTTGGTAGCTAGAGGGTTTACACAATCCTATGGGATAGACTATCAGGAGACTTTTGCTCCTGTTGCAAAACTGAACACTATCAGGATTCTTCTCTCATTGGCTGTCAATCAAGATTGGTGCTTGCAATAACTGGACATAAAAAATGCGTTTCTAAATGGTGACCTAGAAGAGGAAGTCTACATGGAAATACCACCTGGTTTCGAAGGAAGTATGGCAAAGAATCAGGTTTGCAAACTCCAAAAATCCTTGTACGGCCTTAAACAATCTCCCGAGCCTGGTTTGATAGATTCACAAAAGCAGTCCTGAAGCTGGGCTACAAACAAGGTCAGGCTGATCATACTCTATTTGTCAAGAAGTCTCATGTCGGGAAAATGGCCATATTGATAGTCTATGTTGATGATATTATTCTATCTGGGAATGATATGGAGGAATTACAGAATTTGAAGAAGTATTTGTCAGAGGAGTTTGAAGTTAAAGACCTTGGAAATTTGAAATATTTCCTTGGTATGGAAGTGGCTAGATCAAGGAAGGGAATTGTAGTCTCTCAAAGAAAATACATACTCGATCTTCTTAAGGAGACCGGTATGCTTGGATGCAAACCAATTGATACTCCTATGGATAGTTAGAAGAAACTTGGTATCGAGAAAGAAAGTACACCGGTAGACAGGGGGAGATATCAGCGGCTCGTCGGGCGCTTGATTTATCTCTCACACACTCGGCCAGATATTGGCTTTGCAGTGAGTGTTGTAAGTCAATTCATGCACAGCCCCACTGAGGAACACATGGAAGCAGTCTACAGGATTTTTAGATATTTAAAAATGACACCAGGGAAAGGTCTATTCTTCAGAAAGACAGAGAACCGTGACACTGAAGTATACTCAGATGCGGATTGGGCAGGAAACATCATTGACAGGCGGTCCACTTCTGGATATTGTTCTTTTGTCTGGGGAAATCTTGTTACCTGGAGGAGTAAGAAGCAATCAGTTGTAGCCAGAAGTAGTGCAGAAGCTGAGTACAGAGCTCTTGCACAGGGAATCTGTGAAGGGATTTGGATAAAAAGGGTTCTTAGTGAACTGGGGCAAACGAGTTCATCTCCAATTCTGATGATGTGTGATAATCAGGCAGCTATAAGCATAGCAAAGAACCCCGTGCATCATGACAGGACCAAGCACGTTGAGATTGACAGACACTTCATCACAGAGAAGGTGACTAGTAAGACGGTTAGATTGAACTATGTTCCTACCAAGCACCAAACCGCAGACATCCTCACCAAAGCTTTACCTAGGCCTAACTTTGAAGACTTAACTTGCAAGCTGGGATTATATGATATATATTCTCCAGCTTGAGGGGGAGTGTTGAAATTTGGCATTCAAAGTTAGGGTTTTTAATTTAAGAAATTAGGAATAAAAACGGAGAGATCATTTAGGATGATTCAGTTT